>NW_006293088.1:4064658-4076235 GCF_000327345.1 Myotis davidii | reverse complement strand
TGGCTCTTCCTAAGCCTTAGGAGTACCCTAATTAAGTTAATAACAATGTACCTTCCTATATAGTTTAAGTTTAAAAAACTTGGCTCTCAAAAGAAATGTCAATCGTTGCACTGTTGATATTTGGCTCTGTTGACTAATGAGTTTGCCGACCACTGCCCCAGTGGCCCTGGATGATGCGTGTGACAGCTGTGGTTGGAAGCAGGGGCTCAGCCAATACTTGGTTGGTATTTAGGATGGTCTCCAGGATGGCTGGCCTGTGTACCTGCATGGCTGTGGCACGTATTCCCCCGGGAATGATACACACCCCTTTCTCAACCTGCCCCTGCTTGCCGCCCCTGCCCCACCCTTCAGGACAGTGGCCTCTGCTCACAGCTCCCTTCCTGGGCTCAGCCCCCCTCCAGGAGCTCAGCTCCCAAATGCCCTTTTCTCTTCTGCTCCCTCCACATCCAAGTTCTCCATGTTCAGTGGGGTCAGCCTGAGACTAAAGTTGATTTGAACTCGATGTCACTAAGGCGGGATGATCGACGGCCCCATCGTTCTCTGAAAGGTGCTTTTACTTTGGCCAAGTCCATTAACCCAACGCCGTCTCCACTTCTGGGGTCCCAGGAGGTGTGGGGCTGTGTTCTAAGATGTGGAGGGTCCCCTGCTCGCCCTACAATGGGGACGTTGCAATGTCTGCCTGTGCATGTGTGTCTGGCTAACACTGGAGGTGTTGGTGTGTGCAGAACAAATAATTTTCTGTTACCACAATCTCCCCCCTCCCCCCTCTCCCTTCCATTCCACTCTCACTACCTGTTCTTGAAAGTGTAGGTGACAGGGCCGGCTTGTCTGCATCAGGGATCTTTCTCCCCAGGTGCATGTGGAGCTCAGGTCCGAGGGATGACATTTCCTGACTCTAAGGACTAGGTGGTCGGTGACGCCATTCCCCACTGTCTAACTCCGCCCCTGGGTCCGGGGTAGGAGCTAGCCCGTGCCAGCCACATGGTCAGGGCTATGCAGCCACGTCGCATTGGCCCTTGACCTTCACCTGCTCTGTTTCTTTGCATCAAAATCCCTCTTTATGGCGGGGAGACCTCCTTAGGGTAATTCCTTTCCCAGCCCCCTGCACACCGGCGTGTATCGGGGGAGAATGGCCGAGAGGAGCGCAGGTGCAGGACTGCAGGCCGGAGGAAGAAAGACAGGCATGGTGGGGTTCCAGGTGTCCGTGTTGCTGCCACTTGGGTTGACTTCTCCAGCCGTTCAGGAGAGTGAAGTAGGGGCGAGTCTGCTTAGGGTGGCGGGTGGAGATCCCCCAGACCGTGTGGGTGGAAGCCCTTCCTAGCCTGGGTCGTGGCACACCCACTCCCGAGCTGTCCTCGAGAACACGTGCCTCCTGCTGGCGACGCTCCAGGTGGGAGAGGAACTCGGGGATTCCTCAGCTCTACAGACGTTGCCTGCTCACCTGGAGCAGGAAACCTACCCGCCTGCCACACACCGGCTTTACATGCCCGAGCCAGCCATCTCCCTTTTGGTGCCGTAGTTTTCATGAGCATAAAGCAAGGGACTGGGCAGGATTTCTAAGACCCTCTCTCTGCGAATTTCTGAGTCTGTCTGTATCTGACCAGCCTCCAATTTAGCCCCGATGGGGCTGCCGGAATAGTCACTCTGGAACACATGGTTGACCCATGCTCTCTCTTACTTAAAACACATCTGCTGCTCCCTCTTGTCCTCAAGGTGAAGTCCGAGTTGCTTAGCCAGGCATCTCTGGCCTTTTAAGAACCGCCCCTGTGGCTTCATCTCCTGTCACTTCCTACTGTCAGCTGCATTCATGCCATAATGGACCACAGGAAGCGCTGGAAGCTTGCCATGGCCCTGCTCACCCGGGGCAGGAAACCGACCCGCCTGCCACACACTGGCTTTACATTCCAGAGCCAGCCATCTCCCTTTCAGTGCCTTTGTTTTCATGAGCATAAAAGCAAGGGGCTGGGCAAGATTTCTAAGACCCTCTCTCTGCGAATTTCTGAGTCTGTCTGTATCTGACCAGCCTCTAATTTAGCCCTGACGGGGCTGCCGGAGTAGTCATTCGGGAACACATGGTTGACCCAGGCTCTCTCTTACTTAAAACACATCTGCTGCTCCCTCTTGTCCTCAAGGTGAAGCCCGAGTTGCTTAGCCAGGCATCTCTGGCCCTTTAAGACCCGCCCCTGTGGCTTCATCTCCTGTCACTTCCTACTGTCAGCTGCATTCATGCCATAATGGACCACAGGAAGCGCTGGAAGCTTGCCATGGCCCTCAGGTCTCAGCAAATGCTGTGCTCCCCCCGACCCCCCGGACCCCTCCGTCCACCACTGCCTCGCCTGGCCGCATCTCATTCCCCTCCGGTCTGAGCTGAAAGTCACATTTTCCTGAGGCTCATTCTCACCAGCCCCTCCAAGCCTGGCAGAGGCTCCTCTCCAGGTGCTCCTGGATCTGCTGCCTCCCAGTCCTTACTGCGGATGAGTGTAACGCCCTGTCACCTCTCCGTCTCCACCACCGTGAAGGAGGGGGCTGTGTCCCTAGATCCTAACACAGTGACTGAAACATAGCTCATAAGCAGTCAGTATTTGTCGCCTCACCCACTGTCAGGAGGCTGTGCTGCTGCCCAGAACATGGCCTTATCCAGCATGGACCTCCTCCCAGGAGGCAGGCAGTGGGCCACGTTCAAATGCTCTCTGGTGAAGTGAGTCGCCTGAATAGCCCATTTCTCAATGATGGTCATTCCACTTTCCAAATACCCAACTATCTCCCAGGGGGAGGATTGGACTCTCTCATTCCCCCAGGAGTGAGCCTTTATCTCTAGAACGAGCTGGGAATCATGTAGACCTCCCGGTGTTTTTCTAAAAAAAAATTTTTTTATTATTGATTTCAGAGAGGAAGGGAGAGGGAGAGAGAGAAACATCAATGATGACAGAGAATCATTGATCAGCTGCCTCCTGCACGCCCCACACTGGGGATGGAGCCTGCAACCTGGGCATGTGCCCTGACCGGGAATCGAACCATGACCTCCTCGTTCATAAGCAGAAGCTCAACCACTGAGCCACGCCGGTCAGGCTGTTGTTGCCTTTTTTGAAGCACAGCGTTAACACTTCACGAAGCATGCTCCTCCCGTTTTAGACACATTCTGGCGAGTTGATATCCTGTCCCCATTCAGTCAATCATCTCCATCTTTGGCAGGAGGGAGAGCACACAGCTTCGCATGTGCCAACCCCAACATATTTCTAATTCCATCAAGCGTGGATGGATATGTGCCGCCTTTGCAATTGGATTTTAAGATGCTTTCAGGAAATCCTGAGTGTGTGCATGTTTCGTAGTCAGGCTGAGCTAGGAATGCAGCACGGCCAAGGGCCTTCAGTTATCGTGGCCTTTGGTCGTTAGGCAAGGACCAGAGTCCTGTCTGGTGTTGGGAAAGAGGTCACACTGCTGAGAGTTGCTGCCGTACAAGGGTTGCTGCCGTACAAGGGGTGATGAATCCAAAGATTCCTGGGTGATGATTTAAAAAGTGAAATGGATTGAAGGACAACCTCACGGGTCCAGAGTGAGGTCCTGGAGGGTGGGCCGATATTCCCAGTCCATTCTGCCTTGGAAAGAACTCACAGTGGGGGCCGAGGAGATGTGTGTAGGAGCAGGCTGGTGGCCTTTTGGGTTGGCAATGATCCATCCATTTCAAATATGTATGATGCTGGGAGCACCAGTCCTCCTGAAGTTCCTTTTGACCACAGCCAAGTATAGATCCCACTTCTTGAGAACTTTGATGTATATCTGAAGTGTGTGTGTGTGTGTGTGTGTGTGTGTGTGTGTGTGTGTGAACCAACCTGCGTTTTTCCCTATCAGTTCCTCAGCCTGTTTTGATGTTTCAGTAGGTGCCTCCCAAGACCCATAACCTAACTTCTTCCCTTGTCGTTTATTCTCTGCTAGTCCTTCTGCTGCATCAAGAGTGACTTTGATCCTTATCCTCCTTTCTCCACGTTCTGATATCCGCCCCTCCCCACCCCCGCTTTTTTGTTTTTGTTTTTGAGCATAAATTTGATTTCCTACCTGCACGGCCCAGCATGAAGCTGATGGTAATTACTCTGATTTGCAGCTGTGTCTGAGAGGTGATGGGCAAGACTGGACTGGGGATGCCATTCAGCTTAAACTCTTCACCTCCCGGCCTCTCTGCTCCAGGTCCGCGCCTTCTCAGAAGGGTAGCAGCGCAGAGGAGTAGCTGCACAAATGCTCCTGACGCCCCCCTCTGTTTTCCGAGCTGTGGAAACCTGTTCTCAGAGGACCAGGATTTCTTTTTCTCTTTCGCTGGAGCCTATGTTAATTTTGCTCTTTTCTTGCCACCCAGTTTAGTTCTCTTCAGTTCTGTTCTCAGCTGGAATCTGGCGTTTCACGCCACACGTTGAACTAGCAGAGAAATAATATGTTGTGATTAATAAGTGGCCTGGCAGGCAGGCACAAAGCAGGTCTATTCATTGCATCACTGGTGCTCTGCGAATCTGCTGGGTTCTGAAAAATGTATTTAGTCAGCAGGACAGTCTTTGTCCAGCTCCTTGGCCCTTAGCTCCCTGCGTCAGCGGATGTTCCCTTGCTCTTCCCCTGCAAACTCTAGGCCTGCAGCGCTCAGGGATGCCCAGTGCCTTTCCGAACCTCAGGGACTCTTGTTTTTGGAGACTGCATCCCACATCACATATGACATATTAACATAGGCCCACATCCCCCTTTACCTGCAGTTTTGTCTAACTATGGAAGAATTCAGACTTGAGTTGCATTTGGTTGATTAACATAATAGATCTTTTTAAAGAAGAGACACATTTTTATTTATTTTAGAGAGGAATGGAGAGAGAGAGAGATAGAAACATATATATTTTTTTAAAAAGACATTTTTTTTATGTTATTGATTTTTAGAGAGAGAGGAAGGGAGAGGGGTAAATAGAAACATCAATGATGAGAGGGAATCATTAATTGGCTGCCTCCTGCCCACCCCCTACTGGAGATCGAGCCCACAACCTGGACCTACACCCTGACTGGTAATCAAACCATAACCTCCTGGTTCGTAGGTCGACATTCAACCATTGAGCCACTCCAGCCGGACAACATAATAGATCTTACTGTGTACCAGGCCCTCTCCTGAGCCTCTGTGTGGAGGACTTACATGCAGCTCAACACCAGTGCCAGGAGCTAGATGCTCTTATGATCTGAGTAATTGTCTATTTTGTTGACCTCTGTGGTATGTTTATCCATTTCTCTTAGGGAGTTTTATTTGAACAATTTAAAATACAATTTTTTTTCTGATGCCATTTTTGGGGCTCAGCCCATTTGGTTTCCAGATGACCTAATACATTTATAATTTTTTACAAAAAAGTTTTCTCCCCTTACGTCTCAAGAATTTCACCCCGCCCCCCGCACCCCCATCCCCTTGCCCCGGAAATCATAGGCTCTAGATCTGCTTTCTCTAACGTGGTGGCCACGAGCCATATGTAGCCACTGGGCACATGAACTGTGGTTTTAAGTGTAAAGTACACCTTGGATTTCAATGACTCATTACAGGAAAAAGAATGTATAATACCTTATGAATGTCTTTTTATACTGACTACATGTCAAAGATAAGATGATATTATTTGGGATATGTTGGTTAAATAAAGTAAACACATTATTAAAATGAGTTTCACCTGCTTTCCTTTTCCTTTGCTAATAAGGCTTCTGTTAGGAGTAAATTGCATACATGGGCCACGTAATAATTCTGCTGCAGTGTTTTCCTAGACGGGTGCTCGAGGTGTAGGGGTTAAAATGGACTCGGTGGGTCCCTTCCTTCCCTGGAAGTGGCCAGAGCTGCTGGGGGAGGCAATTTGGCAACTCCCAGGCAGAATGACTCCCAGTGACCCTCACCTTCACAGGACCCCCTCCCCTCCCCGTGGGTGGGACCTGTGGGCAGGATGAGAAGTCACTCCATGGTTATGCTGTTACATGGCAAAGGGACGTTATCCACGTGGGCCCGATGTGATCGGCGGAGCCTACAAAAGCAGAGTTTTCTTGGCTGGGAGAGCGATCAGAAGAAGGAGAAGACCCTGGCTTGCTCTTGCTGGTTTGAAGATGGAAGAGGTCATGTGAGAAGGACTGTGTGTGGCCTCTAGGACTAGGAAGCGTCCTCCAAGCTGACAACCATCAAGGGAACAAGGATTGGCTTGCTCTTGCTGGTTTGAAGATGGAAGAGGCCATGTGAGAAGGATGGTGTGTGGCCTCTAGGAGTAGGAAGCGGCCTCCAAGCTGACAACCAGCAAGGGAACAAGGACCTCAGTCCTACAGCCACCAGGACCTGTGGCTGCAAAACCTGAATGAGCCTGGCAGCCAATTCTTCTCCAGAGCCTTTGGTTAAGAACCTGGCCCGGCCAACACACTGAATTTTGGCCTTAAGAGACCGCAAAGGGAGACCCCATCCAAGCCCACCTGACTTCTGACCCTCAGAAATTGAGAGACACTAAGTGAGTGTTGTTTTTAGCCATTAAGTTCATGGTAATTTGTTACACGGCACTAGATAACTAATACATCCTGGGCCTTGAATGCCATTTAATGGAAAACAGAGGTCTGCCACTCAGCACAGAGGTCTGAAAAATTTTCCTTCTGGGAGCCAGCTTTGCCTCCTATTAGCTCTGTGACCATGAGCGAGCAGCCTCTCTGAGCCTCAGTTTACTCATCTGTAAAAAGGGAGAATGTAATAGCACCTGCCTCACTCTGGTTCTCAGGAGCCTAAGAGGAGGCTGCACACAAAGTGTCCAGGGACTGATGAGGCAGCAAGGCCCCAGCAAAGCTTCCTCTGCTTCTCTCCGTGCACCTTCTCCCCGAGTCTCACTCCTCATTTCCACGCGTACACTTGTCTCTGGGGAGCGGCTCCTCCCTCCTGGTCTCCCTTCCCCAAGCGAGCGTTTCAGGGCTGGCCACAGAATCTGACAGCAGCGGTGTTGCTCGTCCTCAGCAGCGTCTCTGGCACAGAAGCAGTGTGAGGGCTGTGCTCGGGAGTCAGGCTGGCAGAGAAGGCAGATGTTCCGCGGCAAATGCCCTGTCATCTCTGTGACATGCAGCTGAGGAATATGGGGAGGGAGTCACCACCACCACATCGCACTCCGAGCCGAGCTTTCCAGTCTGTCTCTACAGAACTCAGCCTCAGAGATGCGGGTGCACCAGCCAGGGTTCTGAGGTTGTAGGCAGAGGAGGTGACCACAGATGCCACGCGTTAAGTGCTGACCCTGTTCGTGGCATTGCTCAAGATCTTTCCGTGTTTCAATTGAGTACCCCTCGTTTACAGATCCAAGAATGAAACTCAGAGAGGGTAAGTCACTTTTCCTAAATTGCACAGCAAATCAAAGGGCTGGGAGGAGGACTCAGGCAGTCTAGCCGCAGAGTCTGAGCTCCTGACCATGGACAGTGCTCAGGGAGCTATCTGAGCTCTGCCACTGACCTTGGGCAACCACTGAACCTTCCCAAACCTCAGTCTCCGGAACTCTGAGAGTCCTGGTGAAAACCCAGCAAAAGCATTCATGGCAAGGGCTCTGCCCCTTTTCACCACCGGGGTTTGGCAGTTACCCGGCAGGCAGAATGGTTGAAAGCCAGGTTCCAGCCTGCAGACTTCCCTTTGGCTTCTTTCTTTGTCTTGCTCAGGGATTCTCAATTTTGGAGCGCATGAAATTGGATGCACACGGCTGAACAAACAAAACCCCACGCCCGGGCCCTGGATGGGCAATGCAAGCAATTTGTAAGGATAATTTTTGCCTTAGATGCTGATTACAGATGCCGACCTCCTCTTAGAAACAGAACATCCGTGAGCATGGGCGACTGCAGAGCTCAAATCCCCCCACTTTACAGATGGGAAAACCAGGTGCCAGGGGAACTGACAAATCGTGGGGGGTTGCAGAAATTGTTAGGGGCCGAGCTGGGAATTCTTTAGTGGAATGGGGTTATTCGCTAATTAAACATCTGACTTGAAATTTGACTCACAATGCCAAGGTTTTTGAAAACAATGCAACAGATTGGTTTGCTGGCTTCCCTCCCCAGGTTGTCAGGATAACAGCTGGCTTTAGCTCTGCCAGAGCAACCAGAGAGGCACCCTTGGCTGGTAGCCTTACATCAATGCCAAAACCCTTTGCCTGAACCAGGCTTTTCTAGAAACAAACCCTAGGTTAGATGAGTCACCGATGAAAAACATTCAGCTTCCTCCCCTTTCAGAAAACGCTTCTTCCCTGCAGGCTCAGATTTGGGGTTTTCGTGATGAGAAGGCAGTGGGGCCCAGGGGTTGGCAGTGAGCAGGCAGACCGGTCCTCATTGGCGAGGTGGAGGGCACTCCCTGTCCCCAGGCCCTGAGAGCCGCGAGCTCAGCTCAGAAGCTTGGGCGTAACCACCGCTGTTTGCTTGCAGGGCTGATGTCCGGGGCTTGGGCCTCCTGCCCTCACCAGAGTCTGCAGGCGCTGAAGGCTGACGGGAGATTTAGGCTGAGCATGTCAGGGTAATGATGTCCCCCCGCTTTCACAGTTAATTATTCGATACCAGGAGGGCGCCAAGGGGTTGCGGGGGTGTGGTGGGTACTTGTCCTAGCGAGGCCGTTCATTCTGGTGCACGTGGGCCAAATGGAGAGCTCCCCGCAGGCTCACAGCCGATGTCTTTAGGGGTGAATCTCTTTCCACCTTCCACTTTGCGCATCTAGACGACCACAAACTCAGCCTTCCTTCTATCAGCCAGCAACAGACAGGGCTAGAGCGACTTCCGGAATCCAGGGCTGGAATCTCCCCCGATTACTCTAGTCAGGGGGAGTCCAGGACAGTTTGGGTCGTGGTCTGAGGCGTGCCAATAAATGTCTCACTAGCAAAACATCCTTTCATGAAGACATAAGGAGCCCTCAGGGCAAGTAACATTGCACACGTCTGTCTCAGTCATAAGACCTCATTCTGTACCACGTTGGTTACTGGCCTCTTGTGCATAATAACAAGAAAAATAATAATTGGTAATGCTCACTGAGTTCTTGCCATGTGCCAGGCGCTGTCCTGCGAGCTTTACGTGTATAATTCAGTTTCATCTTCACAGCAGCCCTGTTAGGTGGTAAACATAGGATGCCCATTTCAGAGCTGAAGAAACTGAGGCACGGATGGGCTAAGTAACTTGTTCACAGTTACAAAACTAGGAAGTGGAAGGATCACAAGGGCAGGCGGTTTGTCCTTGGATATGTAGTTTTCTCCCGAGGATTTGGGGTTCATCTTCCCTGAAGGTTGGGGTTAATGTTGGTAGAGGCTAGCTCCTCGCCTCTCCTCACTGGGACCGGGAGTAACTGGGTCTGTGCTCCTATGGGACATGCCTTGCTGGATGGTTAATACGCCACGGAGACGGGGAGAAACGACCTGCCGGAGGCACTGGGATTGTGCTGGGGCGGGGGACGTGTGCCGTTCTGGCCTCTGGTACCCATGCATCCCTCTGCTGGTAATGGTGTACGATCCTGCTTTCTCTCACTCCCAGCCTATGTGCCCTTAGAGATGCTTGACTTGAGAAGCATTTGACCTGGGCTTTAGCTTGTCAGAGCATCATCTTCTTTCACAGTAATTGAGTCAGGGGTGGCACAAAAGCCAATGACAGCGGAAGAGAACCAAGTGGGCACACTGGCAAAGGAGTAGAGCATGGGGAGAGATTAGCCGAAGAGTTTACATGCATGTATGCATAACCCATGGACATGATAGTATGGGGAAGGCCTGGGGGCTTGGCGAGTGTGGGTCAATGGGGAAAAAAGAGGACATCTGTAGTATTTTCAACAAAAAAGAAATTTTAAAAAAAGGAGTAGATAGACCACAATCTGTGAAGATGTCTGGTCTGGAGCTGTGGCAGCCATTTTGCCAGCGTGAGGCAAGAGCTGGCTGAGAATGATGCCCACCGAGAGGACGCAGAGTCAGGAGGTGGAGGGTGGGAGCCCTCCTGTCAGGCTCTGCCTAGCGTCAATTTTTGAGTTTGTCCCTCCATGTTACTTTGTCAAGGATCTTAACGGATGTAGTCTGCCATGCATAAATGTGATTTTATTAGCCAGCTCATGGCAGGACTTTTAAAAAGTCGAGGCAAAGGTGTGCAAACCTCCCCTTCGAAAGCCCTTACTTGGTCAGCTAATTGGCCAGTGTGATGAATGGAGCCCCTCACTGTAGTTTAGGGTCTACCAACCTGGAGTGTGAGGAGTGGTTCCACAGGAATTACTTCAGAAGGGAAGGCTGGGTTCCATTTTACAGGATGGACTCACAGGTGATCTAGATCAAGAACGTAAGCTTTTAGTAACTATGGACCGTCATGGAATACACCAGTGAATAGGGCCCACAGAGCCCCCTCCCTCGTGGTGGAAGCACTCAAGTACATGTGCGTGGAGAGAACAGGTGGAAAGCAAACATAGAATAGTAATTGATGCCCTGGCTAGTGTGGCTCAATTGGCTGGAGAGTCATCCTGTGTATCAAAAGGTTGCCGGTTCGGCTCCCGGTCAGGGCACCATACCAAGGCTGAGGGTTTGAACCCTGGTCAGGGCACGTATGGAAGGCAACCAATTGATGTTCTCTCTCACGTCAATGTTTCTCTCTCTCTCCTCTTCCCTCCCTCCCTCCCTCCCTCTTCCCTTCTCTCTAAAATCAATGAGCATATTCTCGGGTGAGGATTTTAAAAAAGTAAGTGATAACTTCTGTGAAAAAAGAAAATAAACAAGCTAAGGGGCATCAGGCAGGAGGGTTCCAGGTTTCCATTGGGTGGTCGGACTGAGCCTCCCTGAGAAAGTGAAGTCGGAGCAGCAGCGGAGTTAACCACGGGGCAGAGAAGTTCCAACAGGAGGAAGGGCCAGTGCAAAGGCCCCGAGGCAGGAGCAAGCCTGGCGTGTGTGAGGGGCAGCAGGGAGGCCAGGAGTGTGGAGCTGAGTGTGTAGAATGTGGTCGAAGCCGAGGTCAGAGAAGTGTTGAGCCGAGGAGGGGTGTGGTCTGGCTCTGGGTCCCCATAGGCGAGCAGGCTGCCCCGGGCAAGTGCAGGAGCCCAGAGACCAGAGCACTGGTCAGGGACGGACGACGGGGCCGGACCAGGGTAGTGCATCGCAGAGAGTGAGAGAGGTGGTCAGATTCAGAATGTGCTTTGAAGGAAGAGATGAAAGAGTTTGTCATTTCAGGGTGTGGGGCAGAAAGAAAGGGAGGGCTCAAAGATGACTCTGAGTCTGGGGGCAAACCTTGAGCGAGTCTGTGGAACACAGTCATTGAACTTCACTCGTGTGGCCAAAGAACTGAAACTTGTCAGCTTTCTAAGATTTTATCAGAAGTGCCCCCTGGGATGAGTACGCTGCTTTATGACAAAGAATTCCGACGGGCACCGTCCCATTTATTTATTCCCACCTCAGTCCTGAGGTTACACTCCCATTTGACAACTAGGGAAACTGAGGCTCAAGGACATCATTGCGCCCCCAACCCAGCCCCACTGCTGATAGTCACTAGTCTGTTCTGTTGCAGCAGAAGAATATTTCATTTGTGTGTGTGTGTGTGTGTGTGTGTGTGTTTGTTTTTATGCCCTAGTACAAGCAACACTCTTCGGGA
>NW_006293088.1:4049337-4063152 GCF_000327345.1 Myotis davidii | reverse complement strand
GGAAGCCATGGAAGAGTTTGTCATTTCAGGGTGTGGGGCAGAAAGAAAGGGAGGGCTCAAAGATGACTCTGAGTCTGGGGGCAAACCTTGAGCGAGTCTGTGGAACACAGTCATTGAACTTCACTCGTGTGGCCAAAGAACTGAAACTTGTCAGCTTTCTAAGATTTTATCAGAAGTGCCCCCTGGGATGAGTACGCTGCTTTATGACAAAGAATTCCGACGGGCACCGTCCCATTTATTTATTCCCACCTCAGTCCTGAGGTTACACTCCCATTTGACAACTAGGGAAACTGAGGCTCAAGGACATCATTGCGCCCCCAACCCAGCCCCACTGCTGATAGTCACTAGTCTGTTCTGTTGCAGCAGAAGAATATTTCATTTGTGTGTGTGTGTGTGTGTGTGTGTGTGTTTGTTTTTATGCCCTAGTACAAGCAACAGTCTCCTGGTTATAAAATAGCAGATTGCACTTACCAGACTCAATTTCGTCATCAGTGGGTCTGTAATTTTTAGCTGAGAGCACATCCAAGTCCTTGAAATGGATGGTCCTTCTGAAAGCTGCTCTTTCTATTTCTGTAACTTCCGGCAATATCATGCCTCGGCATCTAAATTTTTTTGTCCTTGCTTTTGTATAAAAACGTGTGTGTTCCGTTCCGCGTGATTGCAGCAGCTGCCTCTGCCGCCGCTGCTTGTTTTCCGGTTGTGGGCGCTGCCGTGTCACAGGCTCCCTTTTCCCTACTTTGAGCCCCATCCCTTGATTAGTGACCTTGGGGAAGTTGGATGTCTCCACCTTCCTAGTTTTACAAGCAAGACGATGTTTGATAGTGACGCGGGGGCGTGGGTGGTAGACAGAGATGGTTTTTCAATCTAGAAAAGCAACTTGGGAGTGTGTGCCACGTACCAAACCAGCTGTTATCTGGAATCTCTGTCACTATTTCTGTGTCGCTGCTTGGGCAGCCAGAGGGGACAATGGCTGGGATGATTTCATAGCTGTGGTTTTGATTGCCACTTCTCTGCAGAGGAGGAAGTCCCACCTTTCTGCATCCCAACTCCTCTGGGCATAAAATGCAACACCACGGTGTGATTAAAAATAATAATAAAAAAAAGAAGCTGCATGCCCTAGCTGGTTTGGCTCAGTGGATAGAGTGTCAGCCCTTGGACTGAAGGGTCCCGGGTTTGATTCCGGTCAAGGACACGTACCTCATTACAGGCTTAATCCCCGGCCCTGTTTGGGGCCTGTGTGAGAGGCAGCCAATCTATGTGTCTCCCTCACTTCAATGTTTCTCTCTCTCTGTCTCTCCTCCTCCCTTCCACTCTCTCTAAAAATCAATGGAAAAAATATCCTCAGGTGAGGATTAACACAGAAAAAACAACAACAACACCCCCAAAACAAAAAAGCTGCATTCATGAAGTGTTAAGGCCACAGATTTTAACGAAGCCAAGAAATGTGGATGTGGAGGTTTGCGAGAGAGGGTTGTCGCCGGCAGTCGTCAGCGGCTTTAGCAGGTCCCTCCCAGCTCCTCTGTGGCTCCCAGGTTCCTCTGTAGAAATGAGCGCATTTTTGTGGAGAAGAGAATCACTCTGAGCCCGTGGATATTCAAGTGAACTCTCAACTGATAATCCCAGCATCGAGGGATGAGACGGGCACAGAGGGAAAAGCCAAGGAAGTTGGGGCATCTCCTCATGAAGTACATAGGCAAGGCCAGTGGTTTAACCATTTCATGCCTGGGTTGCTGCCATGGCAAGAGAGCAGAGCCACTGTCTCCCCCATATTCCACCCGCCTCTCCGGCCCATTCTGTTTCCCTGAGATTACTCTTGCAAAATCCCCGAATCTGTGGCGCTCTCCCTAATTTAAAAGCCTTCAGTGAAGAGGCGGGAGGGTGACTAGACAGAGCACAGGGGACGTTCAGGGCAGTGGGACTGGTCTGTGTGATACTGTACTGATGGATGCACGTTATTACACGTCTGCCCAAACCCATAGAGTGTCCAGCACCAAGAGTGAGCCCTGCTGTAAACTGTGGATGTTGGTTGGTAATAAGTGTCCCTATAGGTTCATCAGTTGTAACAAATGGACCGCTCTGGTGGGGGATGTGGAGATGTTGATAATGGAGGTGTCTGTGCATGAGCATGGTCAGAGTATGTGGAAATCTCTAGGCCTTCACCTCAATGTTTGTGTGAACCTGAAACTGCTCTATAAAGCTCAAGTCTTAAAAAACGCCTCTAGTGACACCAGACCAGCTTTGGGTGATACACATCCTCTTGACCCCAGTGGCCACGGGCAGTATGTAATTGGAAGTCTACCTCAAACCTTCCAGGTTGCTGGGGCCTCCACATCACCAGCTCCCAGTGGCCTCGGCTTCTTCCTCCATCTCTAAGGACCACACTTATGTGACTGCCCCTTGGGAGGGCTCTCCCCCAGTATAAACCCTCCCCATCCCGTTCGGACCAAGGCCAAGGTCATGGCCCACCTTTTCTATGATGACTTCTTCAGCCCTTGCTATGACTTGTCTGTGTCCCCCAGAGCTATATGTTGAGGCTCTAACCCCCAGTGTGATGGTCTTAGGAGGTGGGTAGGTTTAGATGAGACCATGAGGCTGTGGTCCCCATGATGAAATTAGTGCCCTTCTCAGGAGAGACCTGAGAAAACTTGCTTCCCCTGGCTCTCTCTGCCATGTGAGGACACAACAAGAAGTTGGCCGTCTGTAACCCAGGAAGAGGGTCCGTCTCGGACTTCCCAGCCTCCCACTGTGAGAAATCAGTGCCATTTAAGCTGCCAGGGTGTGGTGATTTGTTATAGCAGCCCACGAGACCTGGACGTCACGTCACCCTTCCCGTGTAGCAGCTTGCTTCCTCCAGCCCCACTTGGCCTGCCAACCTGTCAGACCTGCCTTGTCTATGTTAAGTCTTGTCTCCTTAACTCTGATCCAGGCTTAGTGAACACGGGTAGTGCCTTCAACTTCATCTGCGTATCATGGCACTTACCACAATCCTGAGCACAGAGCAGATACACATTAAACCCTTGCGTTGATAGGAGGTCGCCAGAGGGAGGAGAAAAATATTTTCTTTTTCTCTAAGATTTTTGCAAAAGGAGACCTTGATGTATCTCCCAGTGGCTCCCCTCTGTCCCTGAAGCCCCAGCACATCCCAAAGGGCATGACCAGGCTGGAAAGTTGCAGGAGGTGGTTGGCATGGACGGTGCCTCTGGGTACCACCCCCTTCTTGGGTATTCGCTTGTTCACCCATCCTCCACCAGCAGGAGTTTAGGGCATGCACTCTTTTTGGCACGGAGATGCGGTTCTGAAAGAGACAGATCCTGTTCTCATGGAACCTGTGGTCGGGCTGGTGTGCGTGTGCCAGGGAGAGGGGGGGAGGGTGACATGCAAACAAGTACATGATCAGAGAGGTGATTCCCATTGAGACACGTGGTCTGAAGGCACCTCCGCCTGGGACAGCAGAGGCGAGGGGGCAATAATGTGTCAGTGTCGGTTCATCGGTTGACCCAACTTTTGGGTAGAATGATCAGGTCCGGCTGTGGTGAGGCCTCAGTAACAAGACAGGGTTGCCCAGGGGCACCTGTGGTAGGAGAATCTCTGAGAAAGAGAGAGAGGCAGGCGCTGAAGCCCTAAGGCAGCGGTTCTCAACCTGTGGGTCGCGACCCCTTTGGCGGTCGAACGACCCTTTCTCAGGGGTCGCCTAAGACCATCCTGCATATCAGATATTTACATGACGATTCATCTTTCCTCCCCCCACCAAGTCATGGCAATCAAAAATGTCTTCTAACACCATGGCCAGTTGCTCAATGGTTAGAGCGGGTTCAATTATGGTCACTGGCACGTACCTTGGTTGTAGGCTCCATCCCCCAGCCTCCGTCAGGGCACATGCGGGAAACAACCAATCAGTGTGTCTCTCTCACATCGATGTTTCTCTTTCTCTCTCCCCTTCCCTTCCACCCTCCTCTAAAAATCCATGGAAAAATATCCTCAGGTGAGGATTAATTATAAAAACAAAAAAATGTCTTCTGACATTGGCAAAATGTCTGAGGGTAGGAAAAATATCCTCAGGTGAGGATTAATTAAAAAAACAAAAAAATGTCTTCTGACATTGGCAAATGAGGGAGTGTAGTGGGTGGAATAGTGGCCCCTAAAAAGATATGTCCATGACCTAACTACATGAATTATGCCCCCCCCCTTTTGGCAAAAGGATCTTAGCAATCTTTGCAGATGTAATAAATTAAGGATTTTAAGATAATCTCATCTTGGATGATCTGGTGAGGCTTAGAACCAATGGCAAGTGGGGATGGGATTTCTTAGGAGGCGGCTGCGGTGGGAATGAATGGGCAGGACTCAGAGCTGAGAGGGAGGACCTCTCTCTCGTCCAGGGGGCTCCTAGGAGAGGCTGCCCTGGTGAACACAGTTCCTCCCCAGTTACTGCAACAGCAAGCCCTTGTGTTTGCTCTTTCTTGTCGTCATAAAGGCGAAAGGCACCCAGAGCTGGTGACGTCACTGATTTCATTTTAAGACGAAGACACCGAAGCCGGAGAGGAGGAGGTGACATCTCCCTCACATCCGCAGGCTTCTCCTGTTCTTTCCTGATGTGCTTTCCTTCCTTGTACAGGGCATGAGCTCCCCAAAGGTCTCCCTTGAATTTTACACTCGCCTGTAAGATATACGGTATAAACATGTTACCCTTATTTCATACGTACAAAAAATAAAAAAAACAAATAAAGGAGGACCGGAGAGGTAAGGTAATTTCCCCAAGGTCACCCAGCTTTCACATGATGGATCTGCCAATCAATCTCAGCTCTTCCAACCAACCGCTGGTCTGACACCCCTCCCATAGCCCTCCAGTGCCCCTGCTGGGTCTTAGTGCTGACAGCTTCCTCAATCTTCAAATTTTCCACCATCTCTGCCTCCGGCGACCTCTTTCCAATCTGCAAGTTTTCAATTTATGGTTATGTGTTGTTCCTTGCCCTTTAGGCGAGTTCGATTTCATTGCCCAGACATGAAACTATTTTACAGTGAAGGCTGCAAAGAAAAAGAACAAGGAAGGGGGTTAATAGAGGACCTGCTGGATCTGAGAACAATTTCACAGGTACTAGGGAGCCTATGGAAGCGTCCTGACGGCCTAGGGAAGCATCCCCCTCAGCTGTTTCCGGTCCCAGTGTGTGCTCCGTGTGATACAGAAGGAAAAGCTCCCATCACGCTGAAGCTGTGACGAAGCCAGAAGGCAGCAGGCTCAGTGGTCAGAGTGATGGGCTGTTTCTCATTCGGGAAAACTAGCCCCACCTTCATCCTGGATAAGAGAGAAACTGCATCCTCAGTTAATAACGTGACATTGACTGGAGGCCGGATGACAGAGCAGCTGGCCACACTTTAGCTTTTGAACCCCTGCACTGTAGTTCCCTGTCCCCCTAACACTCTGGTCCCCGTGATCCTCTCTAGCGGACACACTGCTCATCCTAAAAATCTTTTTCTTACCCGCCGTGTCTTGGGATATTATTTTATGCATCAGGCCTGATGAAATGGGACGTGAAGGCGGGAGGGCCACATGCTTCAACCTGCTCCCCAGGTCCCCTGCTTTCCAAGGAGAGAATTGGCAAAGGGGGCAGCTCTGAGCTGGCTGCCCCTCTGTGGAGCCGAGCTGGGTCTTTGCAGAGCTAGCAGGAGGCTGGGCTGCAGCCTCGAGGGGGAGTCATCCTGGTTGGAGCTCACTCAGGACATCACATCCATCCTCTCCACGTGCCTTGTGACAGGTGTTACAAACCTCTCCCTTTTCGCCGCAGCCCCCGGGACAAGGAGGGCCATCAACTGGAAAAAGTGAGAGAGGAGAAAGAGAGAGGATGTGTGTGTTTCTATCCATTTGCGAGTTTACAGAAATACTGGCCTTTGTGCAAAGGAAAACATTTCACATTTCTGCTGCCTGGTGGATGAGACTCATCAGATCAGAAAAAATAAATTAAAAGAGAGGCAGCCCTTGTCACATTTTATGTATGCAGATAATTGAAAGAAAGTGAATGGAGTGAGCACATGTAATAACTTGCAAGACAGACGTTCTTTCCTAGATGAGTAAGATTCAGAAACCATATTAATTATATTTGAAGACAGTCGGTAAGTCTGCCTCTCTTTTTAATTTTGTTTCTGCTGGCCATAAGTGAATTAGTGCTTTCTGATGGAAAGCTATTTTCCTTTGGCCAAGAGTTTAAAGAGATACCACCTATCCCCCAGCTTCCTGTCTTCCTTCATGTAGCTCTGAGCCCAGCATTGTGGTCTTTCCTCCCAAGTGTGGGGACCGGTGGCTGGACCCCTCCATGCAGCCTTCTGTGGGACCTGATGCATTTGGCTCCAGCTCACTATGCCCGGCAGCTTGTTGTGCATGCAATATAAGACGGTGCCCCTTTAAGAGTTTCCGCATATATTTTTCACCATTAACAGGTCTATCAGAAAAAGTTCCGAGACCAGTTATTTCCTGCTGCCTTACTCATTTGGATAATGTGTGCTAATCCTGCAGAAATAAATATTAATGTGGCTCGCCTGGCTGGAGCAGGTCTTTGGGGGAGATCTGTGAACCTGTGTGTAACGCATCTGAACTTTCTGCCATCACAATGGCAATTAGGCTTACCCCTAAGACGGTGCAAAGGCATTGGAGTTATTTCAGTAGCCAGAAAGCTGTGAGTCTCTCTCTCACTGTCTCTGAGCTTGGCCCATTCTTCCTCAGTGAAAGCATCTTTTTGGGGGGGTCCTTATATTAATGCTTTGTATGCTGATTGTCCTGTCACTTCAGTGATACAAGTAGAGAAGGGTGCACTTTATGCATCTGAACAGAAAATCTTTAAATAAGAGTCAGCAATCCAAATTGCCAGAGGGTAGGGAGAGGGCAGGAGAAACACTGGCTCAGAGATGAAATGTCATTGGCTGTTGACAGTGAAAGAGTGACAGCGTGACTAATAAGGGAGGTCACAGTGGGAAACACTGCCACTTGGTCTCTCCTTAGCCAGATAGCTTTGCACCGATTCATTGATTTTTATTCGTCAATCCGATACCATAGAGTTTAAGTGGATCTTAGAATTTGCATAGTTTTGCCTCCTTACCGCCTCAAACTAATTCCTTGTGGAAGGCATAGCTTCTCCAGCACCTCAGATGGACGTTTGATTGTGTTCTACTTGAATCTCTCCGATCGTGAGGAGCTCAACACTTTCCAGGGCGGGCTTTTTGATGGTTAGGCAGTGCTAATAGTTTGAAACGTACTTCTCGATGGCTTTAGTTCAGAATCATTTGGTTGAATGTGGTAGGGGAAAAAAATGCCTCCAACGAATTAAGCCATGCAGGTAGGACACAACAGAGCTGGTGTCTGAACCCGACAGGCCTTCCTCTCTTACTCACCGTCCCCGGCTTGATTGTTACTCATCGCAAAACAATTTGACAGCAATAAAAAGGAGAAATTGAAAAATAGGAAAATTAGCTGTAGGTTCAAGTCGTAGGTTAAATGCTGCTTTTCCAAGAAATTGTCCGTGGAGTGTCCCGCGTCCCACATGCATACGCACACACACATGCATACGCACATGCACACATACATATACACACCCCTCACACACATGCATACACAGGCACACATATGCACATGCACACATACATATACCACCCCTCACACACATGCATGCACACACACACATACGCACATGCACACATACATACACCACCCCTCACAGACATGCATGCACACACACACATACGCACATGCACACATACATACACACACCCCCTCACACACCTGCATGCACACACACAGAGATGCACACACACACATACACACATGCACACATACAAACACACACTCCTCACACACCTGCATGCACACACACAGAGATGCACACACACGCATACACATGCATACACACATGCACACATACATACACACACCCCTCACACACCTGCATGCACACACACACAGAGACGCACACACATACACATGCATACACACATGCACACATACATATACACCCCCTCACACACATGCATGCACACACAGATGCACACACATACACATGCATGCACACATGCACATACACACCCCTCACACACATGCATGCACACACACACATAAAGATGCACACACATACACACGTATACACACATGCACACATGCATATACACACCCTTCACACACATGCATGCACGCACACACACCTAGAGATGCATACACACACAGACACACCCTTATTAGATATTAGATATTAGATAGCATCGTATCGTCTTTCTTTCACTAACTGCAAAGGCGGGGCCCACGCCTGGTTCATCTCTGCTGCCCTGAAAGGGGGCCTTGGCCATATCACCTGCTCAGTCCTTATTGCTTGCACTATAAGCAGGATATAGGAAAGCTTTAGGTTCCTCTCTGAGGGACAGTGAGTAATTTGCTCAGGTTTAGTCAGCCAGCTGAGCTGGTATCTGGCTCGCAGTCTTGGCCAGGCTCTGGCTATTCCTTAAAAGTTGACATTCTTTGGGACGTACAGTCCAACTGCAGGAGCCTCTCCAGGGAATAAAAATTAGCCTGCTGTCTGGAATGTTTTTGAAAACAGCTAAATTTAGAGGATTGAAGATTGCAGGGATCCTGGGCCCTTGAGGTGGAAGACTGGGATATTCTTCACAAGCGAAGATTTTTCTCCAGAATGTGCCCTTCCGAGGTGTTGAATGTTCCAGTCGGAAGCCGTTTTAATTTCTCCTTCTTTGACGGAATGTAGCGAGGTCTCGAGCAGATGACTGGGGCATTTTGCTTCCCCCCCCCTCCCCGCCCCTTCCTAATTTTTAGAGCCGAGAAACGCTGCTTTGGATGGAACAGGAATGACTTCGAAGAGGAGGCAGGCCTGTAGCTTCGGTTCAGTGTGCAGGTTAATTTGCTGGCTTGGATCAGAATGGAGCCGCTCCAGAGCTTCCTAAAGGGCGTATCTGCTGAGATTGTGCGGAATTCTGGGAGGAGGTTGAAGTCGCAGAGAGAGGGAACTTGCTGTAAGGGATGCTTTCACGTCAGGGGCTGCTAATAGCAATGTGGTTCAGGCCGGGTGGGAAACTGGTGTTACTTTGGCCGGTGCCTAAGCAGTCATTCTCTCTGGGTGTCTTTACAGGATAAGGGGAGGCACAGGGGATGCTGAGGAGAGGAAGGGGGATGCGGTTCATTGTGTAACCAGAGCAAAGTGGGGAGGGAGGTAAAACGGCTGGGTGTGTCGGTTTCTGGGGTGGCTGTGGTTTGCACTGAATATCCCTCTGGGGAGGCAGTAGGAGGTGTTATTGGGGTGCAGCGTGTCCTCCTCTGGCTCACCCTGACCTTCTGTGACTTGGGTGAATTGTTCAGCTTCACTGAGCCTCTCAGCTGCCTCACCTCTAACTAGAAGCAAGGACGGTGCCCAGACCATCCAGGGACCTAAAGGACACGATGCAGGTAAAGCTTGTTAAGTGCTAACAGCACCGGGCATGGCAGTATTATTAAACGTTTGCAAAGCATCTGAAAGAAAATGCCAGTGGGACATTTCGCTGAAACGTGGTGGGTCAGCAGCGATGTCCTCCTTAATCACACAGACAGGCCAGACCTTGAGGAAAGGCACGGCCTAAATGCCCGAGCATCTCCTGCAGCGCAGACCACGGACCTGGGTGTGCAGAGCGGTCGCTGAAAGGATGGATGATGCTGCATGGAAACCGCAGCTCCTGGCCCACTGTCAATAGTCAGTCAGTAAACAGGAAGCTCCAGATTGCTGCTCTCTGCTTGCCTCTGCCCAAGTGGGAAGGGCCCTGATGACCCCCAGCCCTAGTGATCACTGCTGTGGACAAAAACAAGGGGCCACACACTAAACCTGACAAGTTCAGGGGAGGCCTGCATGGCAGCCTTACAAACTCAGAGACTGAGAGTAACCACATAGGACAGCGGTTCTCAACCTGTGGGTCGCAACCCCTTTGGGGGCCGAATGACCCTTTCACAGGGGTCACCTAAGACCATCAGAAAACACATATATAATTACATATTGTTTTTGTGATTAATCACTATGCTTTCATTATGTTCAATTTGTAACAATGAAAATACATGCTGCCTATCAGATATTTACATGACGATTCGTAACAGTAGCAACATGACAGTGATGAAGTAGCAACGAAAATAATGTTATGGTTGGGGGTCACCACGACATGAGGAACTGTATGAAAGGGTCACGGCATGAGGAAGGCTGAGAACCACTGACATAGGATGATCTGAAAGGAAATTTTCTAAAAGCAGGTCACAGTGGATCGTCATGTCCTAGCCTGGTACCTTCCCTGACAAAGGTCAATCTTTGCCTTAATTGAGCCTGTCTGTTGTCTTTGTGCATCTACAGTAACACACCTTTGGAATGTCAAGGTCATCCTCCCCCTTCTTTAGAGCACAAGCATCCACCAGAGTAGGGGAGCACAGAACCCCTCATTGTTATTGTGTTAATTGTTGACTGTTAACTATCCTGCACCCACCTACATAAAAGGAGTCTATGTTTATTTGTTTTACTTTTTATCCAGTCCCAGAGATTTTCTGCTTTGCTTTCTCCTGCCTCTGTAATCTATCACCAATGGATTTCATGGGACTGCCTTATGTTTACTGCTTTGATTCTGATGTATAAAATAAGTGGCAAAACTGCCATTTTCTGGAGCATTTTCTCAATTCCTTGAGATTTTGCTTCCCAGCAATTGTCGTCTGTTTGGCTCAAATAAACCCATAAATTCTCTGCAGGTTGGACGTTTATTACGTAGACCCTGCTACCAGCTCTGGCGGGAGTTTGCTTGAGGACCAGGCCTGGAGGAGGAAGGGCGGATCATCAGGGTTTGGGGTCCAGGCCAGGAGGCACCAGAAGCCGAGGATGGAAAGCTCCCACCAGCCTGGGCACTGTCCCTGCTTCCTTCGGGGCCCAAAAGTTGGCTTTGAAGCTCTGGAAGGATTCCCCCTCTTGGTCTTCCCAGCCTGGAACTGAGCTGGCCCTGTTTTGCCCGGGAGAGACCCAAGGGAAGTGCAGCCCAGCCATAAGGATTGGCCTGGGTGGGGTCATTGCCACCAGGAGAGGAGCAGCCAGGTTCAGACCCCAGGCCTTCCAAGCAGCCAAGAGCTACACTCCTTTTTTTAAAAAAATAAAAAAATAAATGAAGAATTTCGTATTTTATTATAGTAGATCTACTTGAGTCTTGCAAAAGCATGCTTTTATTTTTTTGAATTTATCGGGGTTACACTGGTTAACAAAATTGCATAGGTGTCCTTGTGAACTTCAGAAGGTCTAATCCTCGGCGGCAGGGAGGGAGAGAGGATGCACGCAGACGGATGCCTCCGGATCTCGCCTGCCAAGAATGAGTGGCATATGAGTGCGGCCAGGCTCAGCAATTCTGGGCAGATGCCCAAGCCCGGCCTGCATGGTCCCTGCGGCCCTGGAGGAAGGATGCCAAGAATCCGTGCGCTGCCAAGTAGCTCTCCACCTCGGGCGCCATCCCGGCCACTCGGCCCTCCTGCCAAGCTGTTTCTTCATTTCTCTTCGAAACTTCCCCATAAAATTCCCAGACAAGCAATTGTAAAACCTGGAAATTGCAGGAAAGAGTTTGGATCTTGTCCATGGCGCTGTTGAAATGATTAGTGTTAAAAAACTAAAAATCGTGGGTTAGAGAAAATGGCAGGCTTGCCACCAGGGGTCCCAGGAGCCTGTGTGTGTTTCGGGGAGACCTGGCCTCCAGCTCTCAGGGAGCCCTGTGCCTGGTTTGTAGCCTGGGGGGCAGGTGGGTTCCAGGTTTCCAGTGCCCACCTGTGGGCCACCCTCTCCCAGAATCAGACCCTTGGGGCCTCTCAGGGAGGTGAAATACATCTTGCTAATGGAACAGGACAGAAAGGGCTCGTTTACGAAAAATCACCCAAACTCCGCGATTCCTTTGGTATCCCTGTGATGTCAGAGCTCTAACGGGAGCTGGTGCTGGAGGAACAGATTCACCACGGAAACCCGCCCTCGGCCTCAGGACTCTGAAGTCAGAGGCAAAACCACCGGGAAGCTGATTTGGTTTCAGTGATTTGAGACCCACTGGGGTCGAGGCCCGCTCTGGACTGTCACTGGTTTCAGCCCAGGACACACTGAGTAGAACAAGAAGAAAAAGAAGCGCGTTGGCAGTGTGTGCGACTAAAGGCCCTTGTTTCGAGTCCTGCAGAAAATCCTGTGCACGGATACTGGCGTGTTTTTATTTGTTATCTCTGCACGTTTCAGTGTCTTGGCCGGTACTGAAATGATGGAAAATTGCTGGATGCTGTTACGTTGGAGGCTGTGAGGGAAAATGTTAAGAGTTAGTGCCTGCGGGGAATGGAGGTGGGTGTTTTTGTTTGTTTGTTTGTGTTTGTTTCGCCTCCTGACTTTTTTATCTTATAGCTAATGGGAAGTCCATGCAAGTCGATTGGACTACTCTAGAACCAAGAGGTTTTTAGTTTTTTCTCCTTTTTCCTCCTTCCCTCCCTCCCTCCTTTCCTTCCTACCTCTCGTTCCTTTGGCTTGCCTTAAAACCAGACGGAGGTAGATTTCTAGGCTCAACCTAAGACCACGGTGTATCCTTATCACAAAGTATAATTCAGGAAAATGCTGCCTTCAGCTGAGATGTCTCGCTGGGTCTGCTTAACGTCTTTAAAACCTCCATTTCCAGTGCCTCCCATGCATTCACAGTCAGAAGTGCTTAAAATTCCAATAAAGTACACAGTCTAAAAACGTCCCAGCTCTAGCCGCCAGGTCGCTCCTAACAGGAGACATAGATGGACAGAGGGCTGAGCGTTTTCACAGTGACTTTGGACATATGTCCGCATTATTGCACACACCAGGCAAGCACTTCCTTGTTAAGAGCTACGCTGCGTTTTGCTCGATGTGCAGCCCACACGCGATTACCTGCCAACTGGGGAGGCTGCTCCTCCCAGGAGGAGGACAAAGGGCCAGGTTTGTGCATTTCTCGATCCCTGCCAACCTGAAGGCGCTTCAGCCCCCAGCACTTGCTGTTCACTCTTTAGAGAGCAGAGAGCTCTCCACACAGTATTCGTCTCACTTCATTTTCGTGGACGCCATCAGGTGAGGCTGATGGACCCCCCAGAGCTAGAGGATCTCTTGTACTCACTGGAGATGTTAAAATCCCTGCTCCACCCCATGGCCCTCAACTCGACAACTGTGGCACGAGGTGTGTTTTCTCAGGGCCCTGAATTGCCGGAGTTGCCTCTGTAATTAAGCTTTTAGGGGAAGCCACTCTGCTGCATTTCCATGCCTTCGGTTAGAGGGGCCCACGTTTTTTCTCAAGTGTTGGGCTGCCACCAGGCGATTATGACCTGGAAGGAAGGATGTGTGTAATTGAGGTCAGCGTGAGTCACAGTTTACAGTCATTATCGTGGGGATGGAGCCTTTAGAGGGGACATCGCCTAATGAGGCCAGCACCAGTTTCGAGGCTGCCCTCCGCTTAGCCCCTGGTTTCAAGGCTGCCCCTGGTTAGCCCTGCAACAGTGGACGCTTGCCAGGGCCAGGGAGCGTTGCTTGGAACAATGCTTCCCAGTTGTCACATAGCTAAGTGAATATAGTTTGTTGCTTGAGCCAGAGCATATAATAATTTTTAGCCTAAGTTTTGGTTTCATGTTAGGGTACATGTACATAATTTTTAAAAGTTCGATAATTCTCCGAGGCTTGAAATAAAAAACACCAGTTTCCTACCCATTCCTCCTCCCATGGTAATACGTTCCCTAGAAGACCTGTCATTTCCAAGCAGTTTTTTCAGTTGTGTATCTCCATATTTTTTAGCAAACTTACTTATATTATGGTTTTG
>NW_006293088.1:4045766-4049267 GCF_000327345.1 Myotis davidii | reverse complement strand
TCCTGCTGAGTCAGATCTTGGATTCTCCCCACCCTTACACACACACACACACAAACACACACACACACACACTCACTGCCTCAATTCCTCCAAAGTGATTCCATCAGCATTTTTGTGAAATGACTACTCAAGGTTTTTGTTAATATCAGAGTATACATTGCATTAATAGGTAAGTCATGATCATGCTCCTTGTCTTGCACAAATTTGTTTTCTCTGAAGTTTATAATTGCCTTTTATTTTCCCCTCATTTTCTATGTGTCAATCAGCAATTCATACAGAAACTCTCACCTGTAATTGCAAATCTCCTGCAGATTTGTTCTAGTGCATCAGGCAATCTTGCTTTCATTGTCTTCTTGGTTGGAGGGCTCCTTTATCCTCCTGACCCACTGGACTGGTGCGCTCTCTGTCTGCTCCCTTGCTGTTGTCCAGGGCTTTCCCTTCACGTCATCCCAGAAGCTCCCTTGGCCTTTTCACTGTGTTGGATGCATGTCCTGGAGAGCAGATCTGCCTCTTGTCCTTGTGTATTCCCTCTGTCTAGTGGTCCACATCTTCCAGAGAACAGCTAACTTTTTCTCAACACTCTGGATATAGTGACATATAGGTATGGCCCTTTGAGCTCCTCTCTTGGTTATTTTCTTTTTAAAGTTTACTTTCTTTTATTTTTCATTGACTTTATTGGGGTGACATTGGTTAATAAAATTATATAGGTTTTAGATGTACAATTCTATAAAACATCATCCATATACTTACTGTGTTCACCACTGCAAGTCAAATCTTCCATTACTTTTATATCATATCTTTATTTTTTAATGCATTCGAAGCCATCTCTTTTATAAGATGAAGTTATTACCTTAAGGTTATTACCCTGCCCTTCCTATCACAGCATGGCCCTTCTACCCCGTGGCCTCTTGCTCCTCAGTGTTCTCTTGACTTCAATTACTTTTACAGCAAAAAGCTTTCCCAATAAACAGAATTAGCTGTGCCTCGTACAGAGCTTTCCAACATTATGGCAAATAGTTCACCTGGTTTGCAGTTCCTTTCTTTTTTATATAGTTTCTTCCCCCCTTTGGAATTATTAGTTGTCTTTTTTTTTTCTTGTCTGACTTTGTCTCATCCTAAACATTTTTCTTCTTCTCAAAGTATCAAGTCTCCGAATCCCTCTGAATTTCTGGACATCTTTCTCTGAGGGCCTCTTCCTTTCTGCTCCCCTGCTCCCGTCTCTCCTGGTCACCTGGGTGATCATGATGGTCCTTTAACAGTCTTAGTGCTGGTGTCTTTCCTGAATCTCACACATTCTTTCTAATTCGACTCCTCATTTACTGGAGTGGCCAATAATTCTTCAAAGAGGATGCCGAGGTAAACTTTCCGAAATGCTCGCAGGTCCAAAAATATCTTTATTTTGTCCTCAGAGTTGACTGAGGAGTGGAATTGGAGATTGAAATTAGTTTTTCCTCAAAACTCAGAAATTACTGCTTCATGGTCTTCTAATCTTATAGGATGTGGAGAGTGACTTATTATCAGTCTGCTTTTCTCCCCTCCTCCTCCTCCTTTTCCTCCTCCTCTTCCTCTTCTTCTTTTTCTTCTTCTTTTTTTGTAACCTTTCATTTTATTTTTCCTTCTGGGAGATTTTCCTTACCTTCAGTCTTCTTACATTTCAAAATGCTTTGTCTACTAGTAAGTGAGGGTGTTTTAGGAAGGAAAGTATCCTGTTATGAATGCAGGATGAATGCAGGCTATGGTCAGGCATGTGTGGCTTTAAATTCCAGTTGTCCTAATTGGTAGCTTGGGTGAGTGCCATCACCGGTCAGAGTCCCCATTTATTCAACTGTAAAATGGGGGTAAACCACGTAACTAGCCCCTTAGACTTACTGAAAGGATTAAGTAATCACTCCCTATAAAACTTTTGAAAGTGGTGCCCAGCACACAGTGGTTCTCAATAACCTTTGGCTGTTATTACTGTGACTAGAGGCCTGGTGCATGAAATTTGTGAATGGGTAGGGGGGGGTCCCTCGAACTGGCCGGCGATCAGGGCCGATTGGGCCTTCCATTTGCCACCTGGGGCCTCTCTTCCCCGGCTGCCGGCTGCTAGCAGGGGGCCTTCCTTCATCCCGTGCCGCCCCCTGGTGGTCAGTGCATGTCATAGCGAGTGATCGAACTCCCAGTCTCCCAGTTGAACTCCCGAGGGGACACTTTGCATATTAGCCTTTTATATGTATAGATGGCCACTTATTACCACAGCCTCTGAACTCGGGGTTAATTCCTGTCAATGCTGGTGTGAACTGCCCCTCTTGTTTGACGATTGTCTTTCTCTCTGCTGTTCCCGGCAGCCCGCTTCTCTTCCTCCGACGTTGGCATGTTCTCTCTGTTGCTGATATTTCCCCCTCAGCTTTTCCTCGACGTTTGGTTTTCCTCGCTGGAACAGAACCTCCCTATTGGACACCTGGCCTCTAGATTGAATTACCCCTTTGGCAGTCATGGCTTTCCCCTTTTCTCTGATGGTCCCATGGCCACACTACCCCTTTCCTGTTTCCTGGATAAAATACAGTCTGCTTCTCTGTTTGTTTGTATGTCATCTTCGGTTCCTAAACTCTTTGTTTTCCCTGGGGCCACGGTGTTTTGCGAATGTCTCTTTCATGTTTCAGACTGTCCTTCAGTGTCAGGAAAGCCCGGTGGTCTGTTTCCGCTTAAGAGTGAGGAGACAGCCCGGCCGGTGTGGGTCAGTGGTTGAGCATCCACCTATGAACCAGGAGGTCACGATTTGATTCCCGGTCAGGGCACAGGCCCAGGTTGTGGGCTCCATCCCCAGTAGGGGGTGTGCAGGAGGCAGCTGATCACTGATTCTCACTCATCATTGATGTGTCTTCCTTCCTCCCTCCCTCCTTCTCTGAAGTCAATAAAATCACTTTGAAGCAGAAAAAAAAAGAGTGAGGAGATGAAATGGGTGGGGAAGTGTGTACATGTTGGGTCAGACTTGGCTCTGTGGTCAACAAGAGGGGCCAACCATTGTGCCAGAGCCCTCCGAATGCCAGGATCCCTGCAGCATTGCTCCAAGGTGCCAGTATCCACATCAGATGCTTTTATTCTCTCCCAAGAGTTTATTTTCTTCCTCTGACAAAGAGCCTTCCTCTTTTGATTGGATTTTGTTCAGGTTTTATTATCAGTCTGCTCCTGTGAGGCCTGGCTGCAGAGTGTCTGGTAGTTGGGTGCAGAGGTGGGAGTCAAGGATTCCACACACAACCTTTCAGTCCACCTCCCTGTAGCAGGTGCATCCTCACTCTGTGTCATGTGACATTGCCCACTGCCATGGCTTCCCAGAGCTCCAAGAACCAAGGGCTCCTGCTTTGTTCTGGCCAGTGTGACTCAGTGGGTTGGGTGTCGCCCCGTGTACTGAGAGGTTGTCAGTTTGATTCCTGGTCAGGGCACATGCCCAGGTTCGAGGCTCGATCCCCAGTTGGGGGCATGCGAGAGGCAGCTGATCCCTGTATTGCTCTTGCATCAGTG
>NW_006293088.1:4032093-4045742 GCF_000327345.1 Myotis davidii | reverse complement strand
TCTACTTCTCTCTCTAAAAATCAATGACAAAATTTTTTTTAAGGGGATCCTGCTTTCACTCACTCCTTCCCTCCTGTAGCCACCATTACCTGGGTCTACTCGATGCTGCATTTCCTTGGGTGACTTTTTCCAATCGCTGCTACATCATTCCATTGATAGCATACAGTGATGTGTTGGAATCTCCAAGCTGCCAAAAGCCTCCGTTTTATGATTGTGGGTTTGTGCTCATTTTATTTCCCTACTTCATCTTAATGAGCAGGGCAAGGAGATAAATAAATATTAGCCCATCTTCTTGATGGAATGCCATGATTCTTTAAACGCCTAATTTATAACAGGGCAAGGAAATGTATTTTCTTAAAAAATGAACCTTTATGTGGGATTTGCATGTGGAGCAACTCACAGGCTCCACAAAGGAAAACTCATCTCTCTCATGATTAAAATGCTATATTCTGACAACTCCCGACCTGAGTATTTCTCTGTGAGTTCAGAAAATGATGGTACCAGCAGCGACAGTAGTCCTAACAGCAGCAATATAGTATTTTATATTTCCCCAGGATTTTATGGTTTCTTAGAGAACTTTCATGAGCATCGTCTCACCTTACAGACCCCATTTTCCCGGGAAGCACTGCTATTTCAATTTTCCAGCCGAGGAACTCACCGAGACTGAGGGTCTGCCCGAGGTTGCGGTGTAAGCCTTGCTGACTGCTCTCGTGTGGCTTGCCCTGCACCCAGCTCCCTCTGCTCCTTAGGCATCTGCATGGCATGACTACAGTGGATAGCTTAGCTTGATGTTGGTGCCAGATAACTTGTGTAAGGTGCTACAACCTGAAACCTTTATTCTCAGCGTCATATCTCAGGGGCAATTTAATCCTGCTCCATGGAAAGCCAGAGAGCGCCATGTCTGTGTGAACCCAGCCTGCGCGCTTTCCCTTGGCCTGCAACAAAGGACCGCGTGCCCCCGGAGCGTCCCACTCTGCTGTGCCAGCCGCAATCTAGCCTTTCAAATCTCCGCCCTTGTGTCTGCCTCCGAATTATCACCTGAGAAATAGGGCCCACATCTTGTATGCCCATTTGTATGCTAATGCAGCCGGGCCTGTGAAAGATGGTATCGAGGACCAGGCCGGCAGGCACTGATTATCGGTTCCACGTCTGGGGAGAGAGAATGTCACATTCCCATCACGAGCCTCCAACCACTGAAATGCAGCCCGGGCCTGGGACCCCTCTTGGGGATGACGAGGAGATGTCATCGCGTGCAGACACGCTCATGCTCTTCCTGATAATGCCCGGCACCGGCTCCGTTTTTATTTCCACACAGTCAGTAAAGGACTCTAATCTAATTGCATAGCAGAACTAATGTGAAATCAATGTGGAAAATTGAAAATAAAGATGCAGAAAAGAGGAAAATCAGTCACAGGTGATAACATCAAGTAGCAATAAATCCTCCTAACATTTATACTTACTGTATTTACATATCATTTTATTTGTATATAATTTATGTATTGATATGTTTTATGTAGATACTCCATATGTATGTACCTACATATGTGTACACAGATACTCCATGCAGGTATATGTATGTATGTATGTAGATAGTACACAACCGTGTGGACAAGGTGCTCTATTCAGTTTAATTACACGTGAGGGCGCACTGCTCACATTTGAAATATTTCCCCATGACATACTATCTTCTTGTACAACATTAGTTAGAGTGGCATCATAGAGCTTCATCTTCACTAACTAATTCCACCTCCAATTAGTTATCTATTGCTGTATAAATAATCACATTCAAATTGAGTGGCTTAAAACAATAGCCATCATTATTATCTCGCAGCTGTGAACTCTGGGTGGCTTCCCTGGGTGGTGTTGGCTGGAGTCACTGGATACTTAACAGACTGAGGGACTGTTTCCAAGATGGTGCGCCCACATGGCCGGGAGGGTAGTTCCAGCTTCACCAGGAGCTCCGTTCCTCACCGCACAGACCTTCCCATAGAATCACGTCCCCTGGTGGTTTGTAGGATCAGCTCTTTGTTTCTAACGTCTGAAATTTCATGATGAAATGCCCTCTGTGGACAGTAGCAGGAATTTTAAGAAGCTCTTATCTCCCTGCAAAGTCCCAGTTCCTTCTGCTTTCTTTTCTTTCTTCTTTCTTCCTCCCTCCTCTTGTTTCTTTTCTTTTTTCTCCTTCTTTCTCCCTCCCTCTCTCTCCCTCCCGCACTTCCTTTTTTTCTCTCTTTTCCTCTCTCTGTTTCTTTTTTCTCTCTCTCTTGACCGTCTTCCTTGTATATCTGGTGATCCTTTGCTGTCTGTTTATATTTCAGAGGAGACGTTAGATAGGTCATCACTTTTAAGCACATAGGGGCCGCTTGTGGACTGTGGGCCTCTTGTAAGGTGAGCTGGCTGAACTGTTTCGTTCACAAATTCCTGATGGCAGCATCTCCAGCTCATGTCTACTGGCCTGGTTCATCCTTGGGAGCATTGTTAGTCCCGCAGGCTGAGTATAATCATCCTGTCTGCTATGGGCCTGGATTAAACCCTGATTCCACCTCTTAGTGATCTTGGGAAAGTAACTTAACCCCTCTGTACCTCAGTTTCCCCTTACGTGAAATGGAGGGTGTCAGTGGAACCTAACCTCTACCCGCCAATAGCATTGTTGTGAGGATTAAATGCGTTAATATACATAAAACACTTAGAATAGCTCCTGGCACAAAATAAACACCAAATAGATGTTAGGTGGTATTATAATCATCGTGAACAACTTCATCTTCATCAGAGCTGAGTTAGGGAAGAAGGCTGGGTTCTCAGCATTTGATATATTACCCAGTTTTTATTGAGCCCCTTATTTTTAATAAGGTAATCCCTGCTTTCAGCTCTGCCTGGTGTCTCCAAATCCAGAGACTCACTGTATTTTCCTTTTCAGAGAGTAAGTCCCCGTGTTCTGTCTGGGTGGGTGGGCTGTGTACACCTGGGCAGACTCTGAGTTAACTTCCTGTTCTCAGCCCGACTTCCCTTGGACTCCCAGTGTGTCTGATGCTGTCAGCTGGTTGATCCTGGGCCCACTCCTCCTCTCCTGGCTTAGTTCTGTTTTTTTAGATCTGCTTGTTCTGCTTCAAGCTTCTAAATATTTGTTGTTGTTGTTTTTTTACCTTTTATCCTGTTCCTTTATTTTGTGGATTTGTTTGCTTTTATTAAAAAACCCCCAAAACATTGCTATCCTTTTAACTGGATGTTGGGAGAGCAAACAGGTAAATTCATGGATTCCACTTCTGTTTCCAGCTGCAAGTCTGAAATAGGTTTATTAAAGAAATATTTTCTCAAAAGCAATACAAATTAGGTGGGCTTCATGCTCAATTCGGAATTCTTGACACCGTGGAATGGAGTGGATGCCTGCGGAAACCATACCGGTGGTAATAAAGTGATCCATGCAGGTCCATAGCGTGCTCCATAGCTGGTTTGCATGTGGACATGCCTCCTAGTCCCATGGTCTCTGTGCTTTGAGCTGAAAAACTCCTTACACTTGGAATGACCAGTCTCCCTTCACACCGAAATCTCTGTGAGGGAAGAAGATATCTTTATTGTTTGCATTGCTATAGGATCTGTAATTTAAAAAATAACATGATAGTAGTCATTATTGCCTTCCTTGTTATGCCCAGATTTCAAGACCCCCCACAGAACCACCAGGGAATGCTGAGTCCGATGCAAAAGCATAGAGTCTTTTATTCAAGCCCAGGACTTGGTCCCCCCCTTGCTTCCGTTACTGGATGCAAGAGAGAGCCCTGAGTCCCAAGGGAACAAAGAATTTATAGGGCTTGGGGTCGGGGGGTGGGGGCACACTCTGACCACTGATTTGGCCGATTCCGGTTGGTTGAGTGAGGGCCGGGGGCTAGTGATGCAAGGGCAGGGTGCAGCTAGGGTCTGGTTACACAAAGACAGAGGGGTGGCTAGCATATTCTTGGCCTTGGGCTAGTTTCCCCCGCTTTCCCATTGGCCGAGATAAGGGCAGGCTGAGTAACTGATACATTCTGCGGCTTTTTCTTGGAAGAGGGGTTAAGGACACAGCTATCAGTCCTGTTCTGTCCTTTCATTCCTCACTGTAGTAGAATTGGTGGTAGTAATGAAAGCACACTAAGTTCACTGAGTACTATCATGGGCTGGGCACTGTTATATGTTCTTTATGTGTAACTAGTAGCCCTGAGCATGAATCCGTGTGCCAGTAGCTCTCTGCGGGGCCTGGCCGCTCCACGCCCACTGCCCAGAGGCTCTCTGCAGCCCAGAGGCCCATCTGCGGCCAGGCGCGGGGCGACGACACAAGCGTCCCCCCCAACCCTGCCACTCCCCGCCGCTCCGTGCCCGTTGCCCAGAGGCCCTCCGTGGCTGGGGTGGAACACTTGCCTTGTCACCGTGGCAATGAAGCAAGCATTCCGCCAGACCACTCACGCTGCCCGCTCTCAGCGGCTGCCCCCCCAGGACTGGGGGACTCTGGCGGGGCTGAGAGGACTGGGCACTGCCATCTTGGGGCTATGGGTGCCGCCATCTTTGTGATGGAGTGACAGTCAATTTGCATATTACCCTTTTGTTAGATAGGCTAATAGTTTTAGTCCCCACAACAACCCTTTGAGGTAGGTAATCTCTTATCTCCACTTTACAGATGAGGAAACTGAGGCTCAGAGGGACTTGATAACTTGCCCAAGGCCTATAGTTAGCAAGTGGAAGAACCCCAATTTAAGATTTCAAAGCCTGACTTTTAGTCATGATGCCACAGTGTTTGTTGACTGAAACACTGAACGTGGAGTCTTTCAATCAAAACAAATCTATCTGGAAAGAAAATAAATGCTCTAGGCTATCCTTTTGCTAAAAATAGAGTTTATTTGATATGCAAAGTAGTTTCTTGATGAACTTTAGAATACAGGTGAGGATATAGTAAAATGAAATGCACTTAAAAAATATTAACAGGCCAAAAGTAATTGAATAGAAAAGGTGGCAATTAAAATAGAGAACAAGATTTCCTTTGATAAAACTCTGCTGTTATGAAGAACACAATTTTTAGGACTTAAGTAAAACAGTGAAGAGCCTCCAGATATCTTTCTTCATTAATTTAGTTCACACTTATTTTTTCACAGGCTGTAGGTCCATAAACCGCATCTTCTGTTTGGAGAAGGGGAAGCCCCATTAACTGTTTTTTTTTCTTTAAAATGTTTATAAGAGCAATTGGTATAATCCATGAATATACTAAGGTTTTTGTGGGTGAGATTAGTTCTTGCAGCCCTTGACACTTGGCCCAGGTGCCTGATAGGAACTTAATAAATATTTGTTGATCAGTTGGTCCCCTGGCAGATTGGTCTCTGGTAGGGCTCTTACTGAGGCTGCTCCCTTAAAGTAAAATGATCTATGAGAAGAGGAAGGCATGTCTGGAAGCATGTAATTTTAGATTTCATGCCATCCCCTGTACATCGAGACTGCAAGCTTTCCTCTCTGCCACAGCCTGCCTGTCAGAAACCATGAGTTCCCTCTTAAAATACTGAAGGAAGACCCAGTGTGGGGAGTATTTCATGTCTAAGGATATTAATTTTGATTTTCTGGGAGTAGTTCTCTCTGTCTGAAAAAAGTATGGACCGAGGAACGTAGATTCTTTTTCCATGGTGCTGGTCTTTCTATGATATGATTCGATTTTGGAAGCACAATTTATGATAAATTATGGCCAGAGGGTCATAGATTTTCCTCTTTAAAATCGTCTGTCTTGATGATGCCTTTGCCATTTTTAATTTGTCACTGCACACCCAGGACCAGGAATGATGCCACATTTACATCCTTAGTTCTATATATTGCTGACACTCATGGACTATCTTTCGGTTATAAAACTTCCTTCCCCTTTGGGACATGGGGAGACTCATGAGTCTCAGCTGACCCGGTTTCCTTGTCATGCTCTGCTTGGGGCGCATAGGGCACAGGAAGACAGTCCTCTCCCGGAAAGCCAGGTTCCTGTTTGTTCAGGCTGGCCCCACCCCCGCCCGGTACAGGTCTCCCCACGACAAGCAAGCATCCCAGGGTCTACTTAATATTCAGTTTGCTTCTCCAGGTCTGTGCCCTTCACCTCTGGCATGCAGTGTTGGCAGGGAGCCTCCTGTTCCCAGCTCACCCAGGTTTCTGGGAGTTTCTAAACCACATTTGCATGCAGACTGTGTCCTTGCACTCCACGAGGCTGCATCTAGCCTTGCATAATAAGACATCAATAGCCTCTTGGCATCAGGTGTGGAAGGTATCTGCCTCCCCACGGGAAGGAAACCCCTCAGGGTGGTTTCCCTCTGTATTCTTTCTGAAAAGAACAGTTGGCTGTGACCCTCGCCCTCTTGGAGGTTCCTGTTGCCCTCCTTCCAGGCTCGCCTAGGATCTGGTTTTGACCACACTGTTCATAGCTTAGCATCTTCAGGGAAAACTGGCGATAGGGCTCTGCATGTGGGCCAGGCAAACCATTGGTGATGTGCAGAGTAGAATTGTGCCTGGCTGGTGTGGCTCAGTGGTTGAGTGTGGACCCATGAACGATGAGGTCACAGTTCCATTCCCGGTCAGGGCACATGCCCGGATTGTGGTCTTGATCTCCAGTGTGGAGCGTGCAGGTTGCTGACAATTGATTATTGTCATCATTGTTATTTTTATCTCTCTCCCCTCTCCTTTCTTCTCTCTGAAAGCAATAAAAACATATTAAAAAATAAAAGAGTAGAATTGTGGGGCTGCCACCCAGGGTCTCTCCGTGCACGGTGACTGTTGTCCTGTTGAAGGCTACCAAGAACCTTCCGGCCGACACTGTCATGATGGTACCAAGAGCTGCCATAGGGTGGAATGTGGGTAAGGCCAGAACGGGGATACTTGGCTTCCCCAAGTCAAAAGCACTCACAGGGTCCACCTGCCTTGATCATCTGAAACAAGGTTAGTGATGCTCTCACGTGCCGATCCAGTGCCTTGGAAGTAGGCAGAACAGGGTTTGAAAGCCAGCTTTGCCCTTGAGCACCTTTGTGACCTTGAGCAAGTCATGTCTCTGTCCTCAAGTTCCTCCTCTGTAAAATACAGTCATCAGCCACTCCATGAATAAGGACTGTGGTTGTTTTCATTTTGACAGGAAGTTGGTACTAGTACCAAGGCTACCATGAGTCAGTGCATTGTTTTTTATTGTTATTATGAAGTGTTTGGTAAATAAACGTGTGCTATATTTGAGTCGCACCGTTATTCAACTTTCTGAGCACTCTCCAGTGTTTTAGTAATGCTTATATAGGTACAACTGACGTGACAATTCCAAATATCATATGTCACTAAAAGCAGGTCCTCTGCTCTCACTCACTTATGTTTGATTTATGTCGAGTGTTACGGACTTGGAAACATATTCACTTTTTCAATGTATTTAAGGTAGACTTTTGAAAATATTTTATGAACTGAGTTAGCAAGTGAAGATGAGGTATGCAAGGGCCACAGCCCCCTCGCTCTCGGCTGTGTGAAAGGGCCCAGATGTGCCAGGACTCATGGTCACACCTCCAGGAGTCTCCAGCGTGGCCATCAAAACACAGCCGATGGAGAAGAAAGGGAAATGGGGACCCCCCACGTCAGGCCTGAGCAGGAACCTTCTTTGCAATATGTGTTTTGTTTTAACATTTCATGTGAAGCCGGGCCGGGGTGGCTCAGTGGGTGAGCATCGACCTATGAACCAGGAGGTCACAGTTCCATTCCTTGTCAGGGCACATGCCCAGGTTTGGTCCCCAGAAGGGGGCGTGCAGGAGGCAGCCAATCGATGATGTTTCTTTCTATCCCTCTCCCTTCCTCTCTCTCAAAATCAATACAAAAAATATTATTAAAAAATTCATGTGAATTTTGCACTCTGTTCCGTATTTCATCGTGCCTGTGTCATCATAGAAAGAATGTCCAGCCTCCCCTGGCTCCTCCCCAGCCCTGGGCACTGGGAGAGAGAACAGGCCATTGCCATCCTGGGGTCAAGGGACCAGTAGTTGCATTTGAAAAGTGAGGCTAAGCTATTGCAATCAATACAAAGGGGACATGTGGGAAATGCAATTGAGAGAAATAAGGGAGGTAAGGGGTGAAAGGTCATGGGGTGGAGATCCAGGCTGGAACTGGGGAATGGAAGGAATAGGGCAGCCAAATCTCTGAGCCCCCAGACCTGTCTTAGTTGCCGATCAAATAGGAACTGCACTCAGCCATCGAGCATGGCCTGTGCTTCTTTTCAGGAAGCTAATTGGTTCCAGGAGTGAAGTTAGACTCCGGCCAAAGGAGAACAAGTTCCATCAGGACCGCAGTTTCCGTGTTCAATCTTCTGTCACCATCAGGGTGACATGTCCTTGGCACCATTTCCTTCTCCTGGAGCCAAAGTCCTTTTTTTTTTTTTAAAATTGAAGTCTCTGCCCGGACAATGACATTCAAATGAAAATCTGTGCATCCTGCCCTGGCACGCTCTCTGGCTCCACGATTCTGTCATAACCCGTTTCTCACACGGTGATTTGACGGTAATTTCTTCCCTTGCAGCGTCTATTAGGTCCAAGTGGAGTTGGCCTTGGTGACTGGGAAACCTGCACGTAAAGAGAAGGGAGCATTTTTGGAAAGCCAGTGGAACAGTGCGTGGTCCGATCCTGTCTTGGTGTGACCAAGTGGTGGAGAGTTCTTTAGGGCCCCACAGCGGAAGACACTGAAAGGGAAGCATCTATTATCTTTGTGCGAATTGATGCCTGTCTGCTGTTGGCTTGCCGGGGAGTGCTCAGGGCCCTGTTCCAGCACAGGTAACCTTTCGTGTGAACTCTGGAGGAATCAGCAGCATTGGCAGGCACCCAGCATTCTTACTGTGATGGTGGATGGAGACCATACTGGTTCCAGGGCTGTGTTGCTTGAATACCAAATTGTTGGGATCGTAGGGCCCGCACTTCATAGATTTAGTGAATCGATAGCTTGTTGTATCCTTCCTTCCACCTGGAAGACTCTGTCTGGTCCACTGGGGAGAATCAGGTGGCCATGGAGTCTTGTATAGTATGTGGTCGTGTGGTGGGGCCAATCTGCCAATATTCTTGAGTCTCAGGTTCCCCAACAGAGGGATGGTGTCAATATTACCTAAAATGTGAGTTATGTGAAGACTAGTGGCCCCGGTACACGGGTTTGTGCATACTGAAAGGAAATTAATTAGAAGAAATATTTTAATATCCCTATTTGCCATTTCTCTGTAATAGAAGTGTCAGAGATGAAAGAAAATTAGTAAAATGTATATGAAAATAATATATCAATTAATAAATTAACAATAACAACAAAGGCATGCTATAAAAACAACAAAAACATGCTATAAAAACAAGATATAAAAACAACAAAGGCATGACATAAAAACAACATTGATGAAAACAATGACTGATAAATTGATTAAACTTATTCTAATATTTCCCTGTTTACCACATTAAGAGTAAAAACACTTTCAGAGTGCTTGGCTAATTTCCCTTGAGATGAAGTATTTACAACTTTAACTTTAATGTCACACACTCTTTGAACTTGAGAGAAAGCAACATATAGCTGCCCCTGCTGCTTTCTTTCAGCTTCATCATGTCAACAAAAACAACCAGATTCACAATCGACAATGACAGACCGAAACACACATGTGCGATTGGCACCAGCGAGAGCTTTATATGTACATGCATGTGCGAGTCAACATTTATTTTCAAATTGCCAGTGCACGTCACATATACTGGCTGGTAGGTCGGTTGGATGGATGGTCAGACATAAGTACTTAGCCTTTTATATATAGAGATGAAAGGTGATGATGCGTGTACAGTGCTCAGCACAGTGCTTGACATTCAGTCAGTGCTTAATACAGAGCAGCTGCCATTGATGATGATGGCAACTTACATACCTAAGAGTAGAGTTGTTGGGTCATATGGAAATTCTGTGTTGAGCGGTAGTTTGGTTATTAATGCCACCACCCTCTGAGCAAGGCATGGGAAACTCCAACCTTAGAAAAGAGCATAGTTTCCTGTGTAGTCTGGAAGCCTTGACAAATTAAAGGCAAATTGTGTAAGTGGTACAGAGAACCTCAGACATGGGCCTTGTCCTTGTCAACCATTAATCCGGTTGTTTCTGTGGATTTGCCTATTCTAGACATCCTATATAATAAAAGTCTAATATGCTAAGTGTCCGGTCATCCGGTCGTCCATTCAACTAATCGAAGTGTAATATGCTAATGGTATGCCAAGGCAGCTCAACCGCTTGCTATGATGTTCACTGACCACCAGGGGGCAGACAGTCAACCGGTCAACCGGTTGCTATGATGTGCACTGACCACCAGGGGGCAGATGCTCTGACTGGTAGGTTAGCTTGCTGCTGGAGTCCGGCTGATCGGGACTGAGAGAGAAGGGCCAGACACGCCCTGGTGGCCTCCTATGGTCCCTCCCCAGCTGGCCAACTTCCCATGTTCCTCCATGACCCTGATTGTGCACCGGTCGGGTCTCTTGGCCTGGCCTGCACCCTCTTGCAATCCAGGCTGAGGGACCCCCCCTGAGTGCATGAATTTCGTGCACCGGGCCTCTAGTTTTCTATAAATGGGATCATGCAATATGTTGCCTTTGTGACTGGCTTCTCTATGGTCCCTCCCCAGCTGGCCAACTTCCCATGTTCCTCCATGACCCTGATTGTGCACCGGTCGGGTCTCTTGGCCTGGCCTGCACCCTCTTGCAATCCAGGCTGAGGGACCCCCCCTGAGTGCATGAATTTCGTGCACCGGGCCTCTAGTTTTCTATAAATGGGATCATGCAATATGTTGCCTTTGTGACTGGGGGCTTTGACTTGATATAATGTTTTCCAGGTTCACCTATGTTGTAGCATGTATCAGTACTTCATTGCTTTTTATGGTCAAATAATATTGCATTGCATGAATATCACATTGGGTTTATCCATTTGTCCGTTGATGGACATTTGGTTGTTTCTACCTTTGGCAATTGTGACTAGTACTGCTAGGAACATCATGGACAAGTGTTTTATTGAGCACCTTTTTCTGACTCTTTGGGTTACATACCTAAGAGTACAGTTGTTGGTTCATATGGAAATTCTTATTTAGCTTATTTACTGTTTTTCACAGCGACCTCGTCATTTTACATTCTCACCAGCAATATGTAAGGGTCTCAATTTCTCCGCAACCTTGCCTCCAGTATCAACTTTTGACTTGCAGAATGAGTTTTATGGTAACAGTGGGGGGAAAATACCTGAATTATTTAGGCTTCATTTATTTAATGAGACCATTTTAAAGCAAGCACTAGAAACTCGTGAGCATTTTAATGCAAAATGCAACACAATTTGAGATACATGAGAAGCAAAGGTTGTTTAACATGTAGAGATAAATTTGATCATTAGTTCATATCTATGAACCATATAAATGACAAGGTCATAAAATCCATTGAGCTTTTTGTGGTGAGGCTGTGCCCCATGATATGATTCATTTGGTGTACTTTTCTATAAAAATGTACAATAGCCCATCTCAGTGACATCTGGGCTCGTCGGCATAAAATGGGTGTTTAGAGTCACACTATTATTTCATGTCCTATACTTCATCTGGTCTATAGAAACAGAGACACAGCGTGGCACACTGTTATTCCTCCTCTGAAAACATTAAGAAATTTTACGTGTTCCCCCTGTTTTTGCTAATGACATAAAATGTTGAAGCTTGTTATTTTTTTCTTGTGCCAAGCCATGAATGTGCCATCCTTATCTGAAACCCAAATAAATACTCATGAATGTACAGTGAAATTTAAATGAGCACTTCACATAAATACGCCAGCTATAGAAATACGTGTTTCTGCACATTTGTAGACCAAAGTAACGTGAAATAAATTTGACATCACTTCATATTCAGTACCACCAACCCAATAAAGTCGTTTTTATGACTCAATTTCTTAAGCTCATGTAGGTAAGAAAGCATATATACAGCTCTTCATTCTGCAATCCATCACACAAGTTAAAAACAGCATTATTTGGCTGAAATTTTAATAGGCCAAATGGAGGAAAATGTGGGTCAGGCTTGATTCTAGGGTGATGGGGTGGCGGAGGGGACACAGGGGAGCGAACTCGGCTTTTCCTTCCCCTATTCATTCATTCTTTTCCTGTTGGACAGATGTTTACTTCCTCAAGCACTGCTGTGTGCCAGGTACCATGCTTTGAGCTGGGGATAGTGAGAACTGAGAAAACACTGCCGCTGGTTTCTTGGGACTTAGAGTTTAGTGAGGGAGGGACCGTTGTCCACGGCTGTGGAACAGACTGCCCCCAACTGGCTGAGTGGTGAGAGTCAGCACTTCCTCTGCTCCAGGTCTGGTAGGCCAGGCGTTTGGGGGTGGTACAGAGGGCAGCTCAGCTCTGCTCCAGAGTGACTGAGGCTTCATTGGGCGGGGGACTCGCACAGTGACGGAGGCTGGGGCCATGTGTCCAGGGCCTCTGTTGTGGCGATGGCTGGGTTCCTTGGCTTTTCTCTATGTTGCGTCTTCTGGGGTTGACATGTTTGAGATGGCTCTTTCACTCACATACCTGGAACCTAGGCAGGGTGGACGGTGGGAGGAGCTGAGGCTGGTTGGTTGTCTCTTTCTCTCTGTGCAGTCCAGGCATGTGGGTTTCCTCAGAGCTTGGTAGTCTCAAAGCTTGGTGGTTTTGAGGTAGTCAGACTTGTTTTTTAAAGATTTTTAAAAAATTGATTTTTAGAGAGAAGCATTGATGTGAGACATCCATTGGCTGCCTCCTGCACGGCTCCTACCAGGCGGGGATCGAGCGCACATCCTGGGCATGTGCCCTGACCAGGAATTGAACTGGCAACCTTTTGGTGCACAGGACATGGCTCCAACCAACTGAGCCACACCGGCCAGGGCTAGTGAGACTTTCTCTATGGCAGCTGGCTTTTCCCAGAGCGAGTTCAAGATCATGAACAGAAGCTGCAAGGCCTCCTGTGACCTAACCTTAGAAATCCAGAAGGTCACTTCTGCCCTTACTGTTGGTCTACCATGTCACTAAGGCCAGCGAGACCCGGGAGGTGGGGGGGGGTTTTATTCCACCTCCCAGTGGGAGGAGTAGGCAGAATTTAAGATCACCTTTACCCTGCCCCAGAGGAAGTCAGCACTAAAGAAATAATCACATGCAGAACTATTGCAATGAAGAAGTGCAGACTTTTACAGTAATCAGGACTTTTGGATTGGAAATGACAGAAACCCAACTCAGACGGGCTGATGAAGAGAAGGGAATTTACTACCTGCCTAACCGAGAAGCCCGTAGCTGAGCCCTGATGCTGTAACAATGTGGGCAAGAACCGCTTTCCCTGTCTGTCAGGGACATTTTCCTCTTTACTTAGTAGGTTTTGTTTTCTGGTGGAGCATCTCTGAGGATGGGGACTGATGCCACCAGCTAATCCACATATCTCTCTGGTTAGCAATCCCGACTGAATAGAGGTTCTTTCTGAATAGCTCTAGCAAATGGTCTTAGGATTAAATCTTATTGGCTGAGTTTGAGTCACATACCCTCTCCTAAACCAACCACTGTTGCCAGGGAGACAAAATTCTTGGATTGACCAGGTCTGGACTTGGTGCCCACCTCTGGGAGCTGGGAGTGGGATCAGCCCTACGTGAACCACAGGCAGGGACCAGTTTCCACAA
>NW_006293088.1:4005008-4032081 GCF_000327345.1 Myotis davidii | reverse complement strand
AGGGACGAATGTTTCCACAAAAGAGAAAGAGTTTCTTTTATTAGGAGAAGAGGGAAACAGATGCTAACCAGACAAATACGTAAGTACCCATCACATAGCCAGACACGCGTGACATGCCTTGCAGAGGTCCATACGTAGACACACAGAAGGACATTCCTCCGTCTTCTCATTTCTTCTGCTTATTAAACTTACAGTTATTAAGTTTTCATTGTGCATGAAGCACCAGACTAGTTGTAACTGGGGATCCAAGATGAATAGACAAATGGGTAATGTTGGGTGGGCTCTGGGGGCTCGTCAAAGAAAAAGACATGGCCGCTAGGTGGCAGTAGCACACACAGGCTTTCTTGGGTGACACTGCTGGCAGGAGAAGCCCCTCACAGCAGGAGTCTCCCCAAAAGTCCAGGGCAGACACTAGGAAGGGGAGGATGGCAAGGGAACTCCTGGGGGAGAGGGGAGATCCTAGAGCAGTGATGGCGAACCTTTTGAGCTCGGTGTGTCAGCATTTTGAAAAACCCTAACTTAACTCTGGTGCCGTGTCACATATAGAAATTTTTTGATATTTGCAACCATAGTAAAACAAAGATTTATATTTTTGATATTTATTTTATATATTTAAATGCCATTTAACAAAGAAAAATCAACCAAAAAAATGAGTTCGCTTGTCACCTCTGACACGCGTGTCCTAGGTTCACCATCACTGTCCTAGAGGGATCTTATGTGACTAGGGGATCTCATAGCACAGTGGGGAGTCCCTGGGGCAGAGAGCGGTCAGGGGCTTGGGGCCCTTTTTTCCCAGTGCTTATCTTAGTTATGGCTAGCAGAGGTTGGACAGTTTTTTGGGGCATGCAAAGCAGAAAGGCGCTAAATGGCTAAACATCTGCTTACTTAGGCTATATTTAACCATTTGCCTGCCATAAGCGTCTATAGACCAACTTTAAAATCATTTTTCCTGAGAATTTTCAACGGAAAATATTCAAGAACACCCAAATTGTGAGTAAGATATTTATTTTTATAATATTCATTACAACTTGATTTTTTAAATTAAATTCAAAATATCGTGGCGTGTGGGGATGGTTTCCGTTTCGGACGCGTGGCAGTTAACTGGTTAAAACAATGTGTAAAAATTTGAGTTTGGCACTGGTGGGCTTTTGAGCTAATGGGTCCGCAGGGAAGAAATAAGCAACCTACCGACCAATACACAGAGACCATCTTTAGCTTGTTTATATAACGAGGAGTTAATATCAAACCTCAGTTATAAACATAGCAACTCATTCATATCAGCAAGTTACAACTGAACAGTAAAGGAACTCACCCAAGGTTACACAGCTAGTTGGAGGGGCAGACAGGATTGAGACCCAGACAGACTGGCTTTGGGGTCCATCCTCTCAAACCAACTGCCACAGCATCTCAGAGGGCGGAGTAATCTTTCTTGGTCTCAGTTTCCTCACCTGCAAAAGGACAGGGGGTTGACCAGCTGGACAGTCTGACACTGCACTCCTGGGATTGCTCCAGGTGCACGGGCTAGCAGCGGTTCTCAACCTGTGGGTCGCGACCCCTTTGGCGGTCGAACGACCCTTTCACAGGGGGCGCCTAAGACCATCCTGCATATCAGATATTTACATGATGATTCATAACAGTAGCAACATGACAGTTATGAGGTAACAACGAAAATAATTTTATGGTTGGGTCAGAACGAGAGCAACTGTATTTAAAGGGCCAGAAGGTTGGGAACCACTGGGCTCGAGGCTCAGGTAGGTGCTGGTGTCGGAATTACATGCCGGGGGTCAGCCTGGGTGTGAATCCTGCCGCTCTCAGAATTGTGCAGTGGCTTTCCTGAGAACCCCTGGAATTACTTATTCTTGGGTTGAAAGAATCAATTTCCCTGAAAATTATAGAAATTCTGTAAGGGAGGAACATTTTAATTCAAGGGAATATAAGGACATTAATTCAACAGTATTTTGAGGGCACCTTTATTTTTTTAAGCACTGTTCTAGTTGTTGGGGGATATAACCATAAACAAAATCTCTGCTTTTGTTGAGTGCATTGTAGAGAAGGAGGTAACACGCATAACAAATAAGTGAAATCTTAAAATCTTTAACGCGTCAGATGGCAAGTGTCCTGTGAATGATAGAGAACTAATCCTCCCAGCACGCATATGGTACTGATTGGAAAACACGGCCACTGTCCCTTCATAACCTTTGATGCTGGAAGCCATCTGCTTAGAGGTAAAATAGCCAAATCCATTACCGCCAATATAAATCTTGTCTCAGGCTGTCCCCTCATGCCCTTTAATCTCTGAGATTTATAAACACACTGACCACAAAAGTCATCATTCTAGAAGTATTTGCTACCTTGCTTCTCTTCCGTTTCCCCAGCAGAACTGGGAACTCCATGAGGGTAGGCATCGTGTCTGGCCCTGCTCACAGTTACACCCTCAGGCTCTCCATGGAGGCTTGGCCTCTTGGAAGGTGTGCAAGAAGTATTTGTTAGCTGTGAAATGCACATGTGAAAGAGATCTGTGGACGAATTGGGTTCTTGATTGCTGCTGGTTTATACCGCATATACACACTCTCACTTTCCCCTTTAAAATAATAGTCAATTTCTCTGCCCAGCCGGCCGGTGTGGCTCAGTGGTTGAGCATCAACCTAGGAACCAGGAGGTCACGGTTCGATCCTTGGTCAGGGCATATGCCCAGGTTGTAGGCTCGATCCTCAGTGGTGAGCATGCTGGGGCAGCTGATTGATTAGGGCACATGCCAGGTTGCAGGCTCGATCCCCAATAGGGAGTATGCAGGAGGCAGCCAATCGATGTTCCCCTCTCACAACAATGTTGCTCTCCCTTCCCCTCTGTCTCTCCCTCTCCTTTCTCTCTCTCTCTCTCTCTCTCCCCCTCTCAACCCCCCTTCCTCTCTGAAATCAATAAAAATATTTTTTAAAATTAAAAAAAGCCAATTTCTCTTTGAAAGTTACCTGTTGTAATTCCACTTTCCTTCTGTCTCTCTTTTTTTGCAGCTGTGCAATCATTGCACACCCTTAATGACCAGATATCCCATTTTATTGTCACCAAGTCGAAGGCACTGGAGGAGGACAAAGACCCCTTTCTGCCTGCAGAGAAGGAGACCCTGAAGAGTTCCATGGTATTGATGAGACACCTCCTCATGGACGCTCAGGTACAGCCATCAACAAAGAAATCATGAGACGGTTGGTGGGATACTTTCTCGGTTGTTTTGTGGCATAAGCTGTGCAAAATGTTCGACACCCACACTTTTTCAAAGCCACCATTTGTGATAAACAGACATTCTGTGCTGAGTATATTGAGTATTGGATTTCTTATAGGGTGTTATTTGGGCTTAGTATTAAAATAGCTTGTTTTGAAGTCAAAGAATTAGGGCTTAAAAATAATGCATGTGTTGTCTCTGAGAATTTAACAGATCTCCCATTTGCCTTGGAAAAGTGAAAACCCATTTACATACCAACTTGGCAGGCATCAAAGCTGGCACGGGCCTTGGAGCAGAGCAATGCTTATCCCAGGCAGCATCGCCGAGCGACTAATGAATATTTTGGTACATGGGATGCGCCCCAGTACGTGAATCAGCCCTGGGCTGGGCTTCTTGGTTTTCTTTTGTTTTGTTTAATGCCAGCAACAAATTAATTACAGAAGGTATTTAGCTCATTGCATGCTATTGTTGAGATGTTATTCTTCCAGGTTTCTCCTCATGAACTCTTTCCTTGAAATGTTTAAAAAATAGTCTATTTATTCCATCTGGCTTTGTTGGTGGGTCTCTCCAGAGATGTTGACAGGCAAACACCAGGTGTTTTAAGGGAATTGCTAGTTTTCTATATGAGTGAAGCCAAGCTGAGCGAGATTTTATTGTCGTTGCTGCCTCTCCAGTACCTAGAAATGTTTCAGAAAATGTTCTTCAGATTTGGTGATTTTTGTATTAGTTTTCCCTGGAGCATTCGTCCTGAGCCGGTTTTCTGTTCAGTAACAGCGAGGTCGGAATGGCTGGTGATTGCCTGCGTTCCGCCCTGGATCCGATTTTGAACTGTGGTTTCTTGCTTTTGTTTCTACCACAGTGGCGTTTATGTCTTATTTCTTAAATCAATTCTGAGGCCTGGAGCTGGTACCAATAAGACTCTAGCTGGCAAGACTTTTGTACACTTCTCTCCTGTCCAATTTCTGAGCCCCTATGTTGAGATGGCCCAAATTATGCAAAGCCTTTCATTTTATTCCCCCTTCTCCCTTTATTATGCGCAGCCCATTCAGAGTCTCCTTCCTCCCCAAGCCTGTCTGGTGGAAAAGGGAAAGATTCTGAAGCTGCAACAGCCAATTTTGAAACTCAGAAAAAAGGGAAATTTAGAGCAATTTGCTAAATAAAAGAGCAAATTGTTCTTGAAAGGATTAGCTTTCCTCCATGCCTGGACCAGTCTTACAGTTAACACCCCAGCCAAGGAAACGATCTCAATACATCCCCAAAGATTTTGTGTAAACTCCCAGTTTTGCAAAACCTAAAAGAATAAAAATCATTCCTCCTTTTCCTCTTCTTCACATATGAATTGACTGATGCCTAGAACTGGATCAAAAAAAGTGTTTAGTATTGCTTAAGGAAATATCTGTTCCCCCTAAGTGTCGAAGGCATTTGACAACTTTACCTGTAGTGTTGGTCCCAAATGTTTTCTTGTCTTAAAAAAAAATCTATCAGGACTAAAATATTCAATATAATGCAATTACTGAGTGGAAACATGTTATTATCTCCTTCTCTTCTGATCCCAAACCCATGCCTGCTAGGATTTTCTCACTTAAATCATTAAGGAAAAACAAAAAACAAAAACAACACGAAGCAGGCTATGGTGGATAGCCCCTGACCTGATCCCAAACCCATGCCTGCTAGGATTTTCTCCCTTAAATCATTAAGGAAAAACAAACAAACAAAAAAAACACGAAGCAGGCTATGGTGGATAGCCCCTGAGTTGTGCACTCTAAGAGGAAGGTGGGTTGGATTTTCTTCCAAAGCGGGCGTGGAAATCATAGAAAGTCAGGTAGGAGCCCGGCCAGTGTGACTCACTGGTTGAGCATGGACCTGTGAACCAGGAAGTCATATTTGATTCCTGGCCAGGGCCCATGGCCGGGTTGCGAGCTCCATCCTCAGTGCGGGGTGTGCCGGAGGCAGCTGCTCAATGATTCTCATTGATTCATTTCTCTCCCCCTCTTCCTTTCTCTCTGAAATCAATAAATCAGTATATATATTGACCAGCCATGGCCCATATCTATATGAAAGTCAGGCAGGAGAGTAGTCTGGTATCTGGGAATGCTACTTCTCCCACCTCCTATTGTTCAAAGATTCCTCCCTCTTGTCTCTCAGACTAATTAAGTTTAGTCTAAAAATACCACCATCATTTCTTTTCTTCCAAAACCACTAACTTTTTGAAACATTATTTGTGGTTATGAGTCTAGGGCCATGGCCAGTCAATTAGAATCACATTACCGCATCCCCCCAGGCTCTGAGCACCTCTGAAATATGCTCCCTCTACAATTAGCCATTGCCAAGCTTATGAAATGCTAAGGAACCCCAACTTGCGGGGTGAGGGTGGGGGCAGGGGTGATGTGTGGTTTTCAGGTTGGAAGTAGACATTTAGAGATACGTTCATTTTAATGAGACTTTTTATTGAGCATTTTTGGAAATTCAATTATTTCCCATTCATTTTTTCGTTACTTCTTACTTCAATTCCGAAGACGAATGAACGTACTTATTTCATATTCTAAGCTCATCAATAGTGAGAGGGCAACCGAATGTCAATGTAAGTTCTATGCATCTCCTTCCCCTCGGCTGCATTTTGAGGTATTATTAGACCGCCGGCAGGTGTGTGTGGTGCAGGGTGCACACTCTTCACGGGTGGCAACCACATCCCTTCACTTGGCTGGTGTAAAAGCCTGCTCAGTCCCACACTCCAATAACTCTCGGTAGTAGTATGAGAGGATGGCATTCTCTGACATCAGTTTACAAACTGAGTGAATCAGACAAAAGATATTCCGGGGACCGGAGAGCTGCTTCCAGAGTGACTGCTTGAAAGGCATAATCGATTCAAGTCACATCTGTCTTGGAAGCAATAAATCCTGCTTAGGAGAATGTCAAAGGCAAAAAGCATCGCTGGGCATGAATTCCACCCTGCGGATTATAAAAGGTGCGCACGGAGCAAGCCCATCTCCCAGGTATAATAGGGGTGCGGGATGATTGGCAGGTCTGACAACCCACCCTAGAGAGCAGAACCAGGAAGAGCATCGCAGACGGGCAGCTCTGAGGCCGGCAATTATTTCCTCATTCCCCAGATGTTTCCTTGCGGGGGGTGGTGGTGGTGGGGGGCAGTGGCAGAGCGCCTCCCTTTGCCTTCCCTTCCTGTGTCCTTCACAGGCCCCCAGTTCAACCAAGCACCCCATTCAGTTCGCATTTGAAACCTCAGTTTGCGGGTTTGATTCCTGAGAGCTCTGTCTACACCCAACCTGCCCGCTCAGCCTCGGAAGTGATTAGATTCATAACACCGACCAGGCAGTTCTTCCCAGTGGAGACGGTTCTTTCGCTCGCACCGTGTGCCTCTGCGTGCTAAGAGGGGTTGATGACAGCAAATTAAATCTCCTATTGGCAGTTTCCCCTTCTTCCACCCCGAAGACCCAAAGTCATTATTTATTAAAGGCCGCACAATTGCTCGGGAAAACAATGAGATCGCCTTGTGGGCAGGTAGGTCGTCCTCGCCAAGGCTGGGTCCTGACTGAAAGGCCGTGGAGCGCCAGTGGCCACGGAAGGGTCTGTGTCCTCTGACCCTCAGGGCTGCACGGGCCTGGCAGCCAGTGAGCTTCCTGCATGACACTCAGCTTCCCTCATTCAAAGGAACCAAAGGCCCATCTCTAGGAGTGAAACCTTTAAAGAACCAAAACAAAGCGCACAGCCTCCATCTCTAAGCAGGCCTGTGCTTGTGGCCTGACAAAGTCAAATGTGGGGCAGAGAGTGAAATCTGCTTTATCTTCTGCACTCTTCTTCCCAGCCCCCTGCTCTCTCATCCTCTCCCTCCTCCCCACCTCCCCCTGCCCCAGCCTGTCCTCTCTCTTCCTCCCGTCTCCTCTTCCTCCTCTCTCCCAGCCTCCTCTTCTTCCCCTCTGTAGACTAAACCTTCCCGACCATGTGCAAGGAGACTGCCCTGTTTCTCCCCTCGCTTTCCTGTTCTTCCCTCATCTGTCTTTCTCTCTGGTATTTGTGTTCAGGGAACTTGGGAGCCTAATTGCCGAAGATCTGACCCATGTTCCCCTTGCCAAGCAGAGGGAGAGGCAGCCGGAGGGTGCCGTTGGCAGTAGGCACGCCTGGCGCCCAGTGGGCTGACCTGGTCCCTGCCAGGGTCAGAGACGCAATATGATTTGGGCGCTTCTGTTTTCTTTCTAGAATGGTCTAGAAAACTCCTCCAGTTGATGGTACTTTCTGATTCATTTCTGGCAAAACCGTAGACGGATAGACTGTGAGTAAGACTGGCTGCCTGGATGCTCACGCCCTCAACTGGCCTCGCATGGGGAGTGCGCTTTGGAGCAGAGCCCCTACCAGAAGGGCCTTGGCTCGGGCTCCTGACCACCAGGAGGGTTGGCTCTGCACAGTGGGGACCGTGGGAATCCGGAGGTGCACGTGCTCCTCGTGGAGGACGCTCCCAGGTGCTTTCTCCCATTTTTAGGGTTTTCTACGCTTCCCCGCATTTTCTAAAGCCAGCCCTCGCTCGGGATGGCCGTGGGGTGTTGCTGTGAGTTACTCTCGAGCTGCAGTTGGCGTCACACTCATGTCCGTGAGTCTGACCCCGCTGACAGCCTGGGAGAGTGCAGCTCGGCCTCACACTGCACAAGCTGAGGCTCCAGGAGGATGCTCGACATCTCAAGGTCACAGGCATGCACTGGGGCTGTGAGGAGGACCCCACATATAGATTTTCCTTTTTCTCTTTTGAAATGCGGCACCTGGCTGGAGCCTGGACTAGAACTCTCTTCCTCTGCTGTGGCCAGCAGAGGAGAAGCTCCGCGATTAGAACAAGAGCAAAGAGGCCAAGTTTTCACCTAAGAAAATTACCCTGGGCTGTTTTTAGGTCTCCTCACACCATCAGGTTTCCACCTCTTAGAGGTCAGAGGAGAAAGAAAGAAGCAGACGCCAGGGAAGGGAGCTCACCTAGTTACCACGCTACCATGGCAAGCAGATAGGTCCAGGGAGTCTTAGTGCACCTCCCCACCCACCCCAAACCCACCCCTCCAGTACTGTGTGTGCGCATTTGCAAAGGCGATGCTCATTTTCATCTCAGGTGCAGAACTATAGCATCTGCAGGCCTGAAGCTGCAGTTCCTACACACCTCGTGCAAGCCCTCTTCCCATTCTGCCACGGCTGTTTTGCTCTTTTAAAATTAAAAAATTTTTTTAAAAAAAAAAAAAAAAAAAAGGAATTCAGCCTGCGGTCGTTGCCAGGCTCAGATGCAGTCCCTTCGGTCACCGAGCTCCTGCAGCCACTGTCCCTGCGCAGACACACGGAGGGGAGGCATGAAAGTGAATTGCGTTCCCTGCTAAGCTTGTGTCCAGTATATTTTTTAAAAAAGGTAATAGACAAAGGAAGCCTCTTTTGAGACCTCTGCCACCTTTGTCAAGTCCATAAGGCGGGATTTTAGAGGAAATTCCAAAATACTGCAAGTTGCTTCCAGGGTTTATTGTGCAGAGATCCATTCAATGAGCTCCTGCCCGTTGCTATATTCTGAAAAAAGAGCATCTCTCCGGGTGGGTGGTTTTGAAGGAAATAGTCTCTGTGGACACAGTCTTTCATGGTATCGCTTCCCTGGATCTGTGCTGTGCTCAAGAGCAATTTGGGAATTCATTTTCACACCGTAGAACCTTTATGTTGCATTGTCAGGTATAAATGATTATTATAATGATACACACTTCAAGTGATAGTAAAATAGAATGTGTGTAGTTCTGATCGTTGGTGGTCCATGTTTCCCATGTTTCGGTGAGGGGGTCTGATACAGTAACGAGACCAGGGAAGGAAGGTCACGGGGGAGGCGCCACCCATCCTACCCATCCTAAGAGATGCTCTTTTTTCAGAATATAGGCTCTTGGCAACAGAGACCAGCTCCAGTCTATGCAACAGTGGGAACATTTCACGGGAGCAAATGGGGAAAAACCAAAGACCCATATCTCGGGAAAGACAGGAAGGAGGGCAGCTATGCCAATTTAGGGATCAAGAACCCAAGAGCAGGTTTTTCAGGCTGCTGTGGTCGGGAGAAACCGGCTGCAAACATTTTCTCTCTTTGTGGATTCCAGTTCTGAGAAGGGTCTGACTTGTCTGTCTTGGTCATCTGGCCCTCCGGCCCTCCTCCCGCTTGGCCACAGGAGGGCGTGGACACTGAGGGACAGTCCCACCGGCACCATGGGCTATGCGGGAGGGGAGAGTGGGTGCTGGCAGGCGGAGGCAACAGTGAATCTGTCGCGCATTCCACACACTTCAACTTGGTGCTTCTGCCCCAGAACAGAGCCTGGCACCGCATGGGGCTCTAGGGCTCCACCCCAGAGGACTCGGGATGTATGGGCGGGTCACCGGCTTCGAAGTGCCCTGTGGTAATGATTGAGGAAGTCTGTGTGGGGACCCCGGAAGCTCGGAGGAGTCCCCACTGGTATCTACAAGACCCCCTACTGCAGTGGTTCTCAACCTTCTGGCTCTTTAAATACAGTTCCTCATGTTGTGACCCAACCATAAAATTATTTTCGTTGCTGCTTCATAACTGTCATATTGCTACTGTTATGAATTGTAATGTAAATATCTGATATGCAGGATGGTCTTAGGTGACCCCTGTGAAAGGGTCTTTCAACCACCAAAGGGGTCGCGACCCACAGGTTGAGAACCGCTGCCCTACTGCTTACCAAGTTCTTCGCCAGCATTTCCCCCTCTTCTCTCGGCCGAGAGTGGCACAGGAGGCTGGGTATGATCATATCTATTTTGAAAACTGGCTCTGAAACTCTAATAAATCACCCTTTTTATATTGTTCCATCCGGCTCGTCACAAGGCAAGCGCGACGGATTGCCTCCTGTGGATGGTGACTCTGAGGCCTTGACTTCCGGAGGCCTATTCCCTCCAGATGTGCAGCAGTGCCCACATGTTGTTCAAAATTATGAATAAATATGAAGCACATTTCTAAAGCTGAGCTCTACCCTGGCAGGTTCCTAAAAGGTTTAGGGTTCCAAGAACATGGTTTTCAAACATTTCTAAATAGAATATGAAATATACTGCAGTCCCTGCCCCAAAACATTCTCTTCTCCTCACGGGGTCTTATGGTCATACTGTCAATTCTGTGCCTCCCCAAATAATACCCAACCCACCATCAATCACCTCTTTGATGAGTGTTTCTCAACTGAGAGGGGAGGAGAGCAGTTTGCCCCTGCCCAGGGGCATTTGGCAACGTCTGCAGATATTTTTGATTGCCACAACTTGTGTGGGTTGGTGGGGAGGGGAGGTGGTGCCGCTAGCACGTGCTGGGCAGAGGCCAGGGATGTTGCTAAACTTCCTACAACGCACAGGACGGCCCCTCAACACACGCCCCGCCCCAGTGTCAGTAGCGTCAAGGCAGAGAATCCCTGCCTTTAGACCACGGCTGACTCGTTAATGGATCGTGGAACTCTTCCAGCCCAGCATCATTTTCTTTGATGCCCTGCAATTAATCATCATTGGTCCTGAAGACAGCACTTGGTTATCAGTTCATTTTTTCATTCACTTACTGAGCCTCTGCACCAGGGGTGGGGAACGTCTGGTCCACGGGCCAGCTAAGTAAGGACCAAGAAGTCATTGGGCCGGGCCCTGCCAAGGCATTAGGGGCGAGTGAATTAAATGTTTGACCCACTATAGCAGGCTAAGTTTTAAGTTGATTATTTTGTAGGGCCCTCAAATGACCTTACAAATATCCAAATGACCCTGGGCAGAAAAAGGTCCCCTACCCCTGCTCTTCAGTGTGCCAGATGCTGTGCTGGATGGAGGCAGCAACAGTGGAAACAGAAGAAGTGACCCTGAGCCTTATGGATCTTGCCTTTTAGTTGGGCAAGTGACTCTAAATATGTAGGCAGACAAATAATGATGAGTTTCTATACTGGCCTTAAAGGTGCAGCACGACCTAATTTAGAGGAGGGTTCGAATGCTTTGGCTTTGTGACATTTAAGCTGAGATCCGAAGAGTGAGCCAGGCCTGCTTTCGTGCATGTGTTTGTACTTTAATTTACTGGTGTGTGTTTAGTGCTACTCCAGGAGGTAACTGGAAATAGATCCCCTGGGATGTTGAAAAGATCTAGGCAAATTATTTATTCTGGAAAATTTGCATTTAATTCAGGGAAAGCAAAAATTCCAACTGGTCCCTGAGGAGCAGAGGGACCATCCTTTACCCGCTGCTGTGGGTGTCCACAGAGGAACCGGGGCCTCTGTCTTTTCTTGTTATTAGTAGAAGCCGTGCATGTAGAGACACACACACTAGAAGGCTGGTGTGAGAATTGTTGGAGCGACAGGAGACAGGAGTCCGATGGAGGGATGGAAAGCAGGGGCACATGAGTTATTCTGGACAGGAAAACGGAGATGTGAGGGCTGCACGTCCTTACTGCAGCCTCCATGGAGATCGTGGCCAGCAGTCTGGTCTCAGCGCTGCCCATGCAGGTTAGTGACTTTATGGGTCACCTGGGGGCAGAGTGGTCCTTCTCTGGTGGCACGTGCTCAGGAAATGTTAGCCAGTGTTTGTCTGAATAAGACCTAATTAGAAAGGTAACTTTATTGTCAATATTTTTTTCACCATCATGGAATCCAATATCAGAGTTTTAGGATTGGTTACTTGGGGTGTGTGTTTTAACGCTGTGGCTTTCACCCATTAGTCCAAGAGCCAAACGTATGCCAAATAATTACTACCCTAAAATAATAACGCTTAGAGCAGTAATTCTTATACAGAACTCTTGGGGCCTCCTATTCACGTTAAATTCTGACAGCCCCTGCCGAGCAGCCCGGTAAATTGAGGCATGGCATTGCTAAGTGTCCTTCAAATCTGACCTGGGAGTAGAGCCATCAGATCTCCCTGATGCCAACTCAAGCTGCTGTGCCCTGTTCCTTCCCTCCTGGCTGCTGAGTAAGTCACAGTTAAATGCAGTTTAATAGCGAGATGATGAGCGGGCTTTTCTAAGTGCTGCTGTGCTCCGATGGGCCTTAAAACAAACTCACTCACTTTGGCGACTTGGAGTCCAGATAGTTAACTTTAGATTGGGTCTTCCTGTCTTGGGTTATGGATATGAGCTTCCCCTTTTTCCTCCTAAAGTAGAAGACAAAGAGAAGGAGCTTATGAGAGAACTGATCATGAGGCTCCTGGCATGGATTTGTGCTAGTTAACTACTGCTGCATAATAAACCATCATAAAACCAAGTGGTTTAAAAGAATTCTTTATTTACTTCTATAGGTCAATGGATTGAGTGGGTACTTCTGCTAATGTGGACTGGCATGGCTGATCTTGACTGGTCTCACTCATGTGTTTGTGGTCACTGGGGCCTGGCTGGACTAAGATGACCTTGGCTGGTGTGATTCTGCTCTCCTCCAGCGATCTTTCCTATCTCACCAGCCGGCTAACTCTGGAATATTTTCATAGTGGTGACAGGTGTCCATAAAAAAGAGGAAATAGAGAAATCACCTTTACAAACTATGCTTGTTTCAGGTTTGCTACTATTCCATGGGTGTAAGCAGGTCAAATCACCAAGCCCAGAGTCAGTGTGGGAAGCAACCACTGAAGGGTGATATCAATGCAGTCAACCTTCCACTAAAACCAAGCAGATTAGCAGAGGCGTTCTCACATAACTCTTGGCAATGGTTGATCTGTTGGAAAAGGGAGTTTGAAATGCCCTAATTAGCAAGCTTCATGAGCACTCACCTTTGGAAAGATAGCCCCAGTAAGTTTATTTAAAGGGACATGAATGGTGCTCTCCTGCCCTTACACAAGCCCAGAGAACAGGCCGTGTTTGAACAGCCGGTGGATGTATTTTAAGAAGGCTCTATGTCAGGCTTCGACAGGATGGTTTCAAATGGGCCTGTGACCAAGTGTGAGAAGCGTAGGCTTGTGCTCACTCCAGAAACACGACAAGCTATTAAAAGACCATTGTTCAAGCCAGGTGCATGGTTAATTTGTTCAACAAATGATTCCTGAGCGTGTGCCAATCACATGAAAGACATAGCGGTAAGCAGTGCAGGGAGATGTGAACACTAAAGGTGGTGAAGGCCCAGCGAGTACTTGCCATGTGCCAAACAGTCTGCTGAGGGTGTTACCTTACCTCTACCTCATTTGTGAGTTCCGTGTAACTCATCTCTGTTTTGTTGTTGTTGTTGTCAGTCCTCACCTAAGGATATTTTTTCCCATTGATTTTTAGAGAAAGGGGAAGGGGAAGGGGGAGGGAGGAAAACAGAGAGACAGAGAGAGGGAGAGAGAAAGAGAGAGAAACATCAATGTGAGAGAGACACATCGATTGGTTGCTTCCCACATGCTCCCCAACCAGGGCCAGGCATTGAACCTGCAACCCAGGTACATGCCCTTGATGGGGAATTGAACTTAGAACCCTTTAGTGTGTAAGTGTGTAGCAGACATGCTAACCACTTAGCAACACTGGCCAGGGCCTCACCTCTGCTTTAAGGTGAATGAAACAGAGCCCAGAGAGAAAACTCATTTAAGGTCACATATCTAGTGAGTAACTGCACTCACTGAATTGCAAAAATGGGAGTGTTTGTGTGAACTAATATAAATTCAAAGTAAACATCATTACATGAAAGGGTACGGTCTTTTTTTTCCAATTGTTTTATTCATTTCAAACGGGCCGGATCCGGCCCGCGGGCCGTAGTTTGCCCACAGCTGGCCTAGACCTTAAGATGCCTTTTGTGTTTCTTCTCTCTCTTGAAACCTTGCCTCTGCTGTTAGAACAGGTCTGGTCTAGCCAGCTGGCAGAGGCAAGACCAGACCATATGGAGCAGAGATGAATCTACCTGCTGAGCCCATCACAGACCAGGCAGCCCCCAGCTGATGTAGTGAAGTACCCACGCAGGACCAAGCCCAGCTAAAGTCAGCAGAGCTCAGCACAGAGCAACAGAATCACCAGTCCTTCTGCAGACTTGGAAGGCATACTAAATGGCTTGTTTTAATCTACTAGCTTCAAGGTAGTTTGTTACACAGCAAGAGCTAACTGATACAATAGCAAAGCTGGTATATGAAGTCAGGACTGACTGATACCCAAACCCTATAACTGGAAGAGAGCCCTGGAAATGTGGGCTAGCCATGTTCTCAGGCTAAGTGTTCTCAGAGAAAAGGGATTTGTTGAGTCTTACCCAGTCTGTGCCACACGTGTCCTTAGGTGTCACACCATTCATCCACCTTGAAACCACAGTAATGGTGGGGAACCATGTAATGCATTCAAGCAAAGGGATGACCTGGTTATATTTGGGTGTCTGAAAGATCACTATGAGGAAGCATGAAGTATGGTTGACTGGAGTGAGACAGGACAGGAATGGATTTTCTTGCCGAGGGAGTAAGACAAGAAACTATGGCATGAATTAGGAAGACTAAAGAAGAACGGACACATTCAGGGAATGTTCAGGAAGTAGGTCTGTCAGTAATTGAAACTGGGGGTGAAAGAGAGACAAGTCTAGGATGAGCCTCGGATCTTGTTTGGGTGACTGGGAAAATGGCAGCCCCTGATGAAGGGAATGGGAGCAGCCGACAGGAAGGGGGAGTTGTGAGTTTGGCTTGGAGTCTCGGAAGATTGAGGGACCTGGGGGACATCCAGGTGGGGCTGTCTGTGACACAGTCCAGCGTCTGTCTTCAGCTTCAGGGAGGTCTCAGAGCTCTCAGACCCCGGTATTGGGGTCATGCTGTATCAGTCAGTTATCCGTAGCAGACACAGACCCACTCTAATTTAAGTAGAAAGGCCGTTAAAATTTTTTTTTAGAGATTTTGATAATTCACAGTATCATCTTAAAAACTAGTTTTAGCCCAGCTGGTGTGGCTCAGTGGTTAAGCATTGACCTATGAACCAGGAGGTCATGGATTGATTCCTGGTCAGGGCACATGTTGGGTCCTGGCTTGATCCCAAGTGGGGGGCGTGCAGGAGGCAGGCCATCAATGATTCCCTCTTATTATTGATGTTTCTCCCTCTTTCTCCCTCTTCCTTCCTCTCTGAAATCAATAAAAAAAATATTTAAAATATTTAAAACAACAACAACAGCTAGGTTGTTGGCTAGAGGCTACATAGCCAGAAATAGCATAGCCAGGAGAAAGCAGCCAACTGCCCACAAGACTGTCGATGGAGAGTGAACAGCTACTGCCTCACACCACCCGGCTTGCAGTACTTTGTTGCGGCAGCCACAGGAAACGAAGATAGCCTTGCTGATGAGCTCACACATTGAGAAAGGATGAGACATTTCTATACCAGGTGCAATGTGTTTAGTAAAAGCGCATTTCTTTCTTTAGTTAATGGAATAAAAATGATTGCTGTTGAAGGCCAAAGTGTGTGTGTGTGTGTGTGTGTGTGTGTGTATGTGTGTGTGTGTGTGTGTGTTTTCTCCAAAGAGTAAGCACCTTGAATGCTGGGCCAGGAGGTTGTATTTCCTCCAAGATCAGTGAAGGGTCCTGTAAGAGCCCGGGCGGCATAGCAGCTGGCGGTGTTTTATCAGCAGCCGACCGCTGTAGGTGGTCCCGCTGTTGTGTATGGTGCAGATGCCGACAAGGCACATAATTTGTTGATTCCCTATTGTTGGCTTCTCTGTGCGATGGGAAGTTGTCACCTGGCTTATTCCTTTCTTTTCATCATCCTGACCGCCTCCGCTCTGTCATCCTTCCAACTCTAAATCAAAGGGAAGTCTGTCCTCTCTCATCTGGGAAGGGTTCTGGGCGCGTATTTTTAGAGCGGAGGAGCGCTTGACATTTCAGATCATCATTAGGGCTTCTTCATCAGTTCCAGCCGGAGCTCGGTACTTCAGGAGGGCTGTGGGGGCAAATAAACATGTGAAACGGAGATTCAGCAAAGTGCCTCGGCAGCTGCTGCCCTCCCTGGACAGAGTCCCGCTGCTCCCCGATGAGGGACAAGCTGGGTCCCTCCCAGCTTCCAGCATCTGGCCCATCCTTCCCCCACCAGCTCCTGCCTCTGGTGGAATTGTGGAGCAGGTGAAAGGTCACGTCCCCTGGCTGTTACCCCTTTTTCCCCATCAGGCTCTGTCTCCCTGGCCCAGGTCCCCCATGTGCCTCCCTCACCTGTGTTGTTTTCTGTGCTCCCAGGCCTGCCCTCTCCCGCCAGGACCTGGGAAGGCTGTTGGTACCTTATCCAGTTTGCATTTGGGAGGCACAGTTCTTTCAACAGAGGCTTATTCGGGGTGATCTCTACTGGCCCCACAAGCGAGGCTGCCCTTTCTCCCTTTCTGCAGAGCAGTGTGAGGAACACAACAGGAGAGAGAAGCCTAGAGTGTGGGAGGGGAGTAGCAGGCCTACACTGGAGTAGCTGTGGGAAGGGGAAAGGACGCCAACCAGCATGCCCAAGAGGAGTAGATCTTGAGTGGCTGGGCAACATTCAAGTCCGGTGAGGACAGCGACTTGGGGTTAAGAAACACCACCCCCGAGGGACTGCCCACTCAGTCTAGCTGTAGGGCAGTCGTGTTCCTCTTGTGCCAACCCGTCTGGATTTTGTTGGTGTTTTCGAGTATAGTTTTTATTTCGATGGAACACAGTTAAGCTGCTGGCATAGTTGGCTGGGAAATGCATTTTGACCAAGAGGGCCAGCCCTTGGGAAAGGACTAATAATTTCTTTCAGACATTTTCTATAGAAACAATTTCTTATAGAGGAAAAAGGGATTTTTCTTCTGTAAGTGCATCTGACTTTCTTTCCATTAATGGAATGCTTCTAACTCATTGATAAGCCTGTTTTTTTATTCATCATCATGGACAGTTTTTTTCCCAACGTTTTCTTCTGTAAGTGCATCTGACTTTCTTTCCATTAATGGAATGCTTCTAACTCATTGATAAGCCTGTTTTTTTATCATCATGGACAGTTTTCTTCTTCCAAAGCCAAGTGCTTGGTGTCATTTAGGGCACCCGGCCCACTACCTCTCCTGTCTGGGCTCTGGAGACCCCTCACACCTCATTTTTACCCCACGTGGCCCACAGCTCCTGGTCTGTGCCCCAGGCTTCCTTAGGACTCAGTCCCAGAAGCCCCGAGAGGAGCGGTGGAAGGACACTGGCCTGCCCAGAGTAGGCCCTCTAAACAAAACCAGAGACTTACCTGTTGGGGGTTTCAATGACAAAAATGACTTAATTTTTTAAAAAAGTCATCAACAAAATGAGACAAATTATAGAATTAGAGATTCAATAAATGAAAAAACTTACATCTGAGAAAACAGTTCATAGAGAAATTGGAACAGGATTTTGCAATAAGTATAATTAATATTTTCAGAGGAGAATATCACATCCAAGGAATCAGAGCAAGGCCTTCATGTGCCCACCCATTGGTTTCCCTGGTACTGGGTGAGTTCCTACTACTCTGCATTAGGCACAGTGAGGCGCGGTGGAGTCCACAGTAAATAGAGCTAAGTCCTGGTCCTCAGGGAGCTTAACGTCTAGCTAGGGGAGACAGAACTAACCAGTGAGACAAGTAAACATATGCTATGCCAGGTGGTATGTGCCGTGGGGAGGAAAAGGGCAGAGTTAGAGGTAGAAGAGGTTCAGGAAAGGAGAGTGGACACTGTTCATATGGGCCAAGGAAGTGAAGGAGAGCAGCAGCCAAGTGGACCTAAAAGGGGAGAGAGTTCCAGACAGAAGGAACAGCAGGTGCCAGGGCCCTTCAAGGAACAACCAGGAGACCACTGTGGTCGGAGTAGAGTGAGCAAGGGTGAGAGTCTTGGAGAACAATCAGAATGGCTTTGAAGGACTCTGGCTTTTACCCTGAGCACCAGGGGAGGCATGGAAGGTTTTGGGCAAAGGCACTTTGTGGGGGTACCAAGCATTGGTCTGAACTCTTGGCATATGTCAGTTCATCCAATCTTCGCCACGACAGATGAGGAAATTAGTGAACAGAGTGGTTCAGTAGGTTCCTAGAGGTCTCCCAGCAGGCAGGTAGCAGAGCCAGGATGTCTGGCTCCAGAGCCTACCCTTTTAATCACACCTTGTCGGGCTTTGGACCACAGTAGTAATCATTGAAGAGGTGATGGGTTTGAGAGGGAATGTGTGGAGACAGCATTGACAGGCTGCTAAGGGGACGAGGGTAAGAAACCGTTCAAGAGTGATTTCTGTCTGTTTGCCTTGAGCAGCTGGTTGTTCTCATCCTGATCACTTCATGTTGCTGCAAACTCTAGTTGCTCCCACTGAAGCTGGAATAAATCCATACTCTCTTACATGACTTCTAAGTCTCTGAATTAAAAACCCTGCCAAAAAGTTTTCCAGGACAGGAGGGTTCCAAGGACATGAGACTTGGAATTTTAAAAAATATATATATATTTTTTATTGACTTCAGAGAAGAAGGGAGAGGGAGAGAGAGAGAGATGGAAACATCAGTGGCGAGAGAGAATTTATTATCAGCTGCCTCCTGCACACACACCCCACCCCCACCGGGGATCGAGCCCACAACCCAGGAATCACTGGGAATTGAACCATGACCTCCTGGTTCATAGATCAACTCTCAACCATTAAACCACACCGGCTGGGTGAGACTTGCAATTTTAAAGCTGGGAAAGTCCCAGGCAGAGCAGGATGAGTTGGCCACACTCCTGCCATGCCTCCGTCCCACATCTTGCCCAGCTGCACTGGCCATCATTAGGTGGGTGGGACTCGCCACCCAGGCCTCGGCACGTGTCATTCCCATCTGTGGAGAGCTCTCTGTCTGGTGTTTTGTCAGCTGCTTCTACGTGTCCTCTGCTCTTAGCTTAAATGCCACCCCTTAAAGTGGCCTTTCTGACTCCCTGATCTCGTGTGGCCCACCATCAGCTATTCCATTCCCCCCACCCCTGAACTTATCGCAGGGCCATCGACTTTATTGATTTACTAGAGGCCCAGTGCACGGATTCATGCACCAGTGGGGTCCCTCAGCCTGGCCTGTGCCCTCTCACAATCCGGGATCCATCAGGGGATGTCAGAATGCACAAAGCAGCAGGTGGCCGAGGAGGAGCCCAAGACAGGGCAGGCACTGCTCCTGCTCATCCCAGCCCCAGTGCGCCTGCAGCTGCCGCCAGCCGCTTGCTTGGTAGCGCTGCCATGGAGGCAGGAGAGGCTCGCACCACTGCAGCTGTGCTCACCGGCCGTGAGCCCGGTTTCTGACTGAGTGGTGCTCCCACTGTGGAGCGTACTGACCACCAGGGAGCAGCTCCTGTGTTGAGTGTCTGCCCCCTGGTGGTCAGTGTGTATCATAGCAACTGGTCGACTGGTTGTTCGGACATTCAGTCCCTTAGGCTTTTATATGTATCGATTTGATTTCTCCTGTGCTCTATTGTAAGCTCCATGAGGGTTGAAACTGTGTCTGTCTTGTTCATCTGCATAAAGCAGGTGCTTGGAGCGTGGTTACTGAAGAGAAATCGACCATGGAACCTGGAGACATTTGACGGGGGCACCAGGTGGGGCTGGAGGCGCCTAGGAAGGGAGCTTGCAGCAAAGACACATTTAAAATTAAGGCTCATCATTATGTTCTTAGCTTCTCTCCCTGCTCCTAGCCCCTGTGCTGTCCTTGTGCCAGAGGAAAGAGCTCAGAGCCCCCCTGGGTCAGGGATAGGACAGAGGATGAATTCTACAAGCTGTTTTCTAACTGACCTCTTCCTTCTGCTGGTCCCTGTTGAAACAGCTGAACTTAGGAAGCCCCCTGCTCCGTTCATTCACATCACAGACAAAAGTGGGCAGCATTAATACACTTGCTAACGTTTCTTTGCTTCATGCATGGCCTAGGCAGTCTTGTTTTTATACGATGTTAGAACTTAACACTTGCTGATAACAGTGGAAAATTGGAAACCAAATTCAAATCGAAGATGATTTGATTGGGTAAATGAATTTTGACTCATCCCTAGAGTGGGAAATACTCTAGAACCATTGAACACAATTAGGTAAATCTAATCCCAAGGGTTCCTTAAAAAAATATCAGAAGGAAATGCACAGAAATGTTCACAGATTTTTACTTTCTTCTTTATTGCATTTTGTTTTTCTTAATTTCTCCACTGAATATGTGTCATTTTAATAACTAATAGAGAAAAGGCCTTTCCAATATGGAAAAAAATAGACATTTAAGAGAGGAAAATGTATCTCATTAATATTTATTATCCTATGCAACTGCCCTTCGACCACTAAGGATTCAGCGTGAACCTGATTCATCTATGTATTATAAGTATATGTCTATATATGTTGTGTAATATATTTCAGACCACATATATGCAAACATACTATTAAAATGTGTAATACAGCACATGCTTCATGATATAAGCATGTTTATACACATAAATCTATATATTATATGTAATTTACTATATTTTATATATAACTTACCTGCATATATCTTGTCCTTAATGTAGTATATTGTTTTGCTGGGCTTACTTTTCACAGTGAAATACTTAATGCGCACCCTATTCAGACAATCATTACATATTCTAATCCTGCTGCCACACCTGGGCTGCAGGGGAACACCCACCAACAGCCTTGGGTTACTTTCTTTCTTTCTTTCTTTTTTTTAATGAGACATTTTTGAAAGATAAAACACCCAGCTGGCTGGCTCCTCCAGGGACCAAGGAGCTCCTGGTGGCATCATTGGTATTTGTTACTCAAACACGAGCTTTTCTTCACACACCTGTGTTCCTTTCACTTGGTTGGTGCTTGGCCTCAACCAGCCCCATTTATCTTGGCTTTTGGGGTTAGATAATGAATGATAAGCGAAGTGGGCTGTTAGGAATCCATTTTGCATCTTGACTGATAATACATTCTCGGCTCCCAAATGCCCGTAATACGTATTTCTTTTGAGCCATGTTTTAATTTTATTTTTTTTAGGTAAAGTTCTGGCCTTTTCTCTTTTCCTTCCTTCCTTTTTCCCTTTCCCTTCCTCCAACTGTAAATCTCTCTTTCTGTCTCTCTCAAGGGAGTGGATGCCTGCTTGTCGGTTGACATTAGCAGTTGAGGAGTCAGAATTGATCTGTTATGGCACCAGGCTCTCCGGTTCAGGGGCCTTGGAAAGACCCAGCGACTCAGACAAGGTGGCTGGTTGGCATTGGGCCCTGGTTGCCCTGGAGCAGTGGGCAGAGCCTGGCCGCTGTCCTGCAGGTCGGGCTGCCCTCCCTATCAGCACCCCACCCAGGCTGGCCTGCTGCTCCTGAAAAGGGGCCTTTGTGTCTGGACTCCAAGGACAAAGCCCCAGCACATGTCCACCTCATAGTTAATTCCCTTTAACACAACTCCCTCGACCTGCGTAAGCCCGGTGAGATCCCTGCCCTGGCACATTGCTCCTCTCTCATTTCATTAGTCATTGTGTTTGCACACGTACAAAGTCCTTCCTAAATCCCGGGCTGTGTCCTGAACATTTTAATTACTTAATCCCATGAACAACCAATGAGGTAAGTATTATTACACTTTCCCATATAATGATTGGACGATAGAGCCAGAGCGAGGTCCGTGACCCGGCCAGGAGGACACGCAGTAAGTGATGGAGGCAGCATTGGGGCCAAGGCCCTGGATCCAGGAGCCTCTGGGTGTCACCTGCACTCGGTGTCCCTGGCTCCTCTTTGGCTGGGTTGGAACCGCAGGAGACATGGGTGCTTCTGCTCCCACCGGGGCTGCTTCGGAACAGCCGTGGGTTCCCACTAGCCCTCCCCCTGAGGGTTTCAGGGCGGATATTCTAAATGTGTGACTTGCGAGACAACATTTCTGACCTGAGCTTGCCCCCTGGTACAGGGAATTTGGGGGGAGCAATCTTGTTTATTTATCATTATTTTAAAATATTTTTATTGATATTTAGAGAGAGAGAAAGGAGGGAGAGGGAGAGAGAAACATTGATGTGAGAACGGAACATCCATCAGCTGCCTCCTACTCGGGATTGAGCCTGCAACCTGGACATGTGCCCTGACTGGGAATCGAGCCAGCAACCCTCTGATGCCCAGGATGACGCTCAGCCAGCTGAGCCACACGGGCCAGGGCGGAACAAGCTTGTCTGGAAGGGAAGCTTCCCCCCTCGTGTTTCAGAGCTCCCGGCACTCCAGGCACTTGTGTGCCATGCAAGGAGGGGTTGGGGAGAAGGAGCTGCAGGCCCAGTCAAGCTACAGTGTCGCTGGGTGACTTTCTGAAATGTCCTTTAATCTACAGGGCCAGCGTTCGTGTCTACTGACAGGGGGACACTGCTATGCTAGCTGGCAGCCTCAGAGTGCAATGAAAGAGGCAGCTTATACCAGGACTGGCATACTGTGGTACAAGTCACTGTGCTAGGTATTTGCACATTTCCCCATCCAAAGTTCTCAGTGACCGTGTGAAGATAAGAGTCGTGATCCATAGATGGGAAAATATACAAAATTAGGTGCTCTGCAAGGATAGAAACATGTTGCAGTTACCGAAGAATGGATGCATTGAGCAGACCTAGGGAGAACCGAGGTCAGGAGGAAGTGTCTCTATAAAACTGAAACTCATGAGTGAACACACACAGCAGTGTGGTCGTTGCCAAAGGGAAGAGGGTTGTTGGGAGAAGGGGGTCCTAATAATAGGTGACAGGAGAAGACTTGACTTTGGGTGGTGGGCACATGGTGCAATATACAGATCTTGTCACTTAGAAACCCACCCTGAAACCTATATGTTCATGTTGACCAATGTCACCCCAAACATTTAATTTTAAAAAAGTAGAAAAAAAAGAAATGAAGGTAATTCAAGCAGAGAAAAGAGAGGGAGATTTGGATCTAAAGCAAAGGTTCTCACCTCTGGATTTGACTAGGGAAGAGAAGCCCGCATTCCATTGCAGCAGTGAATGCCTCTCAGAGCAGCATGGATCTCCCATGAAGGGGAGGTGGTTGGGGAAGGGAAGGGATCTTTGGGTGCAGTCATTTTACTTTCATGTCCCGAATGTCCGTAGCAGCGGGAGCGAGCAGGGTGGCAGCCGCATCCTGTGTCAGTGTCCTATCGCAGAGGGAAGTGAGCGGCCCTCTCCTTGCCCCTTTCATAATGGAGCCTCCATCAATTTTCTCCAGAAAACAGAGCCCACATTTTGGTGTCTTGCAAATTAAACTTTTAATAAAAAACCCAGGAAAGCAGCTCTGCTCATTTATTTTATGGGCTATTGCTTTGGAAGAGGAGAAAGGTTGGCAGTGAAACAGGATAGGTAAGGTGATATATCATTTGAAATTTCTCCTTTTGAAGCATTTGCATATCTTATTGAACTCGAGGTTTCTTCCCCATTTCACTCTGTTTTGTTCCCCCTGCCCCATTATTTCCCCAACAGTCACTGGAAGCGACTTCTTTGCTGTTGTTCCTTCTCCTCACAAACAAGTGGAACACTGCTGGGCTCCCCTTGCCTAGGCCATGGCAGTGTTCACTTGTCACACTGGCCTCTGAAAAGGAAACCACAGACCGAATCTCCAAGAGGATGGCCCAATTAGTGGCTTTCAAATTGCTGGAACCCGTGTTTTCAAACAGCAAGTAAAACCGAGGCTGAGTGGTGACATGTTAGAAATGGAGCAGGATTTAAATTATTTTTCTTGTTCTGCAAATAGAAACACATTTATTTTACATTTTATTTAATCTCTTCCTTTTTCTCTTCCCTATTCCTGTAAATGAAAAAGGAGCAGTGTCATATTTAGTCACATGGCATTAGAATTATTGAAAAGTGATAAAACAAATGTAAAAAATGGCCCCACTGCTGACACAATACAAAAAAAATCTGCATTTATATGCATAGAATTCCATAATTGCAGACTTGACAAAGCATGGACTGATTTTTGCCGAGTCTCAGACGGTAGCCAGTGTACGGCAGTTTTAAGCTGGCACAGCTCACATGGGCTACGTGATCGATGAGACCTTGTGGGAAAACATAATATTGGAGCCTTTTGAAGACCCCAGGAATGGAGGAGAGTAGAGTGCCTTAGGGAGTGCTAGCTGCTGTAACAGATAAGCCCTGAAATCCTGCTGACTTAACCAAGCAAAGCAGATTTCTTGCCAATAGGAAGTCTAAGACAGGCGTTCCCGATTTCTTAGAAATCCAAAATAACGGATGGCCTTCCTCGTGGTCATCCAGGAACTCAAGAGCCTTTCACCTCATGCTGCCTTCTCTGCCTTCGGTGGCCCATGGGAAAGAGGCTGGACATTGCATGTGGGAGGCCTGGAAGGACCATGCCTGGGCGTCCACCACTTAGACGAATGCGTAACTGGCCAGTACTTAGCCACGGGGCTATGAGAGGCTGGGAGATGTGAGTCAGCTGTGTTCTCAGGACTAAGAGGCAAGGCAGCCAGCTGGTCTGGTCTCTGCCGCAGAGAAGGAAGTTCTTGAGGATTAGGAATCAGAGAGGTTGAAAGAAGAGGACAGAGTTGGGTCAAACTAAGGGAAGAGGCACTTGTCAAGAGGACGCGGAGGGGCCTTGCATTGTCATGCCGCTGATGTACGGCCGAGCCCACGGTACCAAGGCTCCTGACAGTATCTTAATTCTTCCCAAACAGAAATTCCCAATTTAATGTAAAGATCTTAATGGCAATGATGCATTGTAGTGGTGGAAACAGGATTTTCTCTACAGCCAACATTGCTACACACATTGTCCTACTGAACGCATTTATCTCATTATCATTCCATCCAAAGATGGCTAAGTATTACTGCCTGGGAAATAGAGACTCATCCGTAAGGTCAAGGAGAAAGCAGTGGAATAATTACAGAAGCAAGTTCCCACCTGCCTTAGCGTCAGTGTCTCATCGATGTCACTGTGTAAAAGGAGATTTGGAATATACAAGTGCCTAATATTTCATCCTGTTTCTAGTTCGAATACTGTAGTCACTTGGATTTTTTTTGAAGGCGTATAAGTGCCTGCAGAGGAGACCGTGTCGCCACACTTAATATTTTCCCTGCACTGTTGGTTTTCGGTCAATAATGAGGGAACATTTCTCGTTCTTCCTCATCACCGCAGTAGAGGAAAGGGAGTCTTGGGTAAAATTGTACTGTTCTCTTTGTGGGCTGTTTGGCCATTTGGTGTGAACCTGCCCACCTCCGCCCCACCCTCCCAAATGTCATGGCAACCGCGGTGGCATCTGCAGGGGGCAGACATCCTCTCTTCATCTCAGTCACACATCCTTTGTGCGGATTCGGTGCCTTGTCCTGTTCCAGCCTGATGTTCCTTCAGGAGCATTTCCCGTGTTGCTAAGCGTCCTGCAGAACTGAACTGCCGACAGCTGCTATGAGGTAATAGAAGCTGTACGGTCTCTGTGCCCAGGTCCCGGCCCCGGAAACCCTTGTCATGTCCTAGGTCAGTGGTCGGCAAACTGCAGCTCACAAGCCACATGTGGCTCTTTGGCCCCTTTGAGCGTGGCCACGAAGTTTCAATCACACTGTACATGCGCGCCCGCATGTGGTATTTTGTGGAAGAGCCACACTCAAGGGGCCGCAGTTTGCCAACCACTGTCCTAGGTGATCAGAACACTAGGAGCTTCTTTTGTTCTAATAGTTGGCCTTGGACCCTGTCCCTGACACAGCTCCCAGAACCCTGGGAGTTTCCTGGGTGACAGAAGTGTGGGATCCTCATGGCTCCTGGGTGGAGGCTGGTCACCAGAGAAGCCGAGCCAGGGTGAGAAGCTTGGGATTTTCAGCCCTGCCCCTCATTCTCTTGAGAAGAGAGAAGAGGTTGAAAGTGGAGTTAGGGATCCATCATGCCTACATGATGAGGCCTCGGCAACATCCCAGCAGTGTGGAGACAGAGGGCTTCTAGGTGAGGACATCCACATGCCAGGAGGGTGATGCCCCCCAACTCCACAGGGACCTGCCCAGACCTCGCCCTGTGCATCTCCTCATCTGGCCATCTATCCTACCCTTTATCACATCCTCTAATAAACTTCGAATGTGTTTCCATGAGCTCTGTGAGCTGTTCTGGCAAAGTAATGGGATCAGAGGAGGGGCTTGGGGAACCCCTGTTTTGTAGCCAAATGGTTGAGAAGTTGTGGAAACCTAGGGACTACTGCTTATGGTTGGCATCTGAAGCGGCGGGGGTTGGGGGCAGGTTGTCTTGTGGAGCTGAGCCCTTAATCTGAGGGATCTGGCACTGTTGCCAGGTAGATAGTGGCAGAATTGAGTTACATTGTAGGACACCCAGTTGGTGTCACAAAATTGTTTGGTGTGGGCATTTTTTAAAAATCCTTACCTGAACTTAAAATACCTTCTTGTTTTGATAAGCACTGTTTGTTATTGTTGTTAATCCTCACCCAAGGACATTTTTTCCATTGATTTTTAGAGAGAGTGAAAGGGAGCGGGAGAAATCTCGATTCGAGAGAGACACATCAATTGGTGGCCTCCTACACGTGCCCCGACTCAGCACTAGGGATTGGGCCGGAAACCAAGGTACTGCCCTTGATCTGGAATCAAACCTGAGACCCTTCGGTCTGGGGGCCGACGCTGACACGGTAACCACTGAGCCAAACCGGCGAGGGCAGCGGTGGGTGCGTCCTAAGATTACAGCTGCGCATAACGTGCCGCCACATGGCTGGGCGAGCATTTAGCCGAACCATTTCTTTACAGAGGGACACCCAGCTCATTTCTAGGCTTGTCTCTTCTGTAAAGAACACCAAGATGGATGGCCCTGTAAAGGAGTCATTGTGTACATTTGTAGATCTTTCCTTGCAATAAATTGCTAGAGGTTACAGTCAGAGGTCAGAGGGAATGAACACGCCGAGAGGATTTTATTGCTTGTGGCCGAGTTCCCGACCTTTAGAACGTGCAGCCCATTTGCTGGCGGTGGTGGTGAATGTCGTCTCCGGACCTGAGCATCCTGTATCCCTAAGCTTTGCCGTGAACATCCAAATATCAGAAGTTGAAATCAAGGCTGGATCCAACCCTGTAGTTGCATC
>NW_006293088.1:3990587-4004726 GCF_000327345.1 Myotis davidii | reverse complement strand
AACAATCAAATCCTGGAGGACTACCTGAGACCTCGGTGGGCTGGGGTGGGACCTCAGTGGGGTGGGGTGAGACCTCCATGGGCTGGGGTAAGACCTCTGTGGGCTTAACAATCAAATCCTGGAGGACTACCTGAGACCTTGGTGGGCTGGGGTGGGACCTTGGTGGGGTCGGGTGAGACCTTGGTGGGCTGGGGTGAGACCTCGGTGGGGTGGGATGAGACCTCCGTGGGCTGGGGTGAGACCTCCGTGGGGTGGGGTGAGGTCTCTGGTGGGGTGGGTTGAGGCCTCCAGCCGGGTGGGGTGAGGCTTCTGCCTCTGGTGGGGTGGGGTGCACACTTAGTATTTAAGTGGCTGGTATGCACAGGCCGAGGAGGGTAATGGAGGCAGATAATGGAGGCGTCAGAACTTCTCTGAAGCTTAAGCAACAAGCTATTTTCTCCTCCTGATGCAAACACCCAGCCGATTCCTCCTGAGACCCCACCCTCCTCCCATCAGTTACAAATATCCGTTTACTGGAGCCACATGCCCTATTAGTTTGGGCTTTGATCTCTTTTAATCTAATTACAAACTCAGAGAGTGTCCATGCTGTTTGTGCTCATTAAGCACCATAGCAAACCAGGATTATCCCCGTTCCCATAACGACACTTCCTCCCTGGCGTGGCGGAGGCGAAGGCTCACGGTCGGCAGAAAGGTGGTACCTGGGCTGTCTGTTTAGAAATCAGGTCCTCGTTCTAATCCGATGTGTTCATCATGTAAACATACACAGTTTCTGTGCCTAAGGCTGTATCTAAACGGCGATTATAAAATTATCCATTAAGGCAATTCGTGGACAGTAATACTAACTCCCATTCATTAGGCCATTTCATTCAAAATCCGCAGAGCGTTCATCACCTGCCGGGCCCTGTGGCTAGTCTCGGGGTAGACAGGGGCGAACAAAACAGCCGCGGGTCTCTGCCCTCCTGGAGTTGACAGTTGGGTGGGAGAGAGGCAGCAAACAAATGCGATCATCGCCTTGTGATTACAAATTGTCGTGCTTGTAAGGAAAGGGCAGAGAGCTCCGAGCGCCTCCTAATGGCTCGCCCGCTGCCAGGTGGTGCTCCGTCCTCTCATCCGCAGAGTAATGCGGCATGTGATTCATTTTCTGCATTTAACTGATGGGAAAGCAGCAGCACGCCCTGGGTCTCACGAGCTCGGTGAGAGTAGGGGCGGTGTGTAATGCAGGGAGGGGGTGTTGACTCTCGTCTTGTCCGGTCTCTGCCTGGGCTGCGTCTGCACTCATTTGTTAGCAACCCCCGCCCCATCCTCCACTTGAGGCTCTAAGAGGTTCATCAGTGACAGCCCTGCCTTCTTCTCTTTGAGTTTGGAACCATCGTGAGAAACAAGCACAGGAGCCTGGCAGGTGGGCCTCTGAGTGTCCCTTTTGGAGAACACTGTTTGGAGAACATGGCTTTTGCTCTGCACGGAAACGCTGGGTGCCCGCTCTGCTCTACCCGCGAGCCACCACCACCTCCAGGGCCATTGGGGACGTTGGACCCTTCAGCCTGTGCGTGTGTGTAGTTGATCACTATCTCATCCTCGGGCTGACCCATCACAGAGTGGGAAGAAGAGAGACCCTTGCTGCGTGCTTGCAGATTTTCTACATCAGCCCCCTGAGAAATAGGAACCAGGAGCCCCTGGCTGCCACCCAGGGGTTTGGGGCCTGCTCACTGCTCCCTGGTGCCGCCTAGAGAGGGCTGCTCAAGAAGCCTGGAGGTTCCTACGGTGGAAAAAACAGAGGTGTTTTTCCCAACATACTTATCCGTTTCCAGCCATCCCTTTCTTGGTCATAAGAGGTAAAACCCTATATGCCTTTTGGGCGACAGTAACTTTAGAAAAAGAAATCTGCCTGCCATTCACAAGTACATCTAAAACGTAGGTATATTTCCTTTCATAGCGATGCAGATGATAATAAACTAAGGCACACACCCTTTAAATGAGCAGATGATGATTGTAGGTCACTGCAGTGCAAGTACAGCCCTCATAAATTTACTGCTAACCATTTATCTACAGACACAGACCCAAGTTCCAATTTCCTAGGCAGGCGAGCATCAGGATGCTGCTGCATGTGTCCCGAGGTGATGATGGGAGTTTTTTTGCACAGCAGCCCAATACCTGTCATTAATATGCGCTTGGCTGGGCGGGCCCCACAGAGGTGATCTGCACAGCGATGCTGTGTCCCAAGAGACGGCAGTCTGTGCACAGAGATGAGTCGGGGACACCCGTGTGAGACCTGTTGTCCCCAGATGACAGGGGTGCTGGGATCCCAGGGAACCGATCCTTACGTTTGATGTCTCCCTCGGAGGTGACTTTCTCCTCTTCCTGCTTCTGTTCATGCCTTCAGTAAGCATCGCATACTGGCGCTGGGCCAGGAGTGGGGCTGGTTCCTGCAGCCTAATGAGCAAGGGAGACACATTTATGATCATCTTCCAAGGGGATGCCAGCTGCTGTGGAGCGAGACACCCGTGGGCAAGACCATCCAAACCTTTCTCTAATGCATGTGTCATTGGCGGTGTGTTAGTGTACAGTGGTGATTCTCACACTTGTTGGTCTCAGGACCAATCCTATTATACTCTTAACGATTATTAAGGACCCTAAGGGTTTTTACTTGTGTGTGGTATATTAATAGTTATTATGATAGCAATTCAATCTGAGGAATTTTTAAATTATTAATTTTAAAACAATAATAAGTCTACTTTCTGTTAAACATAAATAGCATTCAATAGAAGAGGATTATATTTTACTAAACAAAAAGTATCAGGAAGAATGACATTATGTTCCATTTCTGCAAATCTCTTTAACGTGTGGCTTCAATAGAAGACAGCTGGAGTCTGGCATCTGCTCCTGCAGTGACCTGTTGTAACATCTCACATCGTGTGGCCCTGACAACGCCACTGTATCCTCATGAGAGAGAGTGACAGGACAAATAACATCTCAGAATTATTCTCAAGATACTTTGGACCTGAAAGGATTTGGGGGCCAGGCAGAGTTCCCACATGACGCTTTGAGGATCCGTCCTATGGGATTCCATCACAGGTGTGCGAGCACCCAAATTTTCTAGGATTCTTTAGAATTGAGTCACAGTGTTCAAATATTTGTCTGAAATTCAAGCCTAATTTTTCCTTTTTTATTTTCATTGCAAAGTCAGGGAAAATGAGATTGGACAATAAATTGATGGCAGAGGACCAGAGTTAAGGATGTTCTGGAATTGCCTTATATGAGCTTAAGAAAGCTAATTATTGAATATTCAGGAATTTTTCTAGATATTAAACCATTATGAGCCTGAAATTGGCTGTGGTGGGAGTATTTACACCATGGGAATAGGCAAAGGCTACAAATCAGGGCTTTTCCTTTTCAAAGAGCTGGTTTATCAGGGATCTTACACCAGATTCAGAATGGCAGCGTAAGACATAACCTATCCCATGTGGCTTTTTTTTTTTTTTTTTGCTAGCATAGTGGGTTTTTGTTCGTTTGCCTTATTTTTGTCCTGTTTTTATCATTTTAATCTGAGTGCGTTAACATAGGCAGGCTAGCTCTGTTTTTCCACAGCATCCTTGTATGCATGGAAGTTCCAAAGAGTTTCTAAGTAATCTGGACACAGAGAAATAGAAGATGCTCACGTTGGGGATATAACCCATTCACAGGGTAGCCAGGGATGAATTTGAGATGCTAAGTCAAGACAAGAAAGATATAGAAGCTATTCATGGTGCAAGGCACCTGTGGGCAAGACAGTCTACCATGTTCTTTCTGTCCTAACCCCCACCGTGATTCATACACTAAGATGACTCTTTCACACACGCCTGGTCTCAGAGGTATTTATGCGCGTCTCTGTGGGTCCCAGGTTTCCCTCCTTTGTGTCAGGACTGGAATGTCTCTTCTGAAAAGTCCCCTGGTTTTCACTCCTGCCCGTGGTGTGGTAGGGATGGTGTTTGCCACTAAGGTTGTGGTGAGATGGTCTTAGAACAGCAGTCAGTCCTCTTCTGGTGAAGACAGAGCAGGGCCATGGCCTGGCATGGGTGATTTACGCCATCCCTGCGTCGATGTGCTATTAGCTGGAAATTAATCATGGCTCCACATTTTCGGGAGAAGGGTAGGGAGCTGTAATTTATGAACCTCCCTCGTACCATCTGTTCATCTGCTTGAAGGCACTGCTTTTCTCAGCCTTAGAAATCAAGGGATATTATGTTAAATGGTCATGTGTTTTCTTTAACGTTTTACCTTAAAGGAAAACAGAGAAAACATTTTAAAGACAACCAACTTTTTTTCTGTAGGTCAGTAGACCACAGATTACCAACCAGGAGGAAAAGAGCAAAAGGAGATGTTGTTAGGGTTTGGATTTAATTAAGACCTAAATCACGATTCTCTCAGAATGGATGGGAAGTGACACCGGCTCTGAGACCCATTTGATAAATTTTGCAATATCCCCACCGCCGGCAGGGAAGGATCTGGTCGGTACATTCAGAGGAATTCTATTAGGTCCTGTTGTCAGACACAGCACCAGCCCAGACAGGAAGTCTCACTGTTCCTGATGCCCTGCCTCTGGGGAATGAAGCAGATTAGACTTGTCTGTCCTGGGAGTCGAAAATTTTATGAATCTTGTCCTTAAAAGTGCTCTGAAAACATACCTCCCCACCCAGTAATTCTAGGGCCTCTGTGCCCTAATACTGTGCAAGTCAAATGCATGGAAATCCAGTTTTATACATGGAGCTAGAGAAATACTGATGGTTTGCGCTACCCCGGGATTCTTGTAGGATTCCCCCGAGTAATAAACTCTCCTAATGAATTCACAACGCCATCTGGTATTCAGAAACTAAGTGTACAGTCCGCTTTCCAGGATCATGTTTATTTTACAAAGCAGAGTACACACCTGTGCTTCACAATCTTTACTTGGGAAGATTTTCTTATAGGTAAATTTTATGTATTTATTTAAAGGTGATTTTAACAGATTATTTCTGAAGTAGTTATAGAAAAACATTTCTTTTTACAGCACTGGTATCTTCTTTTGAGAGTATCAGGTGTGCAGGGTTGACTGTATCGTACTCCTCAGGTGCTGGCTCAGTGTCCTCGCAGGTCCCCTCTGTTGTGCTACTGATGTGTTTATTGTCCTACCAGCCTCTCCTCCCTCGTCCTCCTGCCCAAACAGGAAGACAAAGCCAGGAAGCATAAGAGAATATGCAACAGAAGTAGGAGTTGCACTTTCTGTAGGATGGCCGTTTTGGAACAAAGACCTGAAAGAGATGAAGGAGTGATCCATGGAGATATATGGGGGAGGAGTAGTCAGGACTGAGAGGAGCAAGTGCAAAGGTCCTGGGGCTGGAGTGTGCCTGTTGTGTTTGAGGAGTAAGCTGGTGGCTACTGTGGCTGAAACAGTGTAAGCTGGGGAATGCAGAGGTGAGCCAGTCAGAAAGGTAATTTGGGGGCCCTTCTGAGGATGTTGGCTTTTACTCTGGGGAACGAGTGGAGGGTTTTGGGGTGAAGAGGGACATGATTAGAAGGAGCACTATGACAGTGTGTGGGGGACTGTGTGTACGGTGGAAAAAGGTTAGAAGCAGCATGACTGGTTAAGAGGCTACTCTGGTGATCCCTAGGGGAGATGGCGGTGGCTTGGATGAGTATAGTAGCAGTAGATGTGTCAGGAATATAGACATATTTATTGAGAACCAACAAGATTTGGTGGATCCAATGGGGGAAGTAAAAGAACAAAGAACTAAAGGAAGTATGGATGGAGGTGGCCACGAGTGAAGATTGTGGTATGGTGTTTAGGAGTTCAGATTTGGAAATGCCAAATTTGAGATGCCCATTAGACATCAAGGGGTGACGTAGGAGTAGGCAGTTGGTTGTGCAAGTCTCAGTTTCAATTTGGGGATCATCAGTGTATAATTGGTGCTTAAAAACATGAGATTGGATGAGATAATCAAAGCTGTGAATGTAAGTGAATAAAGGAATGGCCCCAGGACCTTGCTCTGGCTCACATTCCCACCTCAGGGCCTGTGCACTGGCTGTTCCCTCTGCCTGGAACACTTCCTTCAAAGAGTCGCAGGGGTTACTTCCTCACTTCATTCAGGTTTGTGCTAAATTTCCACCCCTTTAAAGAGCCATTCTTTGGCTGCCTTACCTGAAAAGCAGCCTCCCTCTGTCCCATCTCACCTCATTCTGGCTTTATTTTTCTTCAGAGTATGAACCATTGCCTGTCCTGGTGCAATGTGGTGTGCATGTACTTATTTCTTTAGGGTCAGTCTCCCCCAACCCAAGGTCAGGGTGACTCAGGTTTTGGCTTTACCCCAGCACCAGAACAACATCTGATAAACAGTGTGGTCACTAAATGTTTGCTGAAGTAATGAGTAAACAACTCCTGAGGCAATCCCCAAACTCAACCCACACTCTCAACCTGCTCACTATACTCCTTCCAATAAATAGTTATTAGGCCTGAATAATAACTAGCAAGATGTATGGTTCTACTTTTTCAAAGCATATGATTTCTTAACTTACTTTCCAGAAGCACATGAAAATACTAGCATTACCTAAACCCCATTAAGGAGAAAAAGAGAAGGAGGTGCTAAAATCTGAATAATTGAGGGGAAAATAGACTTAGTAATTCACTCTATAAGCATTGATTGCAAGCATCTCATGTCCAGGGCCCTGTGCTAAGGATGAGGAATGCAAAGCGGGGCTTGATACAGCCCACATCCTCTAGATCGTATGGATGGGAAGGGCACTCTTTGTTTCCTTTGCTTCAGGACCATCAGGGTAGTTTGACCTCCTTCCTAGCTTCCAACCCATTAGTGTCTGTGGGCTACTCTTTTACCTCCATGGTTACGCCCTCAGCTTTTTCTCAATTCTCTCACCTTGGCTCCATCTGACATCCCATACACTGTCCTATGCCTTCCTGGTCTTGACTTAGAATCTTGAACTCATCCCTGGCTCCCCTGTGGATGGGTTATGCCCAAACTCCATGTGCGCCAGGCTTTAAATCGACTTCATCCAAATCCAGTGAGAGGGCTCCCTGTGGTTGCTAATGGGCAAAGTCCACCCTCATTCTCTGCGGGACCGTGTTACCCCTGCATCTCATTTGGGAAAGGCATTCTCAGGTTCCAGACTGGTGCGAGGCACTTGATACCGCTGACTTGGGTGAAGCGTATCCGAGCTCACGTGGCCACGGACACGAGCTAAAGGTGAACAAGGTTGCAAAGGCTTCCTCTGTGAATGCGGGGCTGTCAGCTGTGGGCAGTCCCACAGTGACCCTCCAGGGCTCTGTTTCTTACCATACTTGTCAGGTTATTTTTTTCTCTCCTGAGGAAATGACCTACATTTACATTGATATTAAAAAAAAAAAAGGTTTATTACAGGCAGGACAGCTGTTGTTTGTGCCTGGAGGTAAAGGTTTAGGTTGAAGCAGCTTCGTCCATTTATCCATCTGTTTGTTTATTTAAAAAGCCCTACTGAAAGTGACTATGGTGCTGGGTGCTGGTCAGTTGGATGGGTAGTGTGGTTCCTGCCCTGAAAAAGTTCACTTTCCAGGTCATGGATATACTTCTTCTGTCTGCTTGCTTCATGTTCACTGGCCCTGAGAGGCGATCACTCAATTCATTCACTCATCCATCCATTTATCCGTCCATCCATCCAATTCCTTTCCAATCTCCTGCTCTCCCATATCCCTTTGCAAATGAGTTTCAGTGTGCTTTAGATTCCTTCTTTGACCTTCACAACTATATTCAGCAGATAATTACAGAGTTCTAAACATAACACAGGTGCTGTGCAGAGCTCGCGAGAACAGTAGTAAACCAATAGCGTGATCCCTGTCCCATGGGTCTTCTGTCAACATTACCCAGGTTTTCATACTATCCTTGCTCTCTATGAATTTATACTAAAAAATCCCTATAACGGCAATCATGGTCAGCCTAAATTATTTTAGTATTTGTCTCCTTTCTGCATAGACAAGTTGCTTATAATATGTTGCATAAAACATCTCTTTAAAAATGGGAGTTGCCCTGGCCGGTGTGGCTCAGTTGGTTGGAGCATCATCCTGTGCACCAGAAGGTCTTGGGTTCAATTGTGATGTGTGTGGGAGGTGGCTGATTGATGTGTCCTTCTCATATCCATGTTCTTCTCCCTCCCTCCTTAAAAAATCAATAAAAAAAACACCATAAAAAACAACAGGAGTTTCCATAGGAAGCGTTTGCCAGCTAGGATAATTTTCTGGGAAATTTCAGCCCTGATGCTGGTCAGCACTATTACAGCAGTGGTGTAAGCAGTACAGCTTCACAGACAAGGCAGTGATCACGGACTACTGATCAGGTACTACCGAATGCCATGCAATCCCTCCGCCTTTAGAGAACTGCAGGGAAGGGTTGGGGGAGGGAGAAGATAGGAATTTTTTAAGTGCCATGGGTAGCCAAGAGCATTTTAAAAAATGCAGCTCTGAAATATATGCCATGCCCCTTAGATCTGTCATGATGAAACATCTCACTTTAGTTGATGCCTGACAAGGAAGCAGTCCCCCTTCATCAGAATGACAGTTCCATTCGCCTCATGCAAGAGAAGGTAGATGAAGGTCATGAATAAGAAAACAAAGCAGCTTGTGATTCCTGATGTTTGGGGTTTCTTTTAAAATTCATTTCCTTAGGAAGTTCATGATCCCTCATTTCCTTCTCTTGGCATCATTCATCCAAATTCCCTCAAGTCTTTTTCAGGGAAGATGGAAATATCGTGTCTTCTCTCCTGAGTAGAGAAATAGGTTCATTTGCTCTGGGTTCTTTGACAAATTTAAAGGTGTAAAATCTCAGAATTTCTGGCTCTTTGAGGGTGTATCCATTTCATCCTCTGTGGTAAGAGTAGACCGGCAAGGTTAACATTGCAGCTGGCCCCAGGCATGTTCCTGAGAGACTGGGAGGAAAAGGACCGGAAGTTTAGTCTTTATTAGAAACAGACATCAAGAGCTTCTCTCTAGGCTCCCCTCTCTGTATTTTAACACACATAACTGGTCATGTGCCTGGCAGTACCCAGGTACCTGAGGAAAGCTTTACCTTCGTTGGACATCACCTTCCATAAAGGGACACATTATCCTGCTTTTGGTCTGTGATTGGAATTAGGTGGTGGTGGTTGTGAATTATAGTGCAAAGCCATTAGATCTGGCTTCATTTCCAAACACTTATGGAACCTTCTAGAAGTCAGCATGATCCCCTGTTGTCCTTTGGAATGTTATCAGCTGGTTGGTATGGCAGTCTTCACCTAACAGATTGGGTCTTTGAATCCACCAAGTTCATGATGCAAGAGTATGTTGAATCTATAATATGATGCCTAGGAATCTCAAGATGATTTTATGACCCAGATTTTATGGTTATTATTATCATTGTTTAAACTGGGGAAGTTAAAGAAGGTTGCACTATGGTTAAGATGCTCCCTCTACAGATATAAAGAAGTCTACAGGGAGCACTGAGGTGGAGGGAGAGTGCCCAGGGAAGGACACACGTGGAAGGTGGCCCTCCAGCCCTTGATGGAGAAGGTTTGGTTGTGGCCGCTGATGGTGGAGATGTTCTCTGGGTGGCCCAGTGCCAAGCTGAACCACAGTCTTCAGAAAAGCAAGACACAACCTACTGGGCCCTGCAAAGCTTGCTCCCTTGTGGAAACAAAGATGGCAGCCTGGAGTGGTTGCCTAGCAGCAGGCTCTTTTGAACAGGCTTCCTTCCCTGAGCTTTGCAAAAATCAATCTCTTGTAGGCCTCCTCCTGGCACGAGCCATGCGCCCAGCGCCAAGCCTGAGGCACATGTGCAGGGGTGCTTTGGGGTCTGGGTAAAGCCAAGCTTTACACACCCTGTCATCAGTGAGCCACTTGAGAGAGACCCCACGCGGTACCACTTGAGCCTGGCTCCTTTGAGACGTGTGTTTCCTGCCCGGGCTCCTTGTGCTATGGCAGCGCTCTGTGATCGACAATTATAATGTTCTTTTTTTCTTTCTCCTCCCTTGTGATCTTTGGTCAGTCTTTTTTCCTAATGAAACAAACAAACGAAAAAACCCACAAAAAAACAACCACCCAAATCGTAATGTTCTCAAACATTTCTGTTATTTTTCCAAATATTAGGCCCAATTTGATCAGGAAATACTGCTTAAATTGCTGTTAACCTTCTTTGAACTGATTTTTCAGGCAATACAAGAAACTTGACCATGGAACTGGTCCAAAAGGAACAATTCTGGGTTAGTCAAGACTGTTTGCATTTGAGGAAAAGCTCATGGACTCGGAGGGAACACACAGCGGGGGTAGGAGGGGGGGTATTTATAAAGCGTCTCATGGAACCCGAGCGGGAAGGCTGCTGGGCCTTGTCTGAACCCTGAAACCATGAACTCAGAACCACTGGGACACTCTCTCTCTTATTCAGGCCTCTTGTGAAGAGTCTGACTTATTCCTCTTTTTCTGGAGAAAGGGTGGGTCTGTGCCATAGTCTCTGCATTTACAATCAATGATGAGAGAGAACCATTGATTAGCTGCCTCCTGCATGCCCCACACTGGAGATCAAGCCAGAAAACTGGGCATGGGTCCTGACCAGGAATTGAACCCTGACTTCCTGGTTCATATGTTGATGCCCAACCACTGAGCCACGGCAGCTAGGCTGCATTTACATTTTTTTTACACAAGTGACCAACTCAGACCGCACTAAAATCTTATCGATCTCTGAGAACCAATTTGGGGCCCAGCATGGTCATTTTTTTTTTCCCTGGGTCCAGTCTGCCTTGGCCAGAGCAGCAGGGTCATATTTGGTAGAGACACAGCTGTTGGAAGCCCATGCTGGTGAGCAAGGGCGGTAATGAATTTGGGGCAGGAGGATAGACCCAAAAGGATGTTCAGCAAACACTGCGAAAGTGCAGGGGCCATGCAGAATGTACGCCAGCCGGGCTTGGGCCCTCACTGCCTCAGATGAGATCTACCACGGTTTTTATATTTAACACGGCAGACTTTTTAAAACTACGCTTCCATGGACAGATTTCTAAGACTCTGGGGCAAATGACTGTCCAAAATGAATTTCTGGCGCCCCAGCTGCCAGTGGCTTTGATGTGGAAGTCAAAAGGTACTTAATGTAATGCCAAGGATGCCTCTGACAAGCTCAACCTTACAAGGATAAAAGGAGCAGGACATGTTCCCGGAGGATGCAAGCCGGGAATGAATGGGAAGAAAGGCAGACGAGACCAAAGAATGAAAAGTCAACTATGTTAAGGGCAACCAAAGTAAATATCATTTGGGTTTTAAAGGTTATGCCAAATCAAACAATGAAAGAAGATTCTGGGAGAAGCCAAAAGAAATCGCATTTGACTTTTAATGGTTCTGTCAGGAGCAAGAAGATAAAAATGGAAGAGGATGCCTGTCTCTAGGATCTAGCTGGGTAACGCCAATGGAGGCCAGAGAAAATGCAGCTTGATTAATCTCCTTGGGCTGCCCTTTTCTCTGTTGAGGAAAAAGATGAGTCTGAAGGAATTAGAACGAAACCGGATGTCCTAGTCGAGGCTCCTTGCGTGAAAGGTCCTGCCCAAGCTGGCCATGAAAAGGTGACCACAAGAAAGCTATGAAAACCTCATGGAGAACCAGACAGATGCTGACAAAACTGATCATATAACCTCTACCTAAACACTTAATTCAGAATGAAGTTAATATATGGCCTTAGCTGAAAGATAAAGGATGACGATGGGGACTAATTTATCTAAACAAAAAGTACAACATCGATTAATACATCAAAGGTCAGACAGAGGAACTAATGAAGCGGCCGTGCGTTTGCACCTGGAGGTGGAACCACTGTGAAGGTGACAATTACAAATACACCCTGATTAAGTCAGATTCCACAGGCAACATGATTTTCCAGAAGGGCGAGTCTCCCAGTTATTCATTGCAGCATCACAAATCAAAACGCAGTGGCAGGCCCCAAACACCCCTGTTATGATGCTCGTGGATCCTGTGGGTCAGGAATTCAGAAGGAGAATGGCTCTTCCCTGCACTGTGATGCCTGGGGCCTCTGCGGGGTGGACCCCAGTAGCTGGCCCCGGGACAGCCACCGTGAAAGGATGGCTTCCGCCACAGCTGTGCTGCACTCCTCGCCTGGCCTCTGTCCGGGAATTTGAAGACCAGACTGCCTGCCTGCCTGCATGTGATGACCCTACATGGCTGCCTCAGAGAGCACACAACTGTCAGGGTCCAAGGACAAGTGTCCCCACAGAAGCCTTGAAAGTCACACAGCATCATTTCTGCTGGGTTCTTTTTTTTTTTAAATGCTCACCCAAGGATATGCTTTTCATTGATTCTAGAGAGAAAGGGAGAGGGAGAGAGAGAAACATTTATGTGAGAGTGAGACATCGATCAGTTGCCTCCCATACATGACATGATCAGGGATTGAAACCACCATCTGGGTATGTGCCCTGACTGGGAATTGAACACTTTGGTGCATGGGATGACATTTCAACCAACCAAGTCACACTGTCCGGGCTCTGCTGTACACTTTGGGGTAGGGGTGGGAGGTGGGGAGGGTCTGGGTACCTAGATCCCCCTCTTGATGGAAGGTCTGTCAAAGAATTTGCAGTCATGTTTGAAACCACCACAATGAGTGGCTCTTAGCAGTTTTCCAACCGCACAAACTGTGGCCTTCCTTTGAATTACATAGTAATTGCACTCCTGGGAAATTCAGAATGTATTGAAAGCTCGTAGGCAATGTGTGTGTGTTGTATGGAATTGGAGTCTGAACTTGACCTTTATCCACACATGTCCAGCAGGACTTCTGGAAGTCGTGAGGGGCACAGAATGCTTCTTTGTTGCAGACAATAGTCCTGCATGTTGGAGGATTGCTTAGGATGCTCAGCTGGTGCCCACTAAATGCTAGCATTGCCCACCTTAGTTATGTGTCTCTATCCTGCAGACTGGCTTTCTCTGCATACTCAGTGCATCACTTCTAGATGAAAATGACATTCTCAACCCCAAATCTACAAGCTTTTCCACTTCTCTCTCCCACTCAACTGGCTTCTGGGTGATGATGATGATGGTGGTGACAGTGATAATATTGTTGGTTATGATTATGATGACATTGATATGGGTGATGACAATCAATGATGGTGATGATTATGATGACAATGACAACAGCAGCTAACATTACCAAGTGCTTTGCTTCGCCAGGGACCAGGTTATATTAGGCACCACCTCATTGTACACTGAGGCAAGTATCGTTATCTTTGGTTTTCAGATGAAGAAACTAGGGCTTAGAAAGTTTAAATAACCTAGACAAGATCACAGAGCTAGATGTTGGAGAACCGAGAAGTTCTATATTTCTTCCAGGCCCCTGGACAGCTTCAGATGGCATTGTGACTCCTTCCAGTCAGCTTTGGCTGAGGGGGAAGAAGTAGAGTCCTGTATATATTTGGGAGCATTTCCTCAGAAGAGGGCTATGGGCAGGCAGGCACAATGATCAGCATCTCTGGAACAATGAACCAGAGGAAATTGAAGTTCAAAATAGTCGTGAAATTGTAAGACAATATTAGCCTGCTCTCTGGTCTAGATTAGTGACTTCCCAGTCTCTGAGAAAAGGTGGCAGAATCACTACCCGTAATCTTTGGGAATCCTGGAGAATAAAGCAAATGTAGTTCTCATATTGAACAAAAGGAAGGAGGTGGAGCTTTAAACTTTAACCTAAAATTTTAGATCAGCCCACGTGGTGTGTCTCAGTGGTTGAGTGTTGATCTGTGAACCAAAAGGTCATAGTTCGATTCCTGGTCAGGGCACATGCCCAGGTTGCAGGCTCCATCCCTAGTATGGGGCATGTAGGAGTCAGCTGATAAATGATTCTCCTCATTGATGCTTCTATCCCTCTCTCTCTCTCCCATTCTCTCTCTGAAATCAATGAAAACATATTTAAATTTTAGATCACGTCATGAGAAAGGAAGCTGGTCTGTCCATTGCTCCCTGGCCTAGGGGTTATCTGCATTGTTTTCTCCACACCGCTAGTGGGGGCAGGCGTCCCTGCTGTGGCCACCCTTTTTGTCTCCACTGGGCAGCATTTCCAGAATGGCACTCTGGGTGTTACCCACGTGACTCATGCCAGTGGGAGATCTTTGAAGACCTGTGATTCAACTGAAGAA
>NW_006293088.1:3988459-3990424 GCF_000327345.1 Myotis davidii | reverse complement strand
TCTCTGAATTTAAAAGAAAAGGCTGAATATAACATATTTTATTCCCATGTAATATTTTTACATAAAATATGACCATATTGGTAGGGGAAATGCAAAAGATGAACAAATCTAAAGAAAAGTCATATTCCTGTTTGCTTTTAGACCATTAATTCTATGGCAAACAATGTCTCTAATGTTTTATGTTTTCCTTCAATAGTATTTTCACAGCATAAACAAATATCTTACTCATACAAGGGCCCTCTTATGACATCCCTTGCCATCTCTCAGTAGTCATTTGGACCCTTTCAGGACCCAAGCCCTGGGCAGGAGTCAAGTACTTTAGGGCTACCAACCTTAGTTTCTGAGATTTCCTGTCCTGGGGAACCTGCTGTTATTACTTAAGAAATATCCGCACAGGAAGATGTTCTGAAAAATTAGCATCTCTCTAAGGAGCATTGGCTTCTCATAGATGCAGAAAGACTCCTGTGGCTCCTGTGGTCCATCAACCTGCCCCCAACAGAGCTGCATGCAAACTGCCCTATGTAAGTGGGTGGGTTTCCTCAATTCTTCCTGACTGCTCTTCCTCTAGAGAAGGGGTGGGGAACGTGCGGCCCGTGGGCCATATAAGGCCCGAGAAGTCATTTGGTCTGGCCCTGCCAAGGCTTTAGGGGTGAGTTAATTAAATGTTTGACCAAATAGAGTAGGCTCATTCTTAAATGGATAATTTTGTGTGGCCAGTGAATGATGTTATAAATATCCAAATGCCCCTTGGCAGAAAAAAAGGCTCCCCATCCCTGATCTACACTCCAGACCCACATTGTCCAACAGAACTTTTTTTCAGTGATGGGAATATTCTACATTCGCTCTGTCCAGTAAAGTAGCCACTGACCTTACGTGGCTGAGCCCTTGGCAGGAAAAAGGTTCCCCACCCCTGATCTAGACTAGACCCACATTGTCCAACAGAACTTTCCTCAGTGATGGGAATATTCTACATCCACTCTGTCCGGTAAAGTAGCCACTGACCTTACATGGCTATTGCATCCTTGAGATGTGGCAAGTGCAATTTAAGTTCAATTTAAAATTAAATAGCCTTGTACCTAGCGGTTATCACACGGACCTATTGATTGTGCAGTTCTAGAGATTTGCAATAATAATAATACAAAAAACTCAAAGGTGAATATAATCAGAATTTAGTCCATTTGAATAAAACTATTCCAGGATTACTTTTTGCAAGAAACGAATAACACTCGAAATAAACCATACCTTTTATTGGGCACCATCTAAGGGTCCAGGAAGGCAGGCAAGATACAAGTTAAGAGCCTTAGCAGTATTATTTCATTGTATCATTTTATTTAACTCTCATGACATCCTTACACAGTATCTCCACCTGTCTTTTTTCTTAGTAGATGGAAAAAATTTGATTTAGGAAGATTAAAGCCGCAGCTTTTTCTTGGTAGAGGGAGACTCTTGAGCTCAGATCTGAGTCCAGTGCCTGTGTGCAGTGTTTCACATTCTTTTATTTAAAAATAATTTTTAATTTTATTTTTCAATTACAGTTGGCATGCAATATTAGTTTAGGTTTAGGTATACAACATAGTGATTAGACAGTTAGGTAACTGATAAAGTGATTACCCCATACATAAGTCTAGTACCCATCTGACACCTTATATCAAACATGTCAAACTCATAGCCCACGAGCTGCATGCCTTGTTTATTTGGCCTGTGTTAGCCTTTGAGTTTGACATGCTTGCCTTACATAGTTATTACAGTATTATCGACTATATCCCCTATGCCAGTGATAGCGAACCTTTTGAGCTCGGCATGTTGGCATTTTGAAAAACCCTAACTTAACTCTGGTGCCATGTCACATATAGAAATTTTTTGATATTTGCAACCATAGTAAAACAAAGACTTATATTTTTGATATTTATTTTATATATTTAAATGCCATTTAACAAAGAAAAATCAACCAAAAAATGAGTTCGC
>NW_006293088.1:3983188-3986266 GCF_000327345.1 Myotis davidii | reverse complement strand
GTCCATGCTGCTGTAGTATCCTATATGATAAAAGCCTAATATGCTAAGTGTCTGGTCGCCTGGTACTCCGTTCAACCAATCAAAGCGTAATATGCTAATGATATGCTAAGGCCGCTCAGCTGCTCGCTACTGACATTCATGGACCACCAGGGCTCAGACAGTCGACCGGTTGACCAGTCGCTATGACATGCACTGGCTACCAGGGGTCAGATGATCCAACTGGTAGGTTAGCTTGCTGCTGGAGTCTGGCCAATCGGGACTGAGCCAGACAGGCCAAACACTTTCTGGAGCTCTCCTATGTCCCTCCCTGGCCCCGATCCTTGCTGCTGGGGCCTGGCCAATTGGGACTGAGCGAGACAGGCCAAACACTTCCTGGAGCTCTCCCACATCCCTCCCCGGCCCCAATCATGCACTAGTGGGGTTCCTCAGTCTGGTCTGTGCCCTCTCACAATTTGGGACCCCTTGGGGTATGCTGGAACGCTGGTTTCGGCCTCTAGTGTAAAATATAAAGAGAGGTCAAACCGTAGATTAGAAAGAGCCTATGGAAGAATAAAAAACCTGGGTCTGAGTCCTAGCTCGTTTGAGTTCTCAGTTGGTCCATCTGTGAGATGAGGAATTAGGCCTCTAGTGTAAAATATAAAGAGAGGTCAAACAGTAGATTAGAAAGAGCCTATGGTAGAATAAAAAACCTGGGTCTGAGTCCCAGCTCTTTTGAGTTCTCAGTTGGTCCATCTGAGATGAGGAATTGAAACTCCAGGAATTCTCACACACTACCTGGGTATAGCTCTGGTTATCAGTGTCCAGGGCACCAGTTATGACTCAGGACCAACTTTATCCACAGCCATTGAATTACATCTGGGTGAGTGAGAGTAGTGCTAGCCACTGTAGCAGACAGTTCTCCAAATGTCTCGGGCTTAGCATGTCAGGAGTTTATTTCTCATGCATGTAAAGTCTAAACCGGTGCTCCTGATCAGCAGAGAGCTCCCCTCCAAGAGGTGACTCAGGGATCCAGACTCCTCTTGCCTGTTGACCCTATAGTCTTCAATATTCATTCCAAAGTTTCCAGCTTAGGGAAAGGCTCTGGAAGATGGCTGTGTAGGGTTTATATGGGTCAGGCCTGGGAGTGGCACATACCACTGCCACTCACATCTCTTGGTAGAACTCAGGTTCACCAGCACATCTAACTGCAAGGGGGGCTGGGAAATGTAGTCTGGCTGGGTGCCCAGGAGGAAGAGGAAATGGTTGTGGGAAATATCTTGGGCATTTAACATAGCCTCTGTAGAGTATTAGATGATTGGTGCTGACACACCCCAGGGATCTCATATTATAGTCAAAAACAGTGAAAATTGGACTTTTCCATAGTTTGGTGGTGGTGATGGTGGTGGTGGTCGTGGTGGTTTGTGTGTGTCTATATGGGGATAACAGCATTACTATTAAACTTTTGAAATATTGAAAATAGCTGGTGAAGCCTGGCTGGCGTGGCTCAGTGGTTGAGCATCGATTTATGAACCAGGAGGGCACGGTTCAATTCCTGGTCAAGGCTCATGCCCGTGTTGTAGGCTCGATCCCCAGTGTGGAGCGTGCAGGAGGCAGTCTATCAGTGATTCTCTCTCATCATTGATGTTTTTATCTCTCTCTCCCTCCCCCTTCCTCTCTGAAATCAGTAATAAATTTTTAAAAAGAAAATAGCTGGTGAATTATTTTCTCCTTCCTGTGTATATTCTTAGGTTTTAGCCTCTTGCCAAAGCACATAGAAGCTGCATCCCTTATTTGTAGCACACAATGGGCACAAAGATCTTACCCCTTTCTGGGTTCATAGGGATGAGGAGAGGAAGTCCTGAGCTCCCCCTAGAGGCCAGAAATGTCTCTTCCATTTCCGACATGCTGACATTCTAGCGGTGTCTTTTGAGTTGGCTTCCTTATCCCAGTTGCTACAGAACTGAGATGCAATGGTACTGTCTTTGCTGCATGATCTAAAGCTTTTCTCTGTGGATTAAAGGAATGTTGTATATCATCCCAGTTCTCCTGGGTACTCTGGCCAGATGTTCTTCATTGTCGTTGCTTGGTTTTCTTCTCATGACTTTTTTATTCATTTTCTTCCACAGCATATCTAGTTTTAAGATGAAAATGGATATTTTGAAATAAAAATAACTTAATATACGAATCTCTCAAGATTTATATCAATTGCAAAGAAAACACTAGGTAAGGAGACTGATATCACATGTAAATGTGGTCTCCATTTTTTAGGATAAAGAACAGTTATAAAAGATTTTTTAAAAAGTAAGAGAATGAAATCTTTTTCATAGTTGGGACATTTGAATTTTTCCTATAATTTTAACAGCCTTGTTATATTTTGAGGGCCTATGCGTACCTGGTAAGCAGCATAAAATAGTGAAGTGAGGTCTGGGTTTGTGGTCACACCTGCGTTTCTAAGACTCTCTTCCTCTGGGTCTCAGCCTTCACCCGTGTGAGATGAGAACAATAGCCCAGTTCTCCTGGGTACTCTGGCCAGATGTTCTTCATTGTCGTTGCTTGGTTTTCTTCTCATGACTTTTTTATTCATTTTCTTCCACAGCATATCTAGTTTTAAGATACCTGGTTGCTAAATTCTGCATTGACTTTTGTGAGACTAAATGAGGTAAACTATAAAGCATATAGCTTGTGCCTGGCACATAGCAGTTGCCTACTACTGGGCCACTTCCTCCTTGCCCTTCTTACACGATTGGTAGCATTGCAAAGCCAGCGTGGCTGATTCTCGGCCGTGACAGGCCCTGCAGTTCAGAAGAGGACGAGAGGCCGGAAGCGCAGTCCTGTTGGGCATCATTCTGAATAATACAAGTGCAGCACCACTTGCCCAACTTACATGAAAAAAAGTAAGAGAATGAAATCTTTTTCATAGTTGGGACATTTGAATTTTTCCTATAATTTTAACAGCCTTGTTATATTTTGAGGGCCTATGTGTACCTGGTAAGCAGCATAAAATAGTGAAGTGAGGTCTGGATTTGTGGTCATACCTGCGTTTCTAAGACTCTATTCCTCTGGGTCTCAGCCTTCACTGGTGTGAGATGAGAACAATAC
>NW_006293088.1:3946394-3982911 GCF_000327345.1 Myotis davidii | reverse complement strand
GCCTTCAGTGAGATCTTTCGTAGGCAGAGCCCTTTCCCGCTTGGTCTGTTGGAAGTAGAAAATAAATTGAAGACATGGTGCCTGACCTTAAGGGGCTTGAACAGCGCACACAGGTGAAGGACTTCCATGCAATGTACAAGTTGAACTTGCAGATCTGGATGGGGTGGGGGTGGGAGTGATGGCAGATGGAGGTGGGGCACAGAGAGCAGAGGAAAGGACAAGGTGGGATAATCCTTCCTGGACCAAATGCAATCAGCGCCCAATTTGGAAGGCGATGGATGTGAGTTAATGAAGCCCAAAGAAAATTTATTTAAAAAATTGCTTATGCTGATGCTTATGCTACCTTTCAGCAAAGCAGTTTGGCAATATGCATCAAGAGACTTTAAAATCTAGCCGATGGAACGAATACTCAAAATGAATAAAGCTCCGTTGCTGGTGCAGCCACTTTGGAAAATAGTTTGGTTGTTCCTCAAAATGTTGACCAGGTAGTTACCATATAACCCTGCAGTTCCATTCCTAGGTATACACTCAAGAGACCTGACAAATCACATCAGAGCTTGTGTATATTCATAGCAGCACTATCCATAATAACCAATGAGTAGAAACACAAAAACGCTTCCATCAGCTGATGAATGGATAAATAATGTGTGCGATAGCCATCCAATAGAATATTATTTGATCATAAAAAAAAGGAATGAAGCACTATAAGGATGAACCTTGAAAATGTTGTGTTAAGTAAAAGAAGCCAGCCATAAAAGGCCACATACTGTATGAAATGTCCAGGGTAGGTAAGTCCACACAGATGTAACGTGTACCAGTGACTGCCAGGGGTGGGGGAGTGGCACGGGAGTGACTGCTGACGGGTAAGGGGTTTCTTTGGGGGAAGAGGAAAGATGTAAAGTTTGCCCGTGTCCCTGTAAAGTTTGTAGATACTTAATAAAAGCCTGCTGAAGGATCATCCGCTTGAATTATTGTAGTGTGTTGATTACCCCCATCCATTCTCTGGTCCTTTGCTCCAGGGCCTTCTGGGTGATTTATGTTATTATCACAGAGGATCCTTGCTCATCGCCAGGAAGAGGGCATCACTACATTAAAGATTTCGAGAGAAAAGTTCCTACAAACAGAACTCACCAAATGGATTTGGAGATGGAAGAGGCCAAAGACCATTGCGTGTTAAAAATGATTTCCTGGGATTTAGAAATGAAAAATGGGCAAAGAGCCTATATTGACACTTCTCCAAAGGGGACATACAGGTGGCCAAGAGACATATGGAAAAATGCTCAAATTCACTGATCGTCAGAGAGATGCAAATTAAAATGACAATGAGGTATAGTATATTGTGCAACAACTGGGAAGGTCAAGGCGTGATCCCTTAGCTCAGTACCCAGGTGTCCATGTGATGGTTGGAGTCTGGTCTCTACACTTCCATGTTCTGCTTTACTCTGTGTTCCCATCCTTTAAGGCAGGTGCTCCCAAGTGGCGGCAAAATGGCCACAGTCAGCACCCTAAGAAAAGGAATGTCTCTTTCCCAAAATTTCAGCGCATCTCTTGGGGTTGACTGGTGTTCACCAGCCTTGATTGGACACAACTTCGATTCCATATTGACCTTGGACCCATGACAATGGCCATGGGAAAGCAGTATGCTGAGTGGCCAGGCCTGGGCCATATTTCCACCCTTTGAGACAGAAGACAGTGTCCATGAATCGCTCCCAGTTCTCACTTCTTGTCTCATCAGAAGGAATAAATAAAGAAAACAACAACTTCTGAGCAGAAACTTCCTGTTCTGTCCACAGCTGCCCATTTGGCATAAGCTGATGTTACTCAGTTTTCATAGAACTGCCCCTTATACAGGTTTTCATTGACACCAAAGCAATGAAGCTGTGATGCCTCCAACACAAATGTGGAGAAAGATTTCCTAGACTTAGCAGAGTTTTGGGGATTCCTAATACTTATCCATTCTTTTGCCAGTCTCTCTTTTTTTTGTTTTGTTAATTAATACACATTCCTACATTTTAATGATGGCGTCCTTTATACACACTTTTATTTATTATAAAAATTGAAATAGTATATTTGAATTTTCTTCAAGATAATAGTCTGTTGTTAAAAAGCAGCAGATATTTATTTTCATGGACCTATTTCCGACCCTCATGTTTTATTCAAACAATACAACGTGAAGCCTCAAGCTCTATATACACATCCTTTTCTGCATGCTCTTTTGCTTCCACATCTTCATGGTTGGAGCTCGCCATCGACTGCAGGCTTCTAAAACACGCATGCATAAGATCTAGGGCTTTTTCTTGGGGCTAATCAATACAATGGAACAAAAAGCGAACAGTGATCAGCAAGGCATTCAGAAGATCCCTTATGCATTATGGATAAAAGGTAGAGAAGAAACACAGGTATCCAAGGAGCAGAAAAACAACCTGCATCATAAAACCATATTCTGAGAATTACAAACCAAAGAAGTGTGTCTCCCTCCCAGCATGCTCCATGCCCCACAGTGAGCCTAAACCAATGAGCGGGGGAAAGAGGCCCTGGCCCCAGACTCAAGTCTCTTCTATGTGACCCATGCCTGTGTGATTCCTCGGCATCATTCTGGGACCTTCCTCCCTGCTGGGGTCCCCGGACTGCACCCACAAAAGTGACAGTAATGATCCACGTGGCCCTATGACTCAACCCCTGTTGATCTGTTATGGCCCATCACGTCTGTCCCATGAGGAGAGGCTCTTGCTCCCCTCGAAGGTGAGAAGGTGGATGGAGATAGAAGTCCTTCCTCTTAGAAAGGGCTCAAGCAGTCCCCTCCCCTGGAATCACTTTCTTGCCGTCACCTCCAGGAAGGCAGTGTACCTCCCCGTCTTGTTGGGTGGCTCTTCCCTGTCATGTTGTTGGATCCACTGTGATTTGGGTGAAGAAGGGGCGTAGGATCAGACGCTGCTGTCAAGTTGCTCAGACTCCATATTCGACATCCTGGGAGGGAGGGACGAGAGCCCTTGTCATTCTGGGGGTTTCCTTCATCTGGTGTCTGGGAAGACTCAGAAGGCCACGCTGCTCCCTGAGGCGGGCTCAGGAATATCCAGGGATAGCCCGATACTATTGTGTCACACAACCACTGGATCTCTAAGGCAGGTCGTGAAGGTGGAGTTCACGTTTCTAAAATTTCTAGACAGTGGACAAGGAAGGAGGACAACCCAGGCTGGCGGAGGAGCCCAGACCCTCCGTGGTCAGTAGGAAGAGGGAATAGACGGGCCCCTTCCTCGTGTTGATGTCCGCTGTTGGTACCTGTTCCTTCACTGCAGCATGACTGTGTCTGGACGTGTGTTCTTCAAGCGAGAAACTCTTCTACAGATCCAGATGTTCCTAAGAGGGGTCTGCTCCATCTGGTTACTATCTCAGTCACAGAGATAGACATGGAGCTTCATTTTATAGTCACATCTGTTACCTCAGTAGTAAAAGGCTGAGGGAAAACTTGGAATAAACTTGGAAAACCACGCAATATGATTTGTTGCCAACAGAATCTCATTACCATGGCCTTAATTACAGGCCAGAATGAACGATGGTGAATTTTTCTTAGATCTTTTTCCAGAAAAATAAGAAGGAACCTTCATTGATACCACTGCCCTCTTAATACACTGATCTTCTTTCTGATACTCCAACTTGTCAAGGTCTTTCCTGCCCCAGGGCCTCTGCTCATACTGTTCCCTCCACCTGGAACCCTCCTTCTCAGCAACTTGGGAGACTCATGCTCATCCTTCAAATATTAGTTCCGGGGTCTCCTATTCCAGCCTCTCTGTGGCTGTAAACTCGCACCCCATCCATCCCATTTATTCTCCCTGACATCCCCACTTATTTCCTTCACAATGTGTATGAGCAAGTGTGTCTATCTCATTGGTTTGTTTCCGCCCTATCTGCTCATTCCCAAGCCCCTGTGAGAAGGACAGGTCTGTGCATTCCGTCTCTGAGCCACCACTGTGTCTGTCCCCTGTACCAGGCACAGCACCTGGTACACGGTGTGTGCTCAGTAAATCTACATTGTGAGTATGAATGTGTGAAAAAAGGGCCAAGGCAGGGACCCACCAGAGGAATATGTCTGGGGAGAGGTGTCATGCCAGGGTGGTTGCTTTGCAAAGCCCCTGGCCCCTGCAGCCCCTCTGGTGGGCTCAGTTAGGCCCCTCGTGTGCAGACTGCGGCCTGGGATCACAGAGGACAGTGGCCATCTCTTTATGCTCTTTTATGCTCTTCTTCCATCTGAAATGTCTCCCAGCCACGCAGGAAGGGAATTGATGTTCATCGGTATCTATCATGCACCCAGCCCTGCGCCGGGTGACCAGCTCTCATCCTGCTTCATCCTCACAGGCACCCAGTGAGGGCACGTGTCCCTGTCCCCACTTCTCAGGGGGTGACACAGAAGCTACATGTCTTGGCAGCGGGCATCTAGTCAGGATGTGAATGGAGGATCACTCCACGGGGCCCCCCTGTCTCCCTTTGGAAAACTTGGGAAGCTTGTGAATGTTGTCATCGGTAACTCACCGGTCGGTCTTTACTTCTACACTTGCTCTTCCCCTTTGTTTGTATCCAGAGTTTTCATTATTATTCTCTTGCTGGCTGGTCTTGAGCAAGTTGCTTAACCTGTCTGAGCTTTTGTTTCCTTTACCTATAAAATGGGGATGATAACAGTACCTATTACATATGGCTATTGTGGGGATTAAAATCCTTAGACAAATCCTTAGACACATACCTGATGGGTATTTGCTATAATAATCACTACTATGTTTTTAGTTAGGATCGGTAATGCTAGTGTGTTAACAAATAGGCCTCAAACTCTCAAGGGCTCAACTCAAGAAAGTTTGTTTCTCACTAACCTTGCAATTCAATGTGGGTCAGAGGACAGATATGGTTCCTTCCAGACACTCAAGGCTCCAGGCTCCTTTCCAGAATAGCTCTGCCATCTTCAGCAGCCTCGGAATCATCTGCATCTGCCGGCAGTTGAGAGAAGAGAGAGGTAAGGTGGTGTGAGAGGTTTACAGGCTAGCCAGAGGTTTTATATTTGGTTTTCCCACGTGGCCCCACCTGGTTACCGGGGGCACAGATGTGTGGTCCAGCTGTATTCCTAGAGGAGGACCATGGATGTTGGTGAGCACTGAGGTCTTCTACTACTTTATTATAACAACTATTTCCATGCCCTTACCCCATAGCAATCTCCCTGGGCAGTGCTTCCCTAAAAAGTACCTCACCCACCCCTCCCAAGTGCCTTACCTGCCCATTCCTACTGATCTGTCCAGGGCATATTTCCCCAGAACGTCAGGACCACGATCACAGAGAAGTGCTCTCTATATCAGGAAACAGGGTGGTCATCGTTCTTGGCCAGTGCTGGGCTAACGTGTCCGTGTCCACACACTATTTGCATTTTAAAATAAGATGCACAGTGGAGAAGAACCGAGTTAGTGGAGAGAGGTATTCAGGCTTTGGGCAGGTGGTGGCCTGGTGACCTTGTCGCTTCAGGTCAAGTCCTGGTGGAGACCTGGGTGGATGTCTGTTCTGCCTTCTGTCCTTCCAGGCGAAAGGTCGCTTCTGGGTAGGGAAGGCCGCCTCCTTTCCTGCGGGCACTGGCGCTTCCTTCCCACACTATTTGCATTTTAAAATAAGATGCACAGAGGAGGAGGAGAACCGAGTTAGTGGAGGGAGGTATTCAGGCTTTGGGCAGGTGGTGGCCCACACACTATTTGCATTTTAAAATAAGATGCACAGTGGAGAAGAACCGAGTTAGTGGAGAGAGGTATTCAGGCTTTGGGCAGGTGGTGGCCCGGTGACCTTGTCGCTTCAGGTCAAGTCCTGGTGGAGACCTGGGTGGACGTCTGTTCTGCCTTCTGTCCTTCCAGGTGAAAGGTCACTTCTGGGTAGGGAAGGCCGCCTCCTGCGGGCACTGGTGCTTCCTTTCTACCGCCCACGGTGGGGCCTGTTTTCTCCTCTCCTGTCCAGGCTGCTGGAAACAGCCCAGCACATAGCAGGGCTCGCCTTCCCTGTGAGGGTGTGTCCTTCCACTCCTCAGAGTATCCCCCCCACACACATACAACCAGGTAGTCCTGCTGCAGATGCGTGAGCTCCTGCGGCCGCTATCAATCACTGAACAGCCAACAAGTGTCTCATGAACGGTTTCTGTGAGCGGGCAGTCATTATGTCTCTGTAATAGAGGGGGAAAGGCACGTATTTTTGGTTTAGGTACTTTCATTTTTTGGAGTTTATAAAATGTCTTCACTGGCAAGTCACTCAGAAAAGATTCCCTACCTAAGAAACAAAATGTGTTCTCTGAGCCGATCCACTTTTATGCGCTTTTCTAAGCCTCTGGTTTCCCAATTAGGAGGCAAGCAGAGGAGGTTTCACCCCTGTGCCCATTCTGACGCGTGGCCGTGTTTCAATTACATTTTTCTGTTGGCCGGGTGAGGGTAATGAATAGATCGGTATCAAATAATTTGAGACTTTTGTATATGCAGCCTCTCGTGCTAACGAGATGCGCTGGGAACCTCGGGATGTGTGTGAAGTTCACACTGACGTCTGCGGAGCCTCGGGGAGGGTTTCTCAGAGAACCCCAGCGTTTATGACCCGCGTCTCCCCATTGTCCTCCGAGTGGTTTTGAAGATGCCCACCCCGCATGCGACCTCTCCTTGCGTGGCAACTCCAGCCAGTGGCCGCTGATGGGCACTGAGTGAAAGAGCAGAAACATCCACAAAATAGAGGGCGAGGCTGGAAGCCAGTGAAGAAGGGAAAAGCGTCCAGTGGTGGGACGCCAGTCCCTTCAGTTGCCCGGATGGCACCGTGTGTTTCCCCAGAACCGGACAGGTGGCTCTTCTCTGGGCAGGAAGCACCAGGTGAGATCATAAGAGACCTACTCAGGACCTTTACATCTTACCTTTTTAAAAACCTGTATATAGTCAAACGTGGCCAGCCCTGCAAGATGGAGACTAACAAAATCCCAGATTGATAAAGGAATCGCTTCATCAACCCTGCCGCCTCCCATGGTCACATAATGCGCCTCGATTGGAATACTTGCCCCATAAGAAAGACCCACCCGTCCACCAGTCTCTGCTGTGCTGATGCTGTTGAGGTCGCCGCCGTGAATGACGTGTGGGGTGACTTCCGCAGTGTTCACTTACTGAGTACCGACACGGGACACACCCTTCACAAGGATGGTATCAGTTTATCTTTTTGAGAACTCAGGGAGTGAGGTAGTTCTATAGACCAGGGTATTGAGTCGCTGAGAAAATCATTTGCTCAAGTAAATAGTGAGCAAATGAATCTGAACCAAGGTCTGGCTGCCTCCAAAGTGTGTGCTCCCATGCAGGTCATTGCTGCCAATCTCGTGCTGGGCAGGAAGGTGGTGGCATTGAGCTCAGCCCAGAAAGGAAGCTTGGTGTCCTTCTCTTGTGTAAACTCTCTCTCTGCTCCAGCAGCTCTCACCCCTGGTGGTCTACACACAACTCATTCTAAACACGAGGCTTGGACTGTCCGGTTGCAGTTTCTAGAATTTCTCTTCCCCTGGTATCAAAGCCTCTTTCTTAATCCTCCTCAGCATCTTTGTTCGGTGCCTGCAGCACAGGAAGGATGAGGTCTCCAGCCCTGTGTCCACCAGCTGGTCCCAGTCCTACGGCTTTTGCCACACATGTCATCACACCTCACGTGGGTGCTTCCTGGACCCTCAGAAATGAGCCAAGTGGCTGTGGCCACAGTTAGTGTTTAATGAGCACACTGATGTTAGAAAACATACCCATCTCACCACCCTCCCTTTCAGCTTCTGCATCATGAAGTAACCGTCTTGTCCTCAAATGAAAAGGAAGGGAAGGTAGGGATGGAGGGAGGCGGAAGGAAGGGAGCCGGGAGAGCACCAGGTGGCCCACCTGTGCCTGCACAGCGCCGTCCAAGTGATGCTATCGTGAACGCTGGATTGGCTTCCAAGTTGGGTCTTCTCAGAGCAGATCCCTCTGTGGCCAGGTGATCAGGCAGCTCATTCACCACTCCTGGACCTTGGCTTTGCCTCCTGTAAAGTGGGGAAATATTATTGCCATGCACACCAAAGAATTCTGAGAATTAAATGGGAAAATGTATTTAACAGACATGGCACAGAGTGCCCCCACCCTCCCACTGAGTTCTTTCCCCAGGAAGGGCATTGAGTCTTTCCTACGTGGGAATTCCTCATTGAGCTGCAAGGTCTGGAGAGGCACAGACATGCCTCCGCGGCCTTAGCCCTTCTGCCTCTCCCACCACCCGCCCCATGTGGTATGTCCCCACAGCCCCACAGTCAGTTTTGGACTGACTGCTCCCCTGTTCGGAGGCCCTGTCAGTACTTAATTACCCTTTTGCTCAGCAAGTCCACCCTTCTCTCTTCGGTCCTTTCTGCTATCATTCCTGTTTTTGCTTGTTCAGCCCTGAATGCAGCATATGTCTCTTTTCCAAGGCAGCACTGAAAAGAAGGGGGGAGTGTAAGAAAGTAGGGAAAACGGGGCCGTTTAGTGGAAGCCTAGACATTTCTATGAAGCGCCCGGGCCTGAACGGCAAAGGAAGAAAGAAAGACGGAGGCCCTCCCCACAGTGTCTCACAGTGACCCACCCCCAGTCCCCATTTTATGCTTTGAGGACCATTTCAGGATTCTTACCTGTTTTCCTTTAAGACAGAGGCCAAGTGTAACACAGGCGAGGGCCTTCTGCCGGTGGTTTCGTGGAGAATCTTTGCCGGGAGAGTAGATGCATCAGCTGGTGGAGCTGCTTTGACTCCGAATATTAAATTCATTTCTCAGGTGTCTGGTTTCATGGCCGCCGGTGGGTTTATGTCAGACCAGCCTGAGTTTACATCCCAGCTCTTCCACGCATGGCAGTAAAGCCTCGTGCGAGTTGCTTTTGTTTTTGGAATCTCACACGAAAGGCAGCCGATGTGAGCTCCAAGGAATATAGGAGGAGGAGATGATTTAGTAGAAGTAAGAAGACCTTCATGGGAAACGTCCGACAAACGTTTATGGCGTTGGAGTGAGATTTTGATAACAGAAGCCGGAATAACTTTAAGTTTGGGGGGCAGAGGAGAAGTAATAGTGGGGTTGGTGAAAAGAAGGGAGACCCAGAGGCCCTTGGGTAATTGGCACATGAGAGGAAGCACAGAGCAGGTGAATGGCGGGCATCCTTCAGCTCAGAGCTGAAGCGACAAAAGCCAACGGTTTGTGTTCCGATAGTTTGTGCTGCTCCGGGGGCACAGTTTGTCCCAGATGCACACAGCTGCGAGCCCGGGGAGCCAGGGCCCCGGCTTTCTGCAGGAGGCATTGTGTCCCCTCCCTCCCCGACGGTGCTGGTGGAGCCCAGCACAGGCTCCCACTGTGCAGAGCTGGGCCAGCGGCCATGGCGCAGAGGAAGGCAGGCGATGTCCCCAGGCGCCCCAGGCATCGGCACCAAGGCCTCCTTTTAAAACTGTCCAGCCCTCTGTGGGATGCCTCCCCTCCAGCCCTCCTCCCCGAGTGTCCTGGTCAGGCCTCTGTCCATCGTGTTGATCTGGCTCTGGTTCAGGAACCATCTGGAAGAAGCGCATTCATTGCCTTCATCTGGCGTGTATCAGCCTCCCCAATGGAGATGTCAGGAACTCAGGACATGTGACAGACTTTGCTCCCTGCCACGCTCCCTCCTCTCAGATGAAGAAATGGCAGAGGTGTGAAAGGGATCCTTATGACGAGGCTGGACAGACAGTGGCTTCCAGGCCTTGAGAAGGCGCTGGGGTAAGTAGAGTGTGTGTGCCTTTTGAGCTCCACAATGTCTCAGCCATTTAATCCTCCTCTTTGTGACAATGACCTTGAGTGACCTTGAGCCTTTGGACGGGGCTCTCCCTTTGGACGCATAAGTATGCTGTTACCAAATCTCAAGGTTTTGCAGAGGCACAAAGCGAGTGGATTTTCCTTTTGAAAATGGAATGGTACTGCTGACTCCCTTTTATGCCCTTCTATTTTCTGCGTCGGCTGTTATCACTGTTTCTGATTTCTATGCTCCTGAAGTCAGGTTTTCTTGTGTCTTGACAAACGTTTCCGGGCATCCCCTCCTTTCTTCGCTTCCTCTACTTCTTTATTCACTCCACAGATGTCTGTTACGGTCCCAGGGTGTGCCAGGCACTTCCTAACACTGAAGACACAGCAGTGAGCAAGAAAGACATATCCCCACCCTCATGGCACTGATATTCCAGTGGAGTAGGCCGACCATAGACAATTAAACCTGTTCAAAAACCCTAGAAGCCTTCTATTTAGATTTGTTGTTTGAAACCGCTCTGCAGGAAGGAGTACAGCCTTCCTAGGGCCGTTTCTCGAGCTGTCTTTGGTAAGGCTGTACATGTGTGTCAGTCACCCAGGTGTGGCTCCAGGCATCCCTGTGAAATCGCCAGCAACACCACAGACCCATAGCTGGAAGGGAGGATAATGGCCCAGAGGTGGTGTGTTATCTTCTTTACTATCAGAGGGAAACGCATCGCCTCCTGTACAACCTCTGTCTAACATTGTGTAACCCATGGAATTCCCCCTGGGAGATCCAGGAGTTTTATTTCTGAGTCAGACCATGTAGTGTGTGTATGTGTGTGTGTGTGTGTATTGATTTGCAACTCTAGCAGCTGATCCAAACATCACTGATCACCATTTGCAGCTTTTAAAAAATAGATATATTTGTATTGATTTCAGGAAGGAAGTGAGAGGGGGAGAGAAAAAAACATCAGTGATGAGAGAGAATCATTGATTGCTGCCTCCTGCATGCCCCACACTGGGTTTCAAGTCGGCAACCCAGGCATGTACCCAGACCAGGAATTGAACTGTGACCTCCTAGATCAGTGGTCAGCAAACTGCGGCTCACAAGCCACATGCGGCTCTTTGCCCCTTTGAGAAGCCACAGAATACCACGTGCGGTTGTGCACGTACAGTGTTATTGAAACTTCGTGGCCCATACGCAGAAGTCGGTATTTTGTGGAAGAGCCACACTCAAGGGGCCAAAGAGCCACATGTGGCTCGTGAGCTGGTTTGCCAACCACTGTTCTAGATTATAGATTGATGCTCAATCACTGAGCCACACCGGCCCAGTGCCCATTTACAGCTTTTGTCATTTCACTCTGAGGTTTTAGGGGAAACATGAATCAAGGGTATCTATCTATCTATCTATCTATCTATCATCTATCTATCTTTCTATCTAAAAGGCAAAGTGTCCCCTTGGGAGTTCAACTGGGAGACTGGGAGTTCGATCACTCACTATTATGTGCGCTGACCACCAGGGGGTGGCGCGGAATGAAGGAAGGCCCTGATCGCCTGCCAGGCCTAGGGACCCTACCTGTGCAGGAATTTTGTGCACTGGGCCCTCTAGTGCATTTTATAAAATCCTTGGAAGATACTTTGTGCTCAGCTTCACTGCACAGGTAGGGTCAGTTCCTTACCTGCACAGGGTTTCTTACCATCTCTCCTGACTCCTCTCAGGCTGTGTTATGTGGAGGAGCTAAGATAAACGGATTTGATACAAATGACAGCTAATTCCAAAAATCAGTTCTTGTGGCAACTCAGAAGAGGACGTGGGCCCCAGTGAGGAACACAAGCGTGTGCTCCTCCTCCTTAGATGGCAAACTGAATGTCTCGGGGTGTGCCCAGCTGTCAGCATCTAATCTAATTAGGCAGGATAATTGCGGGGGCTGAGCCTGCTGATGCTGACAAACATATTAGTCTAATTCCATTCCCTCTAATAGGATGCTGGCAACCTCAGCTTCCCTTGTAACCAAGTCAGGTCTGGCTGGCCCTTGTCATTGAGGGGAGAAGACTTCTGGACTCAAAGACAAACTCTGGTTTGATTCAGGGATGGTTTCTGGGTGTGGAGGCTATTGCTAGGGGGCTAGGAAACTGTGTGTGTGTGTGTGTGTGTGTGTGTGTGTGTGTATTTGGGGGGGGGGTGGATGTGGTCAAGCCAAACTTTAAAAGAAAATAACAGAAGACAGTTTTTTTATTGGATGAGGTAGAAAGCTAAACCCAATTGCTAACAGCTATTAAGGAATATCCCTTTTATCACTTGTAGGGACATGCTATAGACAGAGCCCAGGTATAGGCGGTTGCCTGGGAGACCCTTTTAGAGACCAATGGGCAGGGAGAGCTAAGAACCATTTACCTTCCTCTGGTCAGTTCCTTACCTGCACGGCCCAGGTCCAGTTCTCAGGACTCGTGGATGGGCCTTGGAGTCATTCCAACTGGTAAGCCATCCGTTCCTGGCCGTGTTGGCTACTAAACATTTTTAATAGCACCCACCCCATTACTGAGGCTACAAGCCACCACACATTTATTGGTAATTGAAATGACACGCATTTAGGATCTCACAGTTCCGAAATCTGGGTGCAGCATGGCTCAGCTCAGTCCTCTGATTGGACACGGCCAAAACCAGTGTGGTAGCAGGGCCACATCCTTTCTGGAAGTTCCAGACACAGACCTGCTCCCACGCTGATTCGGGTAGTTGGTTAACTTCAGTTCTTTGAGGTTGGACTGTGGTCTCCAGCTCCTGGCTGGTTGTCAGCAAGGGGGTGGGGGGGTAATTGGGGGGCTTTGCTCCTGGAGCCCATCTCCATCCTTCCCACAGGCTCTCTGCATCCTGCCTTCCAGCAAAGGCGGGTCCAGTCCCTTTCACGCTCCAACTCTCCCAGCCTCCGCTTCAGCCTTATCTCTTTAGCTTCGGCTGAAGACAGCCCTCTGTCTTCCTTGTAACTAGATTGGGACACGCCCGATAATGCAGGGGAATCTTCCTGTATTATAGTCTATAACCTTAGTTTTACCTTTGAAGTAAGTCCCTTTGCCATGTAGTCTGACTGTCACAAGGTCCGAGGAGCGGAACATGGACATCTTTGGGGGTGGGGGACAAGTTGAGTGATTTCCATTCGATCGGACATACATGAAAATATTTTATCTTCATAAGTGTTCTTCCCTAGAACTTACCTACATGAATCATTTCAATTCAGCAATGCTTCCTTTTGCATAGAGAGTGCCAAGTTACATTTTGGCCCAGGCAATATTCCAGCTGCTAATCATTATTCCAAACTATTGGGTTTCAAAATAATGATGTTCCACAAAGAAAAAGAAAGGGTCTAATATCATTGTGGCCAATGAGATCTGTCTGGCTCCCTATAAATTCTCAGTTTTGTCAGTTCAGAGATGCCAATACTTTGGGGCTCTAGACATTGGTTTAATCAAATATGATAGGTTAGTTATATGGAAATTTACTATAAAATGGCACCAAGATTATGAATCCATCCTTATGTCATCATAACCACAGTAGGTATGGATAGGGACCTCACAAACTTGATAGTAAAGGGGCATCCACAGCTGCTGACTGCATGGTAAGACACCCAACAGTGATGAAAGTGGAAGTAGCACTGGCCTTGAGCAGCACCCCCAGGCATACTCCCATGACCATGAGGGCCATTTGGCATGGCCAGGAGGCTTCCTTCAAGCTATGCTCTACCCCAGTTTGGCCTTAACAGTTTGGAGAGGCAACCATGTTGCCCCCAACCCCTGCCAGAGTATCAGAAATCTAATCCTCATTGTGGAAGTTTTCTGCATTCCCCCCCCAAATCCATTTTCATATTCGTCCATCGCCTCCTGTGAGTCAGGAAGGAACAGATGTAGCTAGTGATTAAGTAATTCATCAAAGATGACACCATGGCAAAAATGGGACCAGGACTTAGGACTCCTGATTGTGGCCAGTGGGGGATGCTCTCTCTAGTGAATTACCAAGCAGGTGGTGATTTGCATTTTTCCTTAATTTCCACTTTCATTGCTTTGTGAATCCTTCAGAAAGTAGCTAACCATATATGACTCTGCAAAGAGAATAACTGACAGGTGTTTCAGTTCGGTACTTACCTGGATTGGACACTCCCTGGAGTGTTGCATCTTTTACATCAAAGATGACAAGTTTGCATTCTGCCTCCACTTGATGTAAATAGCTTCCTTTTTCTCAGTGCCCAATGTCTGGCACTGTGGATGGATGGATGGGTGAGTGGGTGCATGGATGGATAGATGGATGATGGATGGATGGAAAGATGGATGGATAGGTAGATGGGTGGATGGATGGATAGGTGGATGGGTAGGTGGGTGGATGGATGGATGGAAAGATGGGTAGATGGGTGAGTAGATGGATGGGTGGATGGATGAATAGATGGATGGATGGGTGAATGGATAGATGGTGGGCAGAGAGATGGATGGACAGATGGATATAATGAATAATTATGACATGGTGTGCCTTTACCTATGTCTGATTGTGATGTTAAACTTACCTAGGCAGCCAAGGTGCAGCCACATCAAAAGTACTGGCATTGCTATTACACTCTAAAGACATAGATTAAAAGGACATCACTTTTGCCTTAAGAAGAAATATAACCAACTGATATAAAATATGTACATGTATAATCATGATTAAGAGAATAAAAGAAGCAATACCCAGAAAAGCTATCATGTATGTACTGCCATAATAGTTTCTGGCAGAGAAATCATTTTTGTGTTCTTGGAGCTACTTAGCTCTTCCAGTGGAGTCAGAATTCTGAATGCACTGCACTGTTAGACAGTAACCATCAGATTAATACCAGAGGTAGTTAACGATGGTTTTTCTTTACCTTCTTTGCCATCACACACAAACACGCATGCACATTCCTGGTATGATAAGGAGCGTGCCATATAACATCTTTGTATCTATTTTTAATGTCAAGTGACCATTCATTGAGCTCTGGTGAAAGCAAACGGAGGATGATTCTTCATGGGAAAAGGTGGTTTTAATGCTGCTGGTTAAGAATCAGAACTCCCTGTCTACCCTGGGTGTCTCTCTATGACACCATTTCCTTCCATTAAAATTGCTTTTTTGTAGCTCCTTGTTCTAAGGGTCTCCCCCTGTTTGAATCATGCCTTTCTAACTCACAAAGATAGGCAAGTGGGAGTGTGGGGAAGGGTGGGGGTGCAGAGTGGGAAGCCATGGGTTTGGGGTTAGCCCTTCTCAAGAACAACAGTGGCCCCTGGGGCAAATACCTTTGCAAAGGTATTGCCATTGCTGTCTCATCAAAACAACCTTTTCAAGTAGAAGTTACATCCCCATTTCTCAGATGAGGAATTGTAGCCACGATGCCACGTCAGTTGGGAGCCAGCTCACATGCCCGTCTTTGGTGACATCTTCCAGACCCTGGGGGTGAGTCACCTGCTCATTTCTTGGTGATGTGTCAGCCACGTGTGCATCTCCCCCTGAGAGCACTGGAGAATTGAATGGCATCTGTCACCATGTCTGAGTCCTCCCTTTATTTGTATACACAGGGGCACAGGGCTTTGCATAAACAAGCCCGATGGTACCTTTTTGCTGAATGAATATCTATATATAAAGGGTTTCTCTACCATTGAAGACATAAGAGAAAAATTTCTCCCAAGGAAGGAAACATCTAAATCTCTCCTTTTATTATCATACATCCAACACATAGTTTCCTCATCAGCTTTCTTAAAAATAATATTTTTCTTATGTATTTATATGCATTTTATTGCCCACTAATACTCCTCAGAGATGATAGTATAGTTTTGTTTTTTTTTAAAAAAAGTCTATATTTTGTGACAGGACCCAAATGAAACTGAGAATAGCACTTGGGCATTTCTTGCCACTTTAGGGTTAGATTATTAACAAAGCCCCCACATTGCTAGATGTGGTCAGTTTATTAAAAATAAAATAAAAGAGAGGCAGTACTTCTTGTGACCAGGCCCTCAATGCCCAATGGAGTTTCTAGTGGTCCCCTGTTTACCGGCCTCCAGGGTATGTCTGAGCCAAGGCATGGGTGCCAGTTCCCAGCGTGCCTACATTCAAGCCTTCATCATTCTTCCCTGAATTCAGTAATGACGTACTGGGATACAACAGTGGACAGAGGAGACTTAGAGCCTGACCTCACAGGGCTTATGGGCTGGTGGAGGCAGGACCAGCTCTGTCATTGTGGATCCAGTGAAAAATGAAAATATGGCTCCCCTTGTTCAAAAATTAGAAGAATTTCAAGATAGTGACCATCAAACATCAAAGCACACATGGAGCCCTGCTAAACGCCAGGCCCGTGTGATGACATAGGTTGCGTGCCCACAGCCAGCCCAGCATAAAAGAGACATATTGAGAGGCAAGTGGGAGTGTGGGGAAGGGTGGGGGTGCAGAGTGGGAAGCCATGGGTTTGGGGTTAGCCCTTCTCAAGAACAACAGTGGCCCCTGGGGCAAATACCTTTGCAAAGGTATTGCCATTGCTGTCTCATCAAAACAACCTTTTCAAGTAGAAGTTACATCCCCATTTCTCAGATGAGGAATTGTAGCCACGATGCCACGTCAGTTGGGAGCCAGCTCACATGCCCGTCTTTGGTGACATCTTCCAGACCCTGGGGGTGAGTCACCTGCTCATTTCTTGGTGATGTGTCAGCCACGTGTGCATCTCCCCCTGAGAGCACTGGAGAATTGAATGGCATCTGTCACCATGTCTGAGTCCTCCCTTTATTTGTATACACAGGGGCACAGGGCTTTGCATAAACTAGCCCGATGGTACCTTTTTGCTGAATGAAGGGTTTCTCTACCATTGAAGACATAAGAGAAAAATTTCTCCCAAGGAAGGAAACATCTAAATCTCTCCTTTTATTATCATACATCCAACACATAGTTTCCTCATCAGCTTTCTTAAAAATAATATTTTTCTTATGTATTTATATGCATTTTATTGCCCACTAATACTCCTCAGAGATGATAGTATAGTTTTGTTTTTTTTTAAAAAAAGTCTATATTTTGTGACAGGACCCAAATGAAACTGAGAATAGCACTTGGGCATTTCTTGCCACTTTAGGGTTAGATTATTAACAAAGCCCCCACATTGCTAGATGTGGTCAGTTTATTAAAAATAAAATAAAAGAGAGGCAGTACTTCTTGTGACCAGGCCCTCAATGCCCAATGGAGTTTCTAGTGGTCCCCTGTTTACCGGCCTCCAGGGTATGTCTGAGCCAAGGCATGGGTGCCAGTTCCCAGCGTGCCTACATTCAAGCCTTCATCATTCTTCCCTGAATTCAGTAATGACGTACTGGGATACAACAGTGGACAGAGGAGACTTAGAGCCTGACCTCACAGGGCTTACGGGCCGATGGAGGCAGGACCAGCTCTGTCATTGTGGATCCAGTGAAAAATGAAAATATGGCTCCCCTTGTTCAAAAATTAGAAGAATTTCAAGATAGTGACCATCAAACATCAAAGCACACATGGAGCCCTGCTAAACGCCAGGCCCGTGTGATGACATAGGTTGCGTGCCCACAGCCAGCCCAGCATAAAAGAGACATATTGACGCATACACCAATCTACAGCTACGGTTGATATCAGCGCAGGTGCTCTGAGAGATCCATTAGCAGCTCCAATCCCCCGCCATGACTATAGTGTGTCTCACACAGAGCAGATGCTCAAAAACTGTTTAATTAATTGACGGCTTCAAGTGTCTTGATATTACAGGAAGGCTCTCCATGGGTTGCGGGGAGAACATGATGGATTATTATGCTAATAATAGCCCAACTTATTGACTGTGGTTGACAGCACGATCCCTGCCAGGCACTGCATTAAGCCCTTCTTAAGTTTGTCATTGAATCAACCGCATGGTCTTGTGTCTAAAGGAATGATATCATCCCTGTTTCTCAGATGAAGGGACAAGATCTTTGGGACTGTGGAACTTCTCCATGCTCACCCGCTGATAAGTGATGGGACCCGGAAACCAACCACTATTTGCCCATGTTTTTAACCACCCCACTACATTGTCTCTTCAAGGCCAAAAAGCAAATATTGAATGTCTCTCCTTTATGTCCCACCCTGCCCCACTTTTTAAGAGGTTCTCAAGCTTTTTTTTGTTTCCAGTTAATTTGGATTGTCCAGCATTTAAAGAACCCAGTCCCTGCTTTGCATAACGTACCAAGAACTGCCCAGTTACCTGCAATCCAGCTAAGCCAGTGCTGCTGGGTCTAGTCCATAATAAACACTTACAGCTTGATAGCTAGGTCTGCTTTATCATAGGAGGTTTCAAGGACTAAAGAAGTTAATATGTGCAGAGATTTGCACGGTTCCTAATCCATAGCGCTCTGTAAGAGCTAACTGTGCTGTTGATATTCTCATTGTACCTCAAGGTCCACTGTAGAACCCAGCACCTGGCAACCACTCCTGTTCTCAAGTGAAGGGAAGGAAGTTAGCAAAGGGGAGGAAACCCCCAGGAGTTAGTGTGTAATACGGTTTGGAAACCAGAGGACTTCTTGTATGGGATAAGAAAGACGATGATACAGCAGTGGAGCTGCCAGTTTGTATAAAAGGAGGAAGAAATGAAGTAGCACAATGAGAGGAAGGAGTTAACCAAGAGAGGCGGGATGGGAAGGGGAAGGAGAAAATCTTACACTCTGCTCTCACCTCTGTTTTCAGAGGTGACACATTACCTGTGGGTTATTTCCATCTCCCGTTGGCTTTCAACTCGAAGTCTAATAGGATGATGATGTATATGTATATGTAAGACCGTGAAACCGGGATTTGACCTGCTAGGTTAATCAACACTAGCAGTTACTGTAACTCACAAATTACAGGTCCCAATTTTCACAGCTGGGCTGCAGGCATTAATTAAAACTGCTGTTGCAAATCACAGCATTTTGGAATGCCTGCAATGTTTAAATTATCAATGGTGTTGCCACCTTAATTTAAAAAAGCAACTTTCATCATTTTTCAAAGAAGAATACCCTAAGCCGGAATAAGTCCATCTCTCAGCCTTGCAAAGTCATTAATGTGCTAGAAGCAAATGGAAGTTTTTAATGTCTTTCAATATGTTAGGGTACAAATTATCAGACTTGCTCCTGGGGCCAACTCTGCGTATTATGGAGCTGAGAATAATTAAAGAGATGTTGCTGTGGGTAAGGTTTTGGTTTGGCTGGTTATCTCTCACTTTCTCTCTTTCTCTTTCTCACATGCATTTTCAATAGGGGCAGTATTGCCCCCAAAGGGGTAAAAATTGGTTCTTGGTGGAGGCACTTAGATATTACAGTTTCATGGCTCTTTGAAGGGCCATAGTACATAAGCAGATATGCAGTGTGTCTGTGGCATTAAAATTTCATGAGATAAGTTGTAAATAGTGGGGGGGGAGGGGGAATCTAAAAAGACTTCTTAGAGAGATGATAATGATTTTTAAGAAGTTTGAGAACTCTGCTGTAATAGGGTGGCTTATGTATACTTAATTTCAAACCATCTGCCTGCTTTGTGAGGGTGAATATATCTTAATATAATAAAAGGCTAATATGCAAATTGAACAGCAGAACAACTGGTCACTATGACGTGCACTGATCACCAGGGGGCAGATGCTCAATGCAGGAGCTGCCCCCTGATGGTCAGTGCACTCCCACAGGTGGAGTGCCTCTCAGCCAGAAGCGGGCTCACCGCTGGTGAGTGCAGCAGCAGTGGCAGGAATCGCGCCCGCTTCCACAACAGTGCTAAGGATGTCCTACTGACAGCTCCCAGACTGCGAGAGGGCACAGGCATGGCTGAGGGACTCCCCCTGCCCGCCTCCCACACACACACACGTGCATGAATTTCATGCACTGGGCCTCTAGTATCTTAATATTTGCAAATGTCATTGAAATTGACTGAATGTTTCTGCTTCCCCCACAATTCACATGTTGAAACCCTGAGCCCCACTGTGAGGGCATTCAGAGGCAAGGCCTTTCGGAGGTAATTAGGTCATGAGGATGGAGCCTCACGAATGGGATTAGTGCCCTTATAAGAGGGACCTTGGAGAACTCTCTTGCTGTCATTCCACCATGTTAAGACACAATGAGAAGGAGGCCATCTGTGACCCAGAAGAGAGCCCTCACCATAACCCGTGCTGGCACCATGATCTGATCTTGGACTTCTAGCTTCCAGAACTGCGAGAATTAGGTTTCTGATGTTTATAAACCTCCCGCCCCTCCATTTAAGGTGATTTGTTATAGCAGCCCAAACTGTCTCAGACAGACATCATACAGAGAGAATAGAGAAGTAGACTTAAAAAACAAACAAAAACAAAGCAGAAGTAAAAGGTGTCCACTGTCGGTGTAAACTGGTGAATGTCCTGTTAGAGAAAGTGAGGCCATGAAAATAGAATCAATGGCAGGAGCCTAGAACTAGAAGATGGTTGTAGGAACACATGCGCTGCGTCAGCGACAGAAAGTGAGGGAGGTAGGGAAGTGCAGTGAAAACCTCAGAGTGGAGTTGTGGGAAATGGTTTGTGGTGACAACGGGGAAACTGTGGGACATACAATGCCAGGGAGAGGATAGACGTTAATGACATAATGGACAAGATCATGGGGCTGACCTAAGGCAAGGCCAGGGCAGGGCATTTCCATACATGTTCTTTAGGGAAGGTAGCTTGGGTGAGGGAAAAGTCACTGGCTCAGAAATCTCTGGTTTCTCCAAAGTGTGAGTAGTACCTCTAATCAGATGAGCTTGAATCATGTACTCATTCTTGATCAACCTCTTTGAAATTCCCAGCCCTAGATTGATGGCAGTGGGACAGAGGGCAATGGAGGAGGGGGGGGTTCCAAGGACAATTAGAATGTGCTACTGCCCAAAGAACAAAGAATGGGTGTTGTGGGGGCGGGGAAAGCAACTGATGTTAGCAATGGTGTCACACGGAGCTGCTGTCCAGTCTGGCTCAGGCACCTTGGGCACATCTGTGAGCCTCAGTTCCAACACCTACGTTACTGAGGTGACAACAGAACCTACCATATAGGATTATGATAGGACTGAAGGATGCGATGGAGGTAACATGCCTGGCCTTTGTCAGTCCTCAGTCAGTGTGACTCTTTTTCCTCCTCACTGAGGAATTCTGTCCTTCCACACAAGTGTAGTTTATGTGGATCACCAGTGTCCAGTTGAATGAAGAGAACCAGTGATGAAATTCATAATTCATTCACTGTGCATTCAATGAGCTATGAACTCGTTAATTCTTCACAGGATTGTTTTTCTTTTTCAATATCCCTCTTTTTCTGGACCTTATACTGATACAGTCACATCTTCCTTTCAATGTGTTGCCTTGCTCTAATTTTGAAATTTTTCCCTTCTCTCTCCCTTGAATAGTGCCTGGTAATGACACAGCTTGCTGAGAAGGTGGGGTACAGAGCCCAAGGAGAGAAAGAATCCTCATGGTGCAGTTAGAAAGGGTCGGCCACTTACTGCTTGGCTCAAGTAGCCATAGCAAAGGACCGCAGACCGAGGGCCCAAGCAACAGAAGTGCATTGTCTCACTTCTGGAGTCTGGAAGCCTGAGATCATGGTACTAGCAGGCGTGGTTTCTTCTTGAGGTCTCTCTCCTTGGTTTGTAAATGGCCGTCTTCTCCCTGTGTCCTCACGTGGTCTTTCCTCTGTGTGTGCCTGTGTTCTAATCTCTTCTTATTAGAACACCAGTCATATTGGGCAAGAGCCCACTCCAGTGACATCTTCTTTAAAAAATTCCCCACCCCACTCTCCTCTCCTTTGGAAACCATCAGCTTGTTCTCTATATCTATGGGCCTATTTCTGCTTTGTTTTGTATTTTTAGATTCCACATGTAAGTGAAATCATATGGTATTTGTCTTTGTCTGACTTATTTCACTCAGCACAGTGCCTTCTAGGTGTATCCATGTGTTCACAAATGGAAGGATTTTATTCTTTTTATTGCTGAATAATATTTCATTATTATTTTTTATTTTATGTAGATAGATATAGATTAGATATAGATATAGCTATAGATAGATATAGATATAGTATAGATATAGATATAGATATAGATTTTTTTTTTCAAATAAGTACCCAGAAATGGGATGTTTGGATCATATGGCAGCTCTATTTTTAATTTTTTAGGAATCTCCAAAATGTTTGCCATAGTGACTGCACCAATCTGCATTCTCAGATTGCCATCAGTCTACATCCTCACCAGCACTTGTTTGTTGGTTTATTGATGATAGCCATTCTGGCAGGTGTGAGGTGATATCTTACTGTGGATTTAATTTGCATTTATCTGATGATTAGTGACAATGGGCATCTTTTCATATGACTGTTATGACTGTTGGCCATCTGTATGTCCTCTTGGGAGAAATGTCTAGTCACGTCCTTTGTCCAACTTTTAATTTGATTGGTGTTTTTTGTTTTTGGTGTTAAGTTATATGAGTTCCTTATATAATTTGAATATTAATCCCTTATCAGATATATCATTGGCAAATATCTTTTCCTATTCAGTAGGTTGTCTTTTTGTTTTGTTGATGGTTTTCTTCACTGTATAAAAACTTTTTAGTTTGATACAGTTCTATTTGTTTACTTTTTCTTTTGTTTCCCTTGGCTGAGGCAGAATATCAGAAAAATACTACTAAGAGAAATGTTGAGATTTTACTGCTTATATTCTCTTCTAGGAGTTCCTAATAGTTTCTTTAAAAGACCCTACCTCCAACATAGTCATATTCTGAGGTATTGGGGTTAGAATGGCAACATATGAATTATGAGGGTGGCACCATTCAACCCATAATAGCCAGTTATAAGCTTTGGGCCAGTGAACAAGGCTCCTAATCACTCAATTGTGACTCTACAGCTCATTTGGATGCAGAAAACTGAAACCCACTCAAGCCAGTGTGAGTGAAAGGAGCGTTTACTGGAGAGTTGCAAGGTGTTATCTCCCGACTCAGAACCGAAACCCGGCCATCCTCTCCCCATTTCTCAGGACTGGCAACATGGCTGACATCTCCTTTTTATCACACTCTCTCTGTCTCTTTTCTTCTCATCTTTTACTGTGCTTACATATGGTCCAAAAAAGGCAATTAATGTCAAGTTAATATGACCTTTTACCACTAGTTTTACTCTCTAGGTCTTTTAATTCAGATTCTCAAGAGAGGAAATCTGATTGGTCATTGGCTAGCCATGATTGGTTGATTTTGAGTCAGGTGTTGATTTCTGGTCCAGTCAGCTGGTTCCCAGCCATAAGGGTGGGAGCAGAACTGTGTAATATAAAAGAGGTTTCCCAGGCCAGCCCCCTCAGCAAGTACTAAGACAGGGGATTTGTCATGTGTTGGGGGCTGACATCCCAAAGTATGGGCTGCTTGACATTCCAAACTATGTTCACAACAGAAAAACAAACCTCAGCATTCTTGTTTGTAAAGTAGCCATGCACAGTTAACAGTCATTTGAAAGAATAAATGAGATAATGAGCTGCAGAATTCTTTGGTGACTTGAAGCCAAATGAAGTTTTTGTAGAAATGATCAAGAGCATACTAGTCACATTGCTATGTTCTTGAGCACTTAGCTCTTGACACAAAATTGCTGTGTAGCAAATCACCCTAAAAGTCAGTGACTTCAAACAACAATTGTTTGTTCTCACGCATCTGTGGGCTATCTGATAGTGGCTAATCTAGGTTGGGCTCGGGTGGGGTGGCCTTGCTCCAGGTGTCTCCTACCTCCTCCTGGGACCCATGGACTAGCCAGGGTATGTCCTCCTCATGATAATGGCAGAAGTTCCAGAATGCGAGTCGAGCTGCCAGGCATCTTTATGCCTAGGAACCTGTCTGTTTTTTCTCTGTTTAAATGTGATACCATCCTGTGTGGGCCACCTGGATCACAGCTCTATAAATGTTACATACGTAGCAAATCAATCATTTATACTTTCAGGGTCAGTCCGGAAATATATTCATGTTTTGAATTCATGTTAATGCATGATTTTCACAAGGACCCCCTTACTACAAAAGCAAGGTACATAAATCTCGACATTCTTGTAAATTTAATCAAATAGTACTCCTTCAGTGATGTTGACATTGAATTCTTTACTTAAACTGTAGAACCCAAAAGGAGTTAGAGCTCTGACACTTAGGACAGACCCAATATTTCTCTTTCATTTCTCGATTAGGGGAATTAAAGCTTAGAAGATGAAATGGCTCACCTAAGGCCTCAAAACGAGCTCCAAATACATGTATTATTGGACTTACTGAAACCTGGATTAGACTAAATACGGGGATTCTGATGCTGCTAGGGAATTGCAGATTAATATTAACATATCCGAGAATTGTTATTGTTTGCATTTGGATTAGATCTCACTTGGTTCAGCTGAAAGATAGTAACCATTGCTTCTTGGATCCCATCTGGAAGTCTAGCATTAAACAGGAAGGTATGAGTTGGCAAGTGGGAGAGGAATACAGAGACTGTGAGTTGTCAAATTGAGAAGATCATTTTCTACCTGCCCTCCTGCTTTTGCACCAGTTCCTGGCCCTAAAACACCTGATCAAATAAATCTTAATGGTCTGTGTATGTGAACCGCGTAACTTTTGAATTGCTCATTTATGCTTCTCTGCTGCAGGAATTTCATGATTAATCATGACGATATTACTGGTAGGGGGTCAGAGGTTAAGAAAATGTTAAGACAGTCGCCGAGTTTAAGAAATTATATGGTTTATATTCAAAGCTCAGCATAGACTTAGGGGCAGGAAAAATGCTAATAAATATACAGAAAGGCAAAAATACATTCTAATCTCCTCCACCTCAAAAAAGCCCCAGAGATCCTTCTTAAAACACACAAAAGACGCCCAATCATTCCTTCCTTTGAGCCATTTCGATAGTTATGTACGTCCTGTTCCCTGTCTTTTCTTGATCTTCACCTTTCTGATGGCCAAGATTATCTTTCTATAAGCGAGGTTTTTCTCAAATTGTGAAAGCTGGGGAAACTATTTTTATTATTCTCACAGGCCTTGGTATAAAAGATCTTCCATGTAAAAGCATTTGGATACAAGTAACAGATTCAAAATATGCAAATGATGAGACTCATTGTGTAGTCATATCAGAAGCCAACTCCTACTGCTATTAAATGAGGTTCTCCCATCTGGGAGGGCTGGAGGTTTGCTTTTGCTATTTATGTATTCCTTTCCAAAGTTCCCTGTGCTGGGGCACACAAAGGCTGCAGCTCCCGATGGGATCCTGATGCTATTGTTGTCTGCCTTTGAATATTAAAAAGGATGCAGGGTGTATAGCTATGACCATAGCCTTGGGGTTAGTATCACGGACATTTGCACACCTCCCATTATAATGACTCTTTTGAGTAGGAACACTGTCGTGTATGAAATGAGATGCTCCCTTGCTGATGTCATCACTGTCTTGATGTTTTACATCTCTAGTCTACTGGCTTCTCTTGTTGAGCATATTTGACCACACACACCCCTTTCTACCCTGACTCAACCCCGCTTTCCTATACACACATTTTTCACAATACTTGTGTCCTCCTGTCAAGGGCATAGAGAATGAGGCTGGCCAGTGATCTGATGAGTAGACTTGTCCATCACGATCCAGCTAAGTATTGGTCCTGATTCTGACGTCATTTACACATAAGCATCACCAAGGAGCTTAATAAAAGGCAGGTTTCCAGGCCCACCTGCACAAAGTCGAATATGTCAGGCTGACTGGAGGCTCGAGAATTTGATTCATAAAACACCTTGAGCAATTTTGATGCAGGTGATCAGTGGCTGAGACTTTGTGAAATGCGGTCACTAAGGGTGGGCTCTCAGCCACCCAGTCTGGGTTTGAATTCTAGCTCTATCACGGAATAACTGTGATGTCGGTGCAAGTCACTAGTGATTCCTTGCTCTTCTCATCTGCAAAATAGGGTGATAATGTACACATTGCAGCACCATCTTAAGTGATGAGCTCCAGTATCTGGATGGAACTCCATAAATGTTTCTTTTTTTGTTTGTCTATCTATATAAAAGCCTAAGCAACCGTTACAACTGTACGACCAGTTGACCAGTCGCTATGACTCACACTGACCATCAGGGGGCAGATGCTCAATGCAGGAGCTGCCCCGTAGTGGTCAGTTCACTCCCACAGCCAACCTCCTGTGGTGGGCCAACCTCCCATGGTCCCTCCCCCCAGCCAGCCAACCTCCTGGGGTCCCTCCTCCCCACCCAGGTGGCCGGCCCCAGTCGGCCCAATAGGGGCTGGGTGAGACAGCCCTGATCATCTCATTTGCTAGCCAGGCCGAGGGACCCCAGGAATTCGTGCACTGGGCCTCTAGTCTTTAATATTTCTTAAGACTAGCCCAGTTGTCCATGATTCATATCTTATTCAAGAATGACTCAGCAGAGAAAAGTTATCATTGTATGGAATGGTTAGTTGTGAGACCAATTTTTCTCTTGTTTTGTTGTGTTTACATTTTTAAATTATAAAATAGATTATATTTACAAAAGTGTGGCTATAATGCATGTGGATATTTTAAGGAATAATTTTTAAAAGACTGCCTGTGACAAATAGCCAGGCACTGACCACCCAGTTTAATAAGGAGGACATGACTGGTATCTTTGATGTCTCCCATATGCTCTTTGCTAATCCCATCTTCCTGCCACGCCAGCGTAACCGCTGTGCATATTTGGTATTTATTGTTCCCATGTGTTTCTTTATAGTAGTGATATTCAGAGTATAACCCCTAACCAACAGTATAAATATCATCTGGAAATACAAATTCTCAGGCCCCACTCCCAGACTGACTGAATAGAAACCCAGGGCCGAGATCAGTCAGCCGGGTCCTAGCAAGTCCTCCAGGAGACTCTGGTGCACACCGAAGACCACAGCCTGGTAGTCGGTAACCAGTGTGTGTCCCCAAATGACTTGTTACTGAATCACACCTGGTTTTGACCTTTATTTTAAGGAAATCACACTTGATGTTTTCTTTTGCCCTTTGGTATTTTCCCCGTAGTATGTTTTTGAAGTTTATACATATTCATATGTGTATTTATAGGGCCATTAGCTTATAGCTGTACAGTGTCCATAGGTGAATGCATGACAGCTTACTTAAACTTTTCAGAGCCAATGGCATGGGCTTTCCTATTGTGAGCGATGCTGCCGAGAACATTGGTGAATATGTAACTGAGGTACCTGTGCAAAGAGTGCCTCTGGGGAAGGGCTGTGAAGGTTTTCGGATGGCACTGTGAGCATGGAAGATGGTAACATTTGTAAACAGGCATCGCAGGGTCTGCAATAGGTTTTAGGTTTGGCTCTTGCACTCCTGTCCAACTAGCCTTCTATGTAGAGAGGGTGGAAATTGAAAACAAAAGAAAACAAAATCCCAGCCTGGCTTGTAGCTAGGTTTCTAGACACAAATGAGATTTTTCCAATTAGATATCCCCACACAAGATAGGGAAGGACTTGGGGGGCGGGGCAGCAAAGCCATCCTCCCTGCTGCTGCTGGTTGAGGCTGCCAGCAAGTTCCTTATAACAGCCTGCCTGTGCTCCCCCTAATATGCTTAAGTGACAAGAAACAATGTCAGGGGAAATGCAGATGATAAGTGCCCATCAGCAGACGAGTGAATACAGAAGTTGTGGTACATATATACCATGGATATTACTTGGCCATAAAAAGAATGGAATCTTACCATTTGCAATAACAGTTGGACCCAGAAGGTATTATGGTAAGAAAAATAAGTTAGACAGAGAAAGGCAAATACCTGTATGTGGAATCAAAATAAATGAACAAACAAAACAGAAATCGATCATAGTTACAGAGAATAAACCAATGGTTTCCAGATAGATGGGGGTTCATAAGCTGGGTGAAAAGATGAAAGGAGAAAGAAGTACAAATTGGTAGTCACAAAATACTTGTGGGGATGTAAAGTGTAGCATAGGTAATATAGCCAATAATCCTATGTAATAAAAGGCTAATATGCAAATCGACCTAACTGCAGAATGACCAGTTGCTATGATGTGCACTGATCACCAGAGGGCACACACTTAATGCAGGAGCTGCCCCCTGGTGGTCAGTGTGCTCCCACACAGGAGGAGCGCAGCTCAGCTAGAAGCCGGGCTCACATCTGGGGAGCGCATTGGCGGTGGCAGGAGCCTCTCCTGCCTCCATGACAGTGCTAAGGACCCCTGGGGGATGTCTGCCTAAGCGGGCAGGTGGACATTCCCTGAGTGTTCCCGGACTGTGAGAGGGCACAGGCTGGGCTGAGGGACTCCCTCCTCCCCCCAACAATGCATGAATGTCGTGCACCGGGCCTCTAGTATTGTAATAACTACATATGGTGCCAATTGGGTACTAGAATTATCGAGGGGATCATTTTGTAAATTATATAAATGTCTAACCACTGTAGTGCACCTGAAATGAATATTGAATGTCAACTGTAATTGAAAAGAAAAAGACCGGGGTAGGTGGAGACACAATAAAATGCCACTGCACACCCACTAGGATGGCTGTAACAAAAAAGACAGAAATATCAAGTGTCGGCAAGGATGTGATCATGACCAATTCACAGTCAATTTTATTTCATCTCAACTCACAACTCGTGCCCCCGCCAAATTATTTTGAAGCAACTCTCAGGCATTATATAATTCTAACTTTAAAATGTTCGGTATGTATGTTAGGATTCTCTTCTCTGACAGCACTCCCGTACTTTACCACTTAAAAATTAGCAGCGCTTCCTCAACCTGACTAAAGATCTGATCAGTATTCAGGTTTCCCATATTGTCTCAGAACTTTTTTAACTGCTGATTTGTTCAAATTAGATGCAAAGTCCACATGTGACATTGAATTGATTTGTCTCTTAAGATTTTTATACATCAAGGGTGTTCTCTCTTTTTTTATTGATTTCATTTTGGGCCACTGATTTGTTGAAGAAACTGGATCATTTACCCTACAAATTTCCCACATTCTGGATATTTTTTTAATACCAGTTAACACCTTTTTTATACCCTGGTACTAGTTAGACCCAGAGACCCGGTCAGATCTAACTTCATTTTGGGCAAGACTACTTCCTAGGTGCTGCTGGGGCTGCACGGGGCCTCAGCCAGGATTTGGAGAATGTCTGAAGCTATGGATCTTCTCGCAGATTTTTTTAAGTGGCCGTCGTCTAATTTGTATTTATCATCGGCTTAAGGAGTTTTAAAGGATGTGGCATCTAGTATATTACAAATATTGACATAGAAATTGTCATATCGCTTGTTTAAATATGTACAAGGCAATCTAAATGCTAAAGCAATTTTATATCCCCTTGCCCACCTTCCCCTGAAGAACCCCCATGGCCTGGTGGAGGGCAGACAGGTTGTGTGGGCTCTTAGCAGGCAGACCGGAGAGTAGGGGGAGGGAGAGAGGAGACCAAGTTACACAGACCCAGTCCCCCATCCCAACTCACTAGTCAGAGAAGACACACAACTAGGAATGGAGAGAGGTGAGGGGTGTTTCCAAACTGCTGCTCCTCCAGAGAAAAACATGAAATCTGAAAGAAAGAGGGTCCTGCCCTCTTCCCCCTCCTAGTTACAATCTTCAGGCAGGAGTTCCCAAACGAGGCTGGTCTCCTCAGAATCTCATGGAAGCATTTGTTAAAAAACCGAGAGGCCCCGAGATTCACATCTGGAGACTCAGAGAGTGGCCTTGGAGTCTGTGAGTTCAGTACTGACGGGTCTGGAATGTTCTAGAAAATCAGCAGTTATATGGGTGATGGCACCTTGGTCCAAAGACAATAGCTCTGGGCATGAACAGATTGTGTTTTTTTCTAAATCATAAAGCCAGATAATGATGCTTATCTCCCAGAGCTGTTTGAGGATTAAATGAAATGGCACATCCGTTCACTCAATAAATATTTATGGAGTGTCTACACTGTTGCAATATATCTCCTAAAAACTCACATGTACAATCGTAACCTCAGTGCCTCAGAATGTGACCTTATCCTATAGAATAAAGAGGTAATATGCAAATTGACCCTCACGCTGTACCACCGTCACAAGATGGTGGTGCACACAGCAGGGGATGGAGCAGCGAGGGCGGGCAGGCTGCTGCTTCACGTGTCTTCTGCCGGAGTTCCTGCGGCCCCATAGGGGCGCGGGAGTCCCAGTGTCCACTTTGCGTGGCTGCTGCTGCGGTTTCCGTGGCCCCACATGCATGCCATGGGGGTGGGGCCCAGTTGCAGCTCCACGCGGCCCAGAGGCGGGGCATTGGGGTAGCACTCCAGGACTTGGGGCCATCCCGCGGCATGCTGGCCACAGGGGGCAGGACTCCGGGTCTCGGGGTGGTCCCATGGCGCAGGGAGAGGGAGGTGGTGGGGGGAGGGGTCCTGGGTCTCACGCGATTTTGTGGGACGGGTCACTAGTTTGGAAATAACACTGTTGCAGATCTAATTAAGGTTAAGATGAGATTATACTGAATTAAGTTATGACCTCATCCAATAGGACTGCCATTTGTATTAAAATGGGGAGATTGGGACACAGACCCGCATCCATGTGGACATGAAGGCAGAGTTCAGGGATGCTTCCACAAGCTGAGGAATGCCAGGATATGCCAGTAAACCGCCAGAAGCTGGGCGGAGGCTGCACCAGGCTCTTTCTCACAGTCCTGGGAAGGACAACCAGCCGGCACCTTGGTCTTGGATGTCCAGCCTCCAGGACTGTGAGACAAGTCTCTTGGTTAAGCCCTGGCTTGTGGTGCATGGTTCTGGAACCCCTGGAAACCCATACTGCCGCATGCACACAGCTGTCCATTTGGTAAAACGACAACATTCCTTCTTTCCTGAGTGAGCACTGCATGTATGGCAGGTGTTTCTGTGGGTGCGTTACATGCTTCATCTCAGTTACGCCTCGTAACAATAGTGGGAGGCAGATGCTGTTCCTATCCCCATCTTGCAGAGGTTGAAACTGAGGCACGGAGGTTAAGCAACCCCTCCAACAGTCACACAGGCAGGATTCTAACCCAGGGTGTTTAGAGCCTGTGGAGCCCTTTCTCTACACCTGCATGATCCCGCTCACCTGGGAGCGCCGGGTGTTTGTCCAGAGCCACTTGAAAGTGATGTCCCTGGGTATTTCTGGGATGATTTCTGATTATTCTGAGCTGGCACAATACCATGTGGAGGGCTCGGCTTTCATTTGGCTTCCTTTGATCTGATTGGTCAAAACAAAAATCAAGGTTGAGTTTCTTAAATGAGCTGAGTTTGCCTCCAAGTGTACAAATCCCCCAACCATATTTCGCTACCAATTCAGAAGGTAAAGGCAAATGAGACGCACCCATGTCTTGGCTGTGGGGACGGGGCACTCATTGATCCATTCAGCTGGATGGCAGATGCCACCCTCTGACACTGAAGGAACTTTGGGGCCGCTGAGCAGGATGGGAATCCCAGGAGAGCCATCGTCTGACATGACCCAGGACCCAAGGGACTGCCCATCCCTGAGTCTCTGAGCAGGGCCTGTGGGTAGCGTGAGGCTGAGTCCCTTCTCCTGCCTCCCCATCATGGGCAACACCAGGCATTTCCCCCCTGAACTGCACCCTTTTGTGTAGGGTTGTGCAGAGCACCTCTAGGCTGTGGATTTGGAACCTGGGATTTTATCTGAAGCAGGTCTCCTCTGAGGCCAGGAGGGGCTGAGCGTGTCTGAGCCCTGGTGTAGATGGGTGGGTGAGAGGAAGGATGCATGTTGTTAGCCAGTGTCCTGGCCAGTGGCCCCGGCAGGCGGCAGGGAATCAGAGCCAGGTCAACTGCTGAAAGAAGGGGGATTCCGGTAGGTCTCCTCTGAGGCCAGGAGGGGCTGAGCGTATCTGAGCCCTGGTGTGAATGGGTGGGTGGGAGGAAGGGCGCATGTTGCAAGCCACTGTCCTGGCCAGTGGCCCCAGCAGGCGGCAGGGAATCAGAGCCAGGTCAGCTGCTGAAAGGAGGGGGATTCCGGCTTGTGTGGATGGTGGTAGTGAGGGTGAGGCTTTTGGGGTCCCTTTGAGACAGACAGATGTATGCTAGAATGGCAAGCTCAAGGGCACTAGAGCAGACACACCTGCATTATCACACCAGCTCCTACACCAACTCACGTTCCCACGTCTAAATCCTACCTCCTAGGTTCCCTGGGGTCATGCGTATGAAGCATCTGACCCAGGGCCTGGAACATTCTAGAAGCTTGATAGATGTGCCTCACCTTCCCCGTCTACTTCCTGTCATGTATTCTTTGAATGTGCATTCTGGGGCTCTTATGTCATTTCAGTGGAGGCACTATTTATTAAGTGCCTGCCCCAGCTGAGCACAGAGTCGGGCACAAGGAATAAACAGATGAACAGCAGAGACCCCGGTCCCTACCTACAGTCCTGTCATTTCCTGGAACTGAGGTTCCCATGGGAAGTCCCGTGAGCAGAGTTCCCACGAGGAGGACTCACTGTCCTGATTTGCCCAGGACTGAAGGGTTCCGGGAACATGGAGCCAAAATCAGGAAAGTCCCATACAAACCAGGAATTCCTGGTAGCCTCATTCCAACACACAGTACACACAACATAGCCTAAGCCATCCTCTTGGACCCGCTAAATTCTTGTATCTCTTGTATATAGTGAATTTCCAAGGGAGACTTCATCTGTAAGAAGTTTTGGGTACCTTAAAGGAAATTTTGTTTGGCACCTTGACCTCCAAGCTCTAGTCTCGGACTGCTGCTTGCCCCGATGTTTTGCCCACACCGTGTACCCGACCGGATTCAGTCGCTGGGCGGGACACATGGCAGAACTCCCGTCTACGCAATGGACCAACAGTGCTTGCTTGGAATTACCCTCCCGGGGAACAGCTCACAAGGATTCAGACTTGAAAATTGTCCTGTAAATACACCTCCAACCTGAAACACGTGTCGGAAGACAGGAAGTCCTCTCATGTTACCTACATGCCTACACGGTTCTTTATTTCTTACTCATTGTTGTGGAAGGAAACCTCATTCCTGAGAATACAGAAGCCAGAGTCTACCTTCGGCACCCTCTATGCCTGAGTGTATTTAAGCATCTTGCTCTGCAAGGATATTACTAAGCATCTCTGTCGTGCTGGGGATTCGGGCCAGTGGTCCTCATTAAAGGATGCTCTAATTCCTTCCAAGACGCCCATGCCCCTCTCGGCAAAGATGCGCAAAGACTCAGGCCCTAGGGCTCCGTGCATTCCTGTCTGCGTGGAGACGGGCTCGCCAGGGAAACAAAGCTCATTGTGGCGTGTTCCCCCAGCTCCGGTATTTGTTCCGCTGCCGGGTCAGGGCAGCTCGCACCAGCCCCCAATCTTTCCACCGGGTCCCTTTTCTGCCTTCTCCTGGAGCCCAGGCATGCTTCCTTCCCAGCGGGCAAGGTCTCCTTGGCACTGGCATCCAGCTAGGGACGCTGAGTGCCCTTTAGGGAAGAATTCAGCCAGGAAGATAATAGATGCTAATGTCAGAGGGGAGCCCCGGGGGAAGGAGGATCGGAGAGAATGGCCTCGCTGAAGCGGAGGGCCGCTTCTGTAATTTCCCCGGGGAATTGCCATCTGCCCTTGCTGGGGAATGAGGTCAGATGCGCGGGTGTGTTTATTCTCCAGGGTGACTGGCAGGATGGGAGGGCTGCAGAGTAAAGGAGGATTCGGGGAGCAGACCACAATTAGCACTGTTACCAGAACTTGGCCCTTCCAAGGTTGTTGTTGTGTGTTTTTTTTAATGTTCACAGGATATTAACTAGGCTGCCGTTCTTCAGACAAAACAGTTCCCTGATGTCTGACTCTCCCCTTCTGGATTTGCAGAGCCACCAAGGCATCTTGTCAAGTCCCAGACTCCACATTATATTTTGAGGCCAAACTCGCACTTGTCACAGAAGGCACGTGCTTTCACGCTAAGAGGAAAAGCCCCATTTTCTAGGGTTACTCTTAAGAGGCCTGGCTTTGTGGAGGCAACTGGCTTCGAGGGGCAATCACTACTCAGTTACAAAATGGGCAAAGGGTCTGAATAGGCATTTCTCCGGAGAAAACATGTCGAAGAGGCAATGGACATGTGAAGCGATGCCCCGCATCATCGGCTGTCCGGGGGGTGGGAAGAAGAGCCACCGTCAGGCACCACTGTACCTCTGCTAAGGCAGCGATGGTCACCAAGTCCCGTAGCAACAAGTGTGTCGAGGACCTGGAGAAATGGGACCCCTACAGGGCTGGTGGGAGTGGACAGTGCGCAGACATTTTGGAAAACAGCCTGGCGGTTCCTTAAACGGTTAAACATCGAGGTACCGTGTGGCCCAGAAATTTCACTCCTAGGCCTATATCCGGGGGAATCGAAGACATATATCCGTACAAAAACTTGTATAGAAATGTTCATAGCAGCATTATTCTTAACAGCCAGCAAGTGGAAACAACCCAGTGTCCATCAGAGGATGAAGAAAGAAATAAATAAAAGGTGGCACGTCCATATAATGGAGTGTTTAATTAGCAATACGACAGAATGAAGGACTGATACACGTTGCAAGACGGATGAACCTTGGAAACACGCTAAGTGAAAGGAGCCAGTCACACACACATTGTATAATACCATTTACCTCATGCATGGCAAACTCTCTCTTAATTGGCTCAAGTAGTGGCAGGCGGCCCGGACCCCTTGCTTGTCCGGTTGCGGTAGGAGCAATGTAGCCTGTGCTTGGCTTCGGCATCGTTATGTTTCCAGGTGAGCTCCCAGGTCCCGTGTGTGTAACTGCCAGCCAGGTTAGAATGTTCCTTCTTTAATCAGAACAAAACAATCACAGTTAACAGAACATGATTGATATTTCTTACAGTTATAGCTGGTCCCTAATAGTCCATTTCTGCCCCCTCACTGCCCGTGCATGTTGTGTGTGCGTCATCCTGTCTTCTGCTGTTGCTCCGCGCTGCCATGTCACAGGAGCAGTAAACACAGGCAGCGTGGGCATGTCACTCTGCCATCTGCACAGCGTTTTAGCATTTCTTTAATCTTCTGATCAGCCTGGATGGGTTGTGCGCCCGTGTAGTTTGGGGAGGTTGTGTAGCCGATTGGTGTAGTCTGGGGGAGTCCTGTAAAGGAGCCTTAGGGTAAGTCCAAATGGCTGAGGCCTCCTCCGCTCAGGGACCCCCTGGAGCTTGGGTTCCATAATCATGAAGGCTTGGGGGGGGGGCCTGCAAGATGAGGAGAGAGGGGAGATAGTTCATAAATCTAAACTCATAAGGAAAAAGAACTACATCCCCTTGAATGTAAATAAAAGGAATATCTCCCATCTTCAACAGGGCCAGGCAGAGTCCGAGGGCAGAATCAGGCTGGCAGGAATGATCCATGCCCGGTGTATAGAGGCAGGGACACAGCTGACATGTGGCCTCCCAGTGGGCATCGGGCTTCCCAGAAGCCACCCGCCAGGCTCACCCGCCTCGCTTCCCCGGCAGTGGAGAGGCTGGCGGGGCCTGGGTGATAGATGGGCTCCTGCCTCCCCACCTTCCCTCTTCTCTCCGTGTGTCTGCTCGGGGCACATCATTCCTCATGTCAGCCCTGGGCTTACGCTGATGGATGAGCAGAATGCCGCTTCCTCCTCTGTGCACCTGTTTCCTCCAACCTCCCCTCCCCCAGGGCGGACACTGCAGCCTCTGCTTTCACTTCCACACACAGAAAGCCTGCTCTGGGGGCTCAAACAGAGGGGCTTGCTCGTCTGGCCTTCAGGAGACATCAAGGTGGGCAGTAGCCATCAGGGTTCCCTGCCCCTCCTGTCAGGGCTGGTCCCTGGGTCCCGTACATCTTCCCCCAGGTGTCGCTGCCTTAAAGGTGAGTGTTGTGCTAAGTGCCAGGCTTCGTGTGTACATCAGGTCAGGGAAACAGTGAGAGGTTGGCATGAGCACGTCCTCCTGTCCATCTGAAAAGCAAATACAGGTTTCCACTGGTGTCTCATTGTAAGTTTGGGGGAGCCACGTGCAGTGCTGCAGGGCCCAGTGGCTCCCTCCCACCACACAGGGTCCATCCTCCACATCCCCTCCCCAGCAGTGACCTGGTGCCAGATGCCTTTCTCTCTCACCCTCCATTGCTGTGTCACTGTCAAGCCACCACACCCGCCTCCCCATCACAGCTACGACTCTGTCTCCCCTGGTTCGCTCTCACTCATAAAACAGACATAAGAGGAATGGCCTTCAGTTTGCTCACTTAAAGATGTAAGTCTTGTAAAAACTTAGGACTTTGGTATGAGTGACAAGTTATTGGAGACATCTCAGATGGTCGTGACATCGAGGTTGGAGTAGCGGGTCCATATTACCCTTGTTCTGGCCATACATCCTAAAAGTATACTCCCTGGGAATAAAGTGGGCCAGAGTTTTTACAGGTTATTCTTAGAAGATGAGTTGTGTCATTGTTGCATGAAAAGAACAGCTCAGTTCTCTGTGTGTGCATGTATGTATATGTGTGTGTGTGTGTGTGTGGCATGCCACCCTGTGCTGGAATCATCCAGATGGACATGGCCAGCACTCAGGAGAAACCAATTTAAAACAGGTTAAAATCAGCTCTGTGTGAAACGGGGCCATTGTACACAGACTTCCCTGTAAATTGTCCAAAAATCAGCCCACATGCCACAGTGCCGGTGCCGCTCGCTGGATGAAGCCCCCCGGGTCCCTGCCTGTCTTCTCCCCGACAGACTCACGATGGCTTGTGCATAAGCACCCATCGGACCCTGTTGAAGATGGGAGATACTCCTTTGATTTACATTCAAGGGGATGTAGTTCTTTTTTTTATTACATTTGTTCCTCCCCCCCCCCCCAGCTCTCCCCCCCC
>NW_006293088.1:3911181-3945124 GCF_000327345.1 Myotis davidii | reverse complement strand
GTATAATATTCTTTATTTCAGTCAGTGTATGCTTAATTTCTAGTTGGTTCTTTATCACAACATCGAGGGTCTCATTAGATTTTTTGAGGATCTCACTATATTTATTGGTGGTCTCACCAGTCTTTTTGAGGGCCTTACTAAGTTTATCAGCGGCTTCTAGACAGTTCTTGAGAGACCTTAAAAGTGTGGTTTTGAGCTCTATATCCTCCATTTCTGTCATTTCTGTCCTGTTTCTTTGTCTCGGCATTTTTTATGCTTTCCTTGTGCACCCCCTAGTGGTCTTTGTGCATAGTCTTGTTGTAGTTAAGCCTTGATTGTTGTAGGTAAAACTAGGGGGGTTTGACCTCCAGGCCAACTGGCTGTGAGAATCAGCTGTGTCTGCAGTGGGAAAACTTCTCTTTTTCCTTATGAGTTTAGATTTATGAACTATCTCCCCTCTCCCTCCAAACACACACATAATTTTAATGTTCTGTTGATATATGTCTCCGTATGCTCTCCATTTCTCTTGTTTTCATTTAATTACTCCACAGATGACTTTTAGGTTGCAGACTAAAAATTTGGAAAGGAATAAAAGCACACCTGGCCCACGAAGCCCATGATACCTGCTTGCTGCTGTTTCTCTACACAGATATCTGAATATTTGGAAATAGATGGAGGCAGGGGTCAAGTTCCCCCTTGTTTTACTAAACTGGGACGGTGGTTCTGACCGTGGTAGGAGGCAGAGAGCATGTAATTGGTCACTAATAACAGATCTCACAAATGATTTACTCTTTTCCTTTTGAATAAGCTGGAGCAAATTCAAGATGCTCCCTCCCATTCCTCATCATTGGCCCTCCAGCCTGCCTGTTTTCACCTGTGCCAAGGGGAGGGCGAATGCTCTTGCTGACCCACGGGGCGTAGTGGGGGTGGTTACAACGTATTCATCCGTTCAACAAATGTTTATGGAGCTGCTGTGTGTACCCAGCACTGTCTTTAGTTTAGGGCGTTCAGCGGGGAAAATAAAAACGTGACCCCTGCTTTCCTGGAGCTTACAACCTGGTGGAAGAAATAGACAAGAAACGAGACAAGTTGAGAAAATGAGTAGCCTGGTTTTATTTTATTTTCTCTCTCCTTTTTCATTTTTATTTTTAATGTTTTTAGTAGCCTGGTTTTAAAGTGCTGCATCTCCTCAGTCATTGCTGAAATAATGTTGCATAACAAACCGCTCCCCATGCCCAGGGGCTTCTAGCAGCAGGCATGTATTTCTTACTCATGGTCTGCCCAGCAGCCCTGGTCCTGCTGGTCTCAGCTGGGCTTGGCCTCAGGCCACAGGTCAAGTTCAGGTTTCAACATGCAACTCTCATCCTCCCTGGCCCAGCGGCACCTCTGGTGAGTGCTTCTTGTGGCGAACAGCAGGAGGCCCAGGGGGCAGAGCCGGCCTCCTGAACGCTGGTAAAGCTTCTGCTCAGATCACGTTTGCTCAAGGCCAAACAAGTCACATGGCCAAGCCCAAAGTCAGCAGGGCACTGAGGACAGGGAGAAGAGAGCAATACCACACAGTAAGTGAGTCCATCACAGGGATTAAGGAGGGAATAGCAGTGTGTGTGTGTGGGCGGGGAGATGCTGTTTTGTGCAGAAGGACATTGGAGCTGAGAAGAAATCTAGCCTGTGAAGAGGGAAATGGTGTCCTTGGCAGCGAGCCCCATAGATGCAAAGGTCCTGAGGCAGGAAAGTGCTTGCTGTCGTCCTGGGTGGTGAGCAAGGAGAGTGGGAGGTGGGAGAGAGAAAGAAGTAGCCTAGGACAGGTTCCTAAGGGATTAGGAATTAGGGTTTTATTTCAAGTTCAATGGGTTTTGAAAGGGTGAGATCTCAACCTAGAAACCCTGATGCCCAGCGTTCCCCGCAGTCGGTCCCAGCATTCCCCGCGGTGGGCTCCCCCCAGCCCATCCCCGCCCGCCTCCTGGCACCTGTGCTGGGTTGGCCGCCCCCAGTCTGGTTTCCTGCCCGGAAAACCAAGGGCCGCAGAGAGGGGGAAGGCCCAGGGCTCTGGGGGAGCAGGGGCGGCCCGAGCCCCTCCAACGGGGGAACAGTGCCCTGGGCTCCTGGGTGCTGGAGAGCGGCCTTCAGGGAAGGACGCCTATCGAGGGGCGAGGACTGCACCCTCCATCTTACCCTGGGTCCTCCATTTTTGGGCAGAGCCATGTGCTCGGCGGGGCTTCTTCCCGGAAACCCAACCCTCTGCTAGCCACACCCAGGATTTCTCTGGAGTAACCAATGATAACCAAGGGAAGTGCACGCCATCGCTCTGACCACATCCTGTGTAATGAGACACCGACTCGCGCCTGGCCAATCGGCGGGGCCCACAGTCCCCTCTCCTGCCCTTACTCTACCCCCCTATAAAACCCCCGTCCCATCAGGCTTCGCTCTCTCTGCCACCTGCTGCTGTGCCAGTAAGGGGGGCAGGGGAGCCAGACCTAGGTTTGAAATAAATGACTCTTTGCTTTTGCATCGGACTCGCTGGCTCCCTGGTGGGCTCTTGGGAATCTTGAAACCTGGGCACAACAGGTTTTAGGCAGTGGAGTTCTGTAATCTGATTTGTGTTTTCTAAGGGTTCTTGTAGCTGCACCAAAGAATGTGGCCTTGACTAAGGCAGGGCCACATCCACGGAGAGGTAACGATAGGTTGGCCACATATGCATGAGGTTTGACAGCCAAATATTGCAACACCTTTTCTTGAGAAACCCAGAAGGCTTTCCCACGATCCTGTTTGATATTTCATAGAATCTGGTGTGTGCCCCACCTGTGAGCGTCATCTGTCACATGCACTGGGGGAGGGAGGGAGAGAGCCCTGTGTAACCTGGATGCGGAAGTACATACCCCACGGGAGGCCCACCCTACACTGCAGCTTGTGGCTTTCGGAGTCTTGGGAGAGAAACCACACTGTGCGATGTCAGAATCAGCCTTGGGGAGGGTTGATAAGACCCACACGTTGGGACAAGGGAGCCTTCAACATGGGAATCATGGAAATGTTGGACGGAAAGCTGGGCCTCATAGCCCAGTGAGCCCAGGAGGTTACACACTCAGACCAAAGTCATTCACACGGCTGGGTTTCATGGTCTGTCCGGAAGATTGATGGTGTCCGTGTGGACACTCCTCATAATTCACACATCCTGTCGCATTTGCCACGCCCACCGAGTGGAGAAGTGGTGATGGGGGAAGCTCCTGGCCAGAGGCAGTGGAGGAGGGTTGGGTCCTAATTGACCGCTGGCCCAAGGGCCCTGTAGACCCGTGGCTCTCTCTTCCTCAGACCTGCCGACGCCCGCTCCTTGCTCCAGGCCCATCTGCTTGGGAGAAGCTCCTCTGCAGGTTTTCGTCACAGGGCTGATCTTGGCGGCTCTCCCAGCCAGCCCACCGGGGTAGCGGAGGCTACCCCTTCAGAGTGTGCCCAGCCTGCCTCTCGGGATCTGTCCATTCCCCCATTCACCTCAGGCTCTGAGCACCCGCTTTGCTCTTTGCCGAGACTGCTCTTCCTGCCGGGAAACTTGGCTTGATGCTTCACAGACCTGTCAGCAGTTGAAGGGAGACATATGCCAGCAGCAGGAAGTGAGCACTAAACACAGAAACCCCTTCATATCCCCATCGTACAGGCCTGTTCCATATAGAAGGCACTTGGCAGGCCTTCACACGGGCCGGATCCCAGACATGGAGAATTCATCAAGTGGGAGACAGTCTTCCCTTTCCAAGGCTGGTCCCTTCCTATCTTCTGGGGCTCAGCCCTGATGTCACCTCCACCAGGAAGCTTTCCTTGATTGCTCTGCCCAAGTCAGGAGCCCTGTGTCACTTCCTTCCTGTTGCATCACCGTGTTTTCCCTTGGTCCCACTTACACGAATACTGCTTATTTGTACACTTGTTCAGTGTCTGTCTCTCCCATTTAGACCATAAGCTTCATGAGGACCGAGATCTCCTTCATCATTGTATGCTGCTACCTGGCACAGGACCTGTTGACTGGACATTTGACGGATGCACAGATAAATGAATGGGGAAAAAATGGTACAGGCACAGAGGAAAACTGACCATTTTTTTTATCGATAATATCTTTGCCTATTTCAGAACTGACAGGCGTCCCCTGAAAACTTTCCAACTCAATGCTGGGGTTGTAATGAATGACACTCTTGGGAGCTGACGTCTCTTGAGTCACAGTAAAGAGTTGGAGAGAGCAGACAGGACTATGATGAAGTTATCACTTATTCTCAAATGAGTGTAGATCACACCGTGGAAGCAGGCATGACATCTCTCATCTTGTGCCAGGAAGGACTCGAGAAAGTGAGCCCAGATCAGTAGGCAAGTGAGAACCTCAAATGGGGTTTGTGAGCATCTCCTCAGGATCCCAAAGAAGATGCAAGACGTACAGAAATGACACTACAAAAGGCATATTTGCCCAGTGGTGGAGTGGATGGAATTGGTTGCATTGAAGGAACTCTATGAACAAGAGGTTAGGCCCCTGGGTCTAACAAGAATGTTTTCGTTGACTGTTGCTATTGGACTCCAGGAAATTGAATGTACACGTGTTCATATACCATTACCTGGGGTGAAGGACCATAGTTTTCTTAAAAGAGTCTATGATCTCTGCCTGTCCTGTGTGGCTCAGTGATTGAGTATTGACCTATGAACCAGGAGGTCATGGTTTGATTCATGGTCAGGGCACATGCCTGGTTGTGGGCTCAATCCCCAGTGTGGGGTGTGCTGAGGCAGCCAATCAATGATTCTCATCATTGATGTTTCTATCTCTCTCCCTCTCCCTTCTTCTCTGAAATAAATAAAAGTATATTTTTTAAAAAGTGTCTATGATCTCCAAATGAGGTTAAAGATTGCTCTTAGGTCCCTTATGGAGAAGGTCAGATCTAGATATATAAAAGCCTAATATGCAAATTGTCCCCACGGGAGTTTGACCAGGAGACCGATCACTCACTATAACATGCACTGACTACCAGTGGGTGGTGTAGAACCTAGGGAGGCCCCAGCCGGCAGCCGAAAGGCTCCGATCAGCCCTGATCGCCGGCCAGGCCTAAGTACCCTACCCGTGCATGAATTTCATGCACCAGGCCTATAGTAGATAATAAGTTTATAGAAACCAAAAGTGAAAATGTATCTTACTTTTCAGTCACCTGAAGTTACCCCCTGCCTCGCCTTGTGGGTCACAAAGAACAGCCTGAGTTGGAAGGAGGTGGTTAGATGGGGTTTGGTGTCCACCGTGATCTGGCTGGGCTACGTGAGTGGTGATTGTGGTAAGATTGAGACAGGTAGAGCAGGACATTAGCTATGGCATTTTTGGATATGTTTTTACCTGGGTGTCTTGGCCCTCCACTTCCCATCAAGTCGAGTTCTTCGGAGTAAATTTCACTCCAAGTCATGGACTCAGGGTTCTTAGGACCATATCCCTGCTTAGTGTTTTCAACAATCAAGCAAAGGAGCCAAAAGGAAGTAGATGTCAGTGCTTCACAAAGTGTGGTCTGTGGAGTCACCTGGGCAACTTGCTAGAAACGCAGATCTCCAGGCTCAAGCCCTGACCAACTAAATCAGAGACTGTAAGACTGGGGTACAGGAATCTATACTTTTTAAGATGCTTCCCATGGCCCGGTGTGTAACATCTCAACATGTTAGCCAGCCCGTTTTAGACTCTGCCAAATAGAAATCAAACAGTCTTAGCTTGCCAGCTTCAAGTATTAATGGCAGGAGCGTCTTGCTACTTGGAAACCCGAGTGTCCTCTTGCTGCTTCTTTTTGTTTCCCAGGGCTGCCCTTCTGATTGCGATTTCCTCTTGTCGTGGTAGGACATGGGCCCAGGAGAATTTGAGTTACATTCTTTGGTGCAAAAAACTGGCTGGCCGCCCTGGCCGGTGTGGCTCAGTTGGTTGAGCATTGTCCCATGCACCAAAAGGTCACTAGTTTGATTCCCAGTCAGGGCACCTGCCCAGGTTGTGGGCTTGATCCCCAGTAGGGGGTGTGCAGGAGGCAGCTAATCAGTGTTTCTCACATAGATGTTTCTCTCTCTCCCTTTTCCTTCCTCTCTCTCTCTAAAAAAATAAATAAAAACATTTTTTAAAAAGCTGGCTGGCCCCAGTAGTTTGCAAAGAGCTTGAAGAGCTTCACCTACCAATAGTAGACTTTTGACCAGCACCTCAACAGGACATGCTTCTGTGAGTTTCAGAGACTTCAAGGAAAAGGTGTTGAGCTCAGCATTTTGCCAAGGACCTGGTCAGGTGACCTTGAGAAAAGGACTGTCCAGGACTGGGGAGGTGGAAAAGGGGTGCAGGGGGGTCAGTGTGGGGAAGGGGGAGGAGGACATCTATAATACTTGCAACAATAAAGATAAGTTTTTAAAAATGTGCCCGTCCATGTGCATTACCTTGACCTCCGTCTCTCCAGGCCTGGAGAGCTTCGATAAGCTTCAGGGAGCATCTGGAATTTTGGAGGCTTGATAAATCACATTCCATTCTGAGCCAGTTTGGTCCCCCCCCCCCCCCGCCCCCCCCCCCCCCAGCCTCCTGTCTCTGTTTTCCTTTCGGAGGTCCTCCATAAGGACCTGGGCAGTGAATTCCTTCCCGTGTGTTTCAGCGATCCTGCAGGCTTCTGGGACCAGTGGACTTAAAATAAATTCCCAAGGACATGTCTGTGTTATATAAAACCACCCCAGGCCTCTTTTCTGGTGCGTGGGGTGTTACCGCAGCACAGCCTTAGTGCATGATGTAATTTACTTCTGCAGTTTCCTTTCATTCTCGAGCAGTTGGCCTGGTAGCCGCTCCTGGAACTTGTAACAGAGATGTCAGCTGTGGAAGTTGATGACGCCCTCACACCGTGTCGTCCTTCATCAGGACATCCTTTTTGGAAGCCTTAAGAAGCACAGGGGCTCTGCAGCTAAAACTTTTTTTTAAATAAGAAGGTAGATCCAGGGGCCTTTGAAAGAAGGATTAGCATTTTAAAAATTAATAATACACACAACTTGGCTGTTCTCTTTTTCTGTGTATTTTCACAGCCCTACATTGTAGAAAGGATAGAAGTCTACTCCTTTCATCACCCTGTGTCAGCTAAGGTTTTGCAACATGGAGTGAACTGAGCTCGTCCTCGCTAGCAAACAGCCGGCCGAGGGAGGGCTACAGTAATCTCCTCCATCACGTACCACCCAGTGAAATCAGTGTTGAGAACAAGATCAGCTTCCACAGATTGGGAGACAAAATGCAAGCCATGGCATCCACATCATAGAAACAATTTGTACCTTGGCCTTTATGGATATTTGAGAGGGTCAGGCAGCTCCCAGAAATGAATGCAAGACTGCGAACTCGTATGCAAACTTGAGTTTTAATGGGAGACTGTCCATAACCCTCATTCAGTTACCTGTGATCCTGGAAAAGGTGGGGGGAAAAACAAACAAAACACTGTATTCAAGGTCACATGTGCCCATTTGCTGACCCCGAAAGCAGGCTGCAGCCTCTGTCAGAATAACATGAACCCCGAAGCCTGTAGAGGAGACACCTGAGATGGAAATTACCTGGATCAGGTAGGACATAGGCCCTCTGACTGGAGTGATGGACCTAAGGGACAGGAGTCAGCTGTTCTATTTCTTTAATTCCTGAAACTGTCACTGAACATTTGGGCATCGGGGTCTCTGCTCAGAACCAGAATCCAAAGATGAATTGGCCTCATCTCTCCTTTTCACCGGCTCCCCATCTATGGTGAGAGGCGAGGCGTTCCCCTTTGCTTCCAGGGTTATGGCTCACATGTCTGGGCTCTGCCGCAGGGACAAAACCCAACAGGAGCACCTTGGGCTCAGTGGCAAGGTGCTCCGAAGCTCACGGGACTGACAGGAGCATCCCCACCAGGGAGTGTTCAGAAACTAGGAGGTCTCTCCCGCCTCCCAACAGCTCGCTCATCCAGCCTGTCTGCTCAAGTGCCTTCCCTATCAGGGGAGGAAACGTAACATTTTCCGTTCTGAGAGATGAAATTGCTTGGCTGTGGGTGGGACGAAAGCAGACATTGTTAATGGAATGCGTAGCTGCATTTTTTGGTGGATCGTTTTGAAAAGTATTTGAGTGGAGAACATTAGCACAGCTTGGGCAGAAGTGCTTTGTGGGAAAATTAAATCCCCATATTTCTCCATCTCTGCAACTGCTCCCCAGTGCAGCTTTGAAAGGGGCCTTTGGCGACGGCCCAAACCTTGCAAAACTCTGGCTGGCGAGGCCGGCCCGTGGACCACACCCGAGCTGAGGCTCAGCTGGTCGTTGCTTTGTGGTCCTCACTGCTCACGTCCAGTTCATCTTCGGGTTCTGGTTCCTAGCAGACACCCTGCTCACAGCCTCTGGGGCAGGCCACCGAGAAGGACTGAGAGGGATGTAAAGGACGCGAACTGGGGGTGGAGGGGCTTTGGCCTCCCTCTTCACCCCTTCCCGATTCCAGCATGTTTGGACCTAAGACTCTGCTACTGAACACTACCATCCTCCCTTTCCCCCTTGCTGGGAACGTAGGCTGTTCTAGGCAACTTCTGGAGAAGGAGTGCCTTGTTCTACACCACCATGGGGGCTGGTCCCACCCCCGGATCACAGCAGATGGAAACCAGGGTGAGCAGGGTGACCAAGAGCAGCCAATCGCAGACCAAGAAATGATGGGTGAGCTGCTGGGACCAGCTCTCCTGGACAGGCCTAAATGTTGTCAAATTAGCTCCCAACCAGCAGCATCTGAAACCTCCTGCGCTTGACCTACAAAGACACCCTCACAGTCAAAGTGCACTCTTTGGAGAACAGGTTAAGATTCGCTTTTTTGGCCTTTGACCCCTGTTGGAGGCTTAGGAGTGAAGTTAGAAAATGCAAATGTTGACCTCCATGTCTCCAGTTCTTTTTATTTCGCTCATTGTGATGAGCAAGGGCCCAAGTCTGCCCCTCGTGCCAGTGGATTCGTGCTCCAGGGTCTGCTCCTCTCGCTGGGCTGAACGCAAAAGCACCAGCAGAAAGCGGGAGAACCAAAGGGATTTAAGAAGCAGTCTCGCAAGACCATGTGCTGCCACCTCCTCTGTGAAGTCCTCCCTGATCCTCGAAAAAAAAATCACTTCTTCCCTCCAAACCTGCCATCCTCTGCACCTGTCAACAAAGCTCCCCAAACTGCGTGGCGTGACCGGTTCACTCGTAGGGGACCCTCATTTCTGTATTCTCCCAGTGCCACGCTAGACACCCAGTAACAGGCAGGAACATTTTGGCTCATTATAAAGTCTACCCAGCCCTGACGTTTGGGGCTGCTTCGCCCCTTCAATGATAATCGCACAGCTACCACTGCCCCCTCTGTGGTCCAGGCACTCTGCCTACATTATATCATACTAGAGGCCTGATGCAAGGGGCCCTTGCAGCTATGGTGGCTTGCCTCGGCTCTTGCAGCCCCAGCTTCGTCTGGAAGGTCGTTCAGCTGCCCGGTCTAATTAGCATATTACACTTTTATTATTATAGATATCCACTCCTTGCTACAACCCTCTGGAGGAAGATGTCATCATTTTCCTCTTTTACAGATGAGGAAACTGAGGCTCAGAGAGATCATGGAGCTTTCCCGAGACCATTAACTATTTTAGGGCCAGGACTTGAACGCCCGCCCACTTATCTCCAGACTGTGCTGTCGATCCCCAGAACGCATCCTCCTCAGATGCCCCGGCTTCCACTGCTGAGTTGGAAAACAGACTCTGCAGACAAAAGGGCAACGACATACAGCGGTCAGCCGTCAGTGATGCTGGTGTGGAGGGGGAGAGCTCGATGAGAGACAGTAGCATGTGTAGAGTCCCAGAGTGCCTCCGCATACACTGTTTCCTAATTACGGATGGAGACATGGGAACTTTACATTGGAGAACTGGGCAGGGATGACCTTACCCACGGGATCAAAGCCGCCAGCAGCACAGGGACCAAAGGAAATCTTGTGTCTCCTGGAATGATGCACTGTGAGGACAGCGCTGTGGTCGTTCTGCCCAATTAGATGCGTAACTTGAATCTAATTATGAACCCTCAGGAGCGCGCTACACAAACTGGCGGTATCCAGGAAACAGAGGAAGGCCAAGGAGCTGCTCCACGGTACAGGGCGCACGAAGTTCCAGGTTAAAGACAACGAAATGCAATGGGTGCTCTTGGATCGTATCCTGAGCCAGGACGAGACAGCCATATCCCACATTGCTGAGACAGTTGATGAGATTAGGATGTGGCCTATGAGTTAGAGAACAGTGTTGTATAAATTTTGATAACCATACTGTGATTACAGAGGAGAATATTCTTGGGAAATATATGCTATTAGTCTTTAAAGTTGTATGGGCACAATATCTCTAACTCATTGGTTCAGAAAAACAATATGCTATGTATGTGAACTACATAGAAAGAATAATAAAGCAAGTGAGACAAAATAAATAATAGGTGGATCTGGGTGAAGGCATATAGGAGTTTTATGAATAATTCTTGCAACTTTTCTGTAATTTTCAATATTGTATAAAATGTAAGTAAAACTTTTTAGAGTCGTTACTGAAAATATAGGCTCTGGAGTTGGACTAACTGGTCTTAAATCCTGGATCTACTGAGTACTGGCTGTGTGACCTTGGGCAAGATACCCAACCTCTCTGTGTCTCGGTTTCCTTACCTACACAATGGAGCTCATAGAGGAGTACTTATTGTTAGGGTTTTCTGATAATTAAGTGAACTAACACATGTGGATTAAAACCTGGCACCTCGTAAGCACTCACTAAATGTTAGCTGGGATTAGCAGAAGGTGTGAAGGTCAACCACTCCAATTTCTTTGATACTGTCCTGATGTGCATGGATTCCTGGTTTGTCAGATAATCTCCAGGGGTGCAGTTCTAAAGCACATTGTTGCTAGATCTGGAGGCTGTTTCATCAAACACATGCTGTCCTTGAAGGGCTTGAATGCAGTGCAGTTAACAAGAATTAATGAGAAATTGGCAGCCTGATATTTTTGGGCCAGTCCAAAGGTGTGGATTCTCATTAAGTTTCTGCATTTCTCCCAGAGCAATGCCACCTGTAGGTTTGCCTGATTAATGCATTTATTTTTCTAAGTGGCAGCTACCTGCACGTTTAGGAACCTAAGAAAAAGAACTAGAATTTTGAAAATAAGAAATGAGTTCTCCCTAAATGCATCAGGATGGGCCCTTTAGAAAAATGGTGGTTAGGTTTTTGTGGCACTCCATTCACTTGTCTGTAACTCCAGTTTTCAGTCAGAGAGTTGTCATTCAATTAATAAAGACTGAACTAGACCACCCGTTACAAGGTATTGTTACAAGGTATTGCTACTGGGAGCTCAACGGTAAATGCAATATGGGCCCTAACCGGTTTGGCTCAGTGCATAGAGCGTTAGACTTCAGATTGAAGGGTCCCAGGTTCGATTCCGGTCAAGGGCATGTACCTTGGTTGCGGGCACATCCCCAGTGGGGAGTGTGCAGGAGGCAGCTGGTCGATGTTTCTCTCTCATCAATGTTTCTAGCTCTCTATCTGTCTCCCTTCCTCAATAAAATATATTTTTTTAAAAAATGCAATATGGACTTTTCTCAAGTTACAGAGCAGAGGACCTGAGCGAAGGGATCCAAGGAACAGAATGGAAAGGGCCGAGGCTGAAGCAGTGGACAGGACCAGGTTTTGGGCCTTGGAGGTCATGGGAAGGAACTCAGGCTTGATGTTAAGTGCCATAGGAATTCACTAAAGGATGTTAAGCATAAGAATGGCATGAACTGATTTACTTCTTAAAATAAGGTTTTTTATTGATTTCAGAGAGAGACTAAGAGAGATAGAAACATTAATGAAAGAGAAACATTGATCGGCTGCCTCCCACGTGCCCCCAACTGGGGTTGAGCCTGCATTGCCGGCTTGTGCCCTGACTGGGAATCAAACTGGCGACCTTCCTGTGCAGGAACAGTGTTCAACCGACTGAGCCTCTCCTGTTGGGCTACTTCCCCCCCCTCACCCAAGGATATGTATTTCATTGATTTTGGAGAGAGGGGGCGAGAAGAGAGAGAAACATCGATGTGAGAAACATCGATCAGTTGCCTCCCATACAGGCCCCAACTGGGGATTAAACCGGCAACCTAGGTGAGTTCCCTGCCTGGGAATCGAACCTGCAGCCTTTTAGTGTATGGGATGATGCTGCAACCCACTGAGCCGCCTGGCCAGGACTAATTGATTTATATTTTTTAAAAATATCTATTGTGGCAGTTGTATGGGCCAAGTTAAGAGCAGCAGGTCCAAAACAGCCATGGTAGTTTGTCAGACAAGAGATGATGGTCCCAGACAAGGGTGAGGACAGTGGGAGACCAGCTCCCAGGAAGGTCATTGTGGAAGTGGAGCCATCAAGACTTGCCAAGAGACTGGGTTGGGGTTGGAGAGAGCGGCAGTGAGGGCAAGCCCAGGAGGGTCCTGGTTTTGACAGAAGAAGAGGATGTGAATGTGGGGGGGTGGGTTGGGAAGGAGGATATTCTAGGCAGAAGTATGTGAGCAGAAACACAGGAGGTAGGGAAACCGTAGCCCATGTCCAGGGAAGTGAGAGTCATTGGAATTTTTATGGAGAATAGGGTGCCAAAAGGAAAGAGGAGGGAAGTCTGGTTGGAGCCAGAGTGGAAAATGCCAAACCAAAGAAAATGAGTTTCCTTCTGCAGGCGGCGTGGAGCCACCACAGGGATATGAACAAAGTAGGACCTTCCCAGCAGGCCCCCGACGGGCGGAACAAGTCCACCACCTTCCTAATGACCCATTCTCACACTCAGTGACTTAGAGAGTATTTTGCATCCAGCATAAAGCTCTCTATTGGTTCCACGGAAAACACACACGCCTACACATTGCCCACCTCACTGGTTTTTTAACCGGGTTCTATTCCCTTTGAAGGCTGCTGGTGAGCCGGCGTATTTATCAGACTGTTGTCATTTCACACAATCAAATTACAAACTCCAACTCTGCAAATAAAAGATCTTTATGTTCCCAGTTGTGATGTTTCCTCTCATTTTCTGTGCAGCGCGTCCCGTCTGCATGTGTATTCAGAGCCTCCCTGAGCATAGCTGCTCGCTGCCATGCCGGAGAATTCCCGAGGAAGAGAGGGTTTTGTTAAAAAAGGCCCCGCCGTCCCAGCTCTCTCTGAAGGGCGCCTCACAGGCACGATGCTGGAGTGAAATTGTCACAAGAGAGGCACTGACCCTGACAGGGTAGCCAATGAGTTTGAGAAGTCCAACAGCAAAGGAAGCCCACAGGGAGGAGTCGGATGAGAGATTCATCAGGCTTGTGTCCTGTTGATGAGTTGACCTGTGTGGGGCTTCCGTGGGTCATTCTGTCACTTGGGAAATATGTGAAATAGTGGATGAGGGAAGCATTTGTGGTGAGAAATTAGAGATTAGAAGCTGTTCTCATCACTTATTGAGTTGCAGGTCCAACACTCCCCATTGCATTACCAGGGGAAGAGAGAGGAGGGTCATGGGAGGTTAAGAGCAGGCAGGGACTTTGCAGTCAAATAGACCCAATTTGGAGTCCAGCCGATGGCACTTAGTAGCTATGAGACCTTGACCTTCACTCTTTAAGTCTTTGGTTTCCTTACATCTACAGTGGCATAAATCCCTCTATTGCAGCAGTTCTCAACCTTTGGGTCGAGACCCCTTTGGGGGTCGAATGACCCTTTCACAGGTGTTGCCTAAATACATCCTGCATATCAGATATTTACATTATGATTCATAACAGTAGCAAAATTACAGTTATGAAGTAGCAACAAAAATAATTTTATGGTTGGGGGTCACCACAACATGAGGAACTGTATTAAAGGGTCACGGCATTAGGAAGGTTGAGAACCACTGCTCTTTTGGTTCCACAGAAAACACACACATTTTTTAACTAGAACTGAAACTGGTTAAAAAACCAGTGAGTTAATAAGCAGTGTGCAGGCATGTGTGTTTTCCATGGAACCAATAGATTTATGCTAGATGCAAAGAATTACTTTGTAGAGTTGTTGGAATCATTTGATAAAAGGATTTGTATACAGTTTTTAATCTTATTAAAATCTTAATTTTAATCTTTTAAGCTTTAAAAATCCCTTTCTCTTTTAACCATGTTGAAGGCATTTTTCTATGCCACTTGGTGGACAGTGAAGCTAATGGGACTGTAGAAATTTAGAGAAGACGCATTGTTGTAGTGGAATAACTAGGAAGGCATCATGGAGACCAGAAATTAGTGCTGGGCATTGAACCCCAAGAAGTGTGTCAGCCGGGCTTTGCAGTTCTCTCTGTAGAATTCAATACAACGTATTTTAATTGAGATATGACTGACTCAAAAGATCAGGGGCCATGCCTGATTCTTCCTGGTAGTGGTCCCAGTGCCCAGTGCAATGAAAGATGCCCAGAAATGGATTAATAAATATTGGATGGATGGATGATGGATGGATAGATGGATGGATGGATGATGGGTGGATGGATAGATGAGTAGATCTAATGAAATGTAAAGGCTATAACATCCTGAAGAAGAGGAAAAGCAGTGTAAATGTATGTAGGTGGGGATCATGATCTATTTTGGCTACTAATGAGCTCATGGTGCTTAGAACAGGGAATGTGTGCTAGGGAACTACAGGGAATTAAGTGCCAGAGATTATAATCATACTAGAGGCCCAGCACATGATTAAATCATGCACATGTAGGGTCCCCTAGGCCTAGCCTGCCATCAGGACCGTGTCTGCCACCCCATGACGCCTTGCACGCTCTGTGGACGCTGCCAGTGCCCCGTGACGCTGCGCCAACACTACCGGCGCCCAAGGGTGGATAAGGGGGAGGGCCCAAGAGGTGCTTCATGAACCTCCTGGTGACCGGTTGTTTGGTTGTTATGCTTTACAGCCACTGGCCTTTTATAATACAGACTAGAGGCCTGGTGCATGAAATCCGTGCTCTCAGGGTGGGGGTCCCTTATCCCAGCCTGTGCCTTCTTCCAGTTCAGGAGCCCTTGGGAGATGTCTGACTGACAGCTTAGTGCTGCCACAGAGGTGGGAGAGGCTAATGCCACAGCAGCTGCACTTGCCAGCCGTGAGCCTGGTTTCTGGCTGAATGGCATTCCCCTTGTGGTAGTGTCCTGACCACCAGGGAGCAGCTCCTGTGTTGAACGTCTGCCCCCTGGTGGTCAGTGCATGTCATAGAAGCTAGTTGTCTGGCTGTTCGGTCAATTTGCATATTAGCCTTTTATTATATAGGATTATTATATAGGATTAAGGGCCCTGTCTTGGCTGTGAAGAGAATGCTCACCTGATATGGAAGTTAATGGGAGCATCTCTTGCTAAAGAGTATCAAATGGAGAAAGAGATGTCACAAGGGAAAAAAGTCCTATGGGGGACAAAAATAAGAGGGCAAAGCCAGTCAGAGGCTACTATAGGGAAGCACTTATGTTTTGGGGGGATTCGTTATGCAGCAATAGATAACTGATGCAGCACGCATAAAGAAAAGTTCATAAATCCCAGTTGTACGCTCAATGAATTTTCAACAAGGAAGCACACCTGGGAAACCAGTGCTGCTATCACTGATAAATAAATGTAATCAAGACAGAGCCCATCACTGCACCTCACAGTCCTGACACCCCTCCACCCCAAAGAAAATTTCTCTCTTAACATCGAGCGTCATCTTTGCCTGATGGTGAATTTCGTGTAGATGGAATCATGGGGCAAGTACTATGTGTCTGACTTCTCCCTTGGAGCCTGCCTTCTCAATTATTCCCCCAATTTCCTCATCAGTGAAGCAAATGAACTTCAGTCTTAATCTTATCTTGCCATGATTTTCGTCCATCCCATAGAACTACTCCTGTGTGTTTTGTCCACTTCATGTAACTAATCCTGTGTATTTTTTTCCATCCCATATAAGTACTAGTAATTCTGTGTAGCTATTCTGTATAACAAATCACCCCCAAAACATAGCTGAAAAAAATTCAGCTTTGACTGCCTGTGAAAATTTGGTGCTTATACTTCTTAAAGAACTTGAACTACCTTAAAGGACCTTCTATCCTTGTCCTTTTTTGCCCTAAATTCTCTAGGAGACCCTGGGTAAGTTGCTTCACTTTTCATCTTGGGCAAAATTAGGGAGTATGACCTAGTTTTATTTTATTTTTATTTTGAGACCTAATTTTAAGTTCCAACGTTCACTTTTCATCTTGGGCAAAATTAGGGAGTATAACCTAGTTTTATTTTATTTTATTGTTATTTTGAGACCTAATTTTAAGTTCCAACTGTGGAGTCCTAAACTTAGAAGAACTTCTGGTCTGTATCATGACACACCCAATGATGTCACCCTTTTACTTAGACATGTTGACAAATTTAAGTAACTTTCAAAATCTAGTTTAATTTTAATTTGTCCCAAAGATACACAAAAACTACCGCTTGGGGTGGAGTGATATTATGAAATGAAATACATAATAAATAGGATTTGAATTCCAAAAGTGTTGGGAATCATAGGCCTAGGAAAAAAAATGATGGCTGGGCTTTTTCGAGTGGAAAATGAGGCCAATAAAGACAAATCGCAGTGATAATTGCCTCGTTCTAATCAGTGGCAAATTATGGGTAAGTAGGTAACTGGGCAGTTAGTCCCAGAAAAAGCCATTTGCTCTGTGATATTAGACACGGATTTGAAAATGTAGCCTTCAGTAAAATCACTTTCACTTCCATGGGCAATTTCTTTCCACAGCTGTAGATGGAAATATTTTCCATTTGGCTATTCAGAATGTGTACACCCCTGTGTATGCTTGTACCTACCCCTATAAGAAATTGTGCTCCTTGTAAAATGAGTGCGATCTCAGGTGTTTGGGTCGTCCTGAACCTGTGACATCTACTGTGGTTGCCTTGCAGCTGTGTTTGCCTGAAGGTTCTACGATAGCTTTCTACTTCAAGCTGAGCCAATTTAGAACCCTAGAATTTCCACACCTTATTTACCAAATCACTCTTTTATTGAAGCAAATGAGAGGAAGCATTATCCAAACTCATTACTGTGATGTAGAGTAGTTCCCACTTATCCACAGTTTTGCTTTCTGGGTTTTGGGTTACCCATGGTCAGCTGCAGTCTGGAAAATTCCAGAAATAAACAACTCACACGTTTTAAATTGCATCGTGTTCTGAGTAGCATAATGCTGCCCAATTCCATGCTGATTGGGACATAAATCATCCCTTCGTCCTGTGTCTCCCTCCATATGGTATACATGCCCTACCCCTCACTCACTTAGCCATCTTGGTTACCGTTATGAGATCGACTGTTGCAGTATCATAGTGTTTGTGTTCTAGTACCACTTATTTTACTTAATAAGGCCACATTCACATAACTTTTATAAAATATGTTGTTATTGATTTCAGAGAGGGAGAGAGAGAGAAACATCAATGATGACAGAGAATCATTGCTCGGCTGCCTCCTGCATGCCCCACACTGGGGATTGAGCCTGCAACCTAGGCATGTGCCCCCCGACCAGGAATTGAACCATGACCTCCTGGTTCATAGGTTGATGCTCAACCACTGAGCCATGCCAGCTGGGCCACATAACTTTTATTACAGTACTAGGGTCCCTCGTCCTGGCCTGGGGGATCAGACCAAAACTGGCTCTCCAACATCCCCCGAGGGGTCCTGGATTGCAAGAGGGCACAGGCCAGGCCAAGGGACCCCCCCCCAGTGCACGATCAGAGTCGGGGAGGGATGCGGGAGGTTGTCCAGCTGGGGAGGGACTGCAGGAGAGCTCCAGGGTGTGTCCAGCCCATCTCACTCAGTCCCAATTAGCCGGACCCCAGTAGCAAGCTAACCCAGTAGTCAGAGGGTCTGCCCCCTGGTGCTCAGTGCACATTATAGCGACTGACCGACTGGTTGACTGTATGGCCCCTGGTGGTCAATGCACATCATAGTGAGTGGTGAGTGGCCTTAGCATATCATTAGCATATTACGCTTTCATTAGTTGAATAGATGACTGGATGACCAGACACTTAGCATGTTAGGCTTTTATTATATAGGATATTGTTATAATTGTTCTATTTTATTATTAGTTATTGTTGTTAATCTCTTGCTGTGCATAATTTATACATTAAACTTTACCATAGCTACCTATTCATAGGAGAAAACATCCAAGGGGCTTCTTGGAAGGCTTCCCCAGAGGATAAAGGGGGCTACAGTCCTTGATCTGGCCTTGCTCATGTTCATGGTCATAGACTCCATCATGAAACATCTTTGCCTTCACTCCCTGTTTCCTGGTCACATGGATTCCCATCAGTCCTTAGGTGTAGACAAAACAGTCTTATGCATCCAGGCCTTTTTGACATGTGATTGGCCCCTTCTTAAAGCTCCTCTCAAGAGGCCTCCCCTGCCCATCCTATGCAGTAGCTTCCCTGCTGTTCCATTACCGTATCCTAATTTTCACAATGGCATGTCATCATTCTTACCATCATTTTTGTATTTTAAAAGTAATAACCTTATTAAAATATAATTCAGTGCCATTAAATTTACTCTTTCAAAAACACATATTTTATTGATTTCAGAAAGGAAGGGAGAGATAGAAACATCTATGATGAGAGAGAATCATCGATAGGTTTGCCTCCTGCACACCCCACACTGGGGATGAAGTCCACAACCCAGGCTTATGCCCTGACCTGGAATCGAGCCATGACCTCCAGGCTCCGAGGTCAATACTCAACCACTGAGCCATGCCAGCCGGGCAAATTCACTCTTTTAAAGTGTACAAATCAGTGGTTTGTAGTATATTTACACGATGGTGCAATCATCACCATTATCTAATCCCAGAACCTTGCCATCAAAAAGAAACCGAATACCCATTGGCAGTCACTCACCATTCTCCCCTCCTGCAAGCCCCTGGAAACCACAAATCTACTGTCAGGACATTTCCTGAAATGAATGCCGCAGCACATGGCCTTTTGTGCCCGGCTTCTTTCACTTAGCACAATGCTTCCAAGGTTCACCCATATCGTACACGTGTCAGAACTTCATTCCTTTTCAGAGCTGACTAAATACCATTGTATGGGTATGTCACATTTTGTTCTATGGATTTACTGCTTTTTGTTTATCCATCTATCAGTTGATGAACAATTGAGTTGTTTCCACCTTTGGGCTATAATGAATAGTGCCACTATGAGCATTTATATACCGATATTTGTGTGATAATCAATTTCTTCACTTAATTCACTTGTTCTTTATCTGTTTTTACAACCATGATGAAATATGTCCATGAAAGCAAATCCCTCGTCTGTCTCATTCACTGTTGTTTCCTCAAAGCCCAGCACAATGCCTGGAAACTAAACATTTGATAAATTAATGCATAAATAACAAAACAGTGAAGCAGAAAGTATTAGAGAACAAATTTTTAAAAATCAGTTCTGTTGTTACAGTAAACTACATACAATACATACACACCCCTATGCCCAAAAAACATACGCACTTTAAGTGTACAATGTGATGTTTTCACAAATGTCTATATCTGTTTAACCACCACCACAATCAAGATATAAAACACCACTGTGAAGGTATAAAACAGTTACATGACCCTAAAGTATGCCCTTGTGCTCTTCCCAGTCCACATTCCGCCCCCAATCCCCGCCCCAGGCGGACACGATCTACTCTCTCACACTATGGACTAGATCTGTCTTTGCTAGGATTTTATATTCATGTAAAATCGTATAGTCTGTACTCTTTTGTGTCTCAGGACTTTCGCTGAGCGTGTTTTGGAGACTTGTCTCTATTGTGACATTGTTAGCCGTGTGTTCTTTTTCATTACTGAGTAATACTCCATTGTAAGCATATACCACAACTTATGTGCCCATTCATCTGGTAAAGGATATTGGGATTGTTTTCAGGTTTTGGCTTTTATGAAGAAGCTGCTATGAACATTCATGGACCAGGTTTTGTGTGTTCATGTTTGTTTTTTTTCTCTTAGGTATATACTCAGAAGTGCAACTGCTGGGTCTAATGGTGAAGGTTATTGAACTTTATAGAAGCTGCCCAACTTCTGCCCAAAAGAGTTACATTGTTTTATATTCCCATCAGCAATGGACTTTCCAGTAGCTCCACATCCTTACCACACTTTAGTAGCAATCTTTAACTTATGGTCAACTGAATAGATTTGTGTTGGTATCTCTTTGTGATTTTCATTTGAATTTCTTTGATGGCTTAATAATATGGAGCACCATTTCATATATTTTCTGGACTTTTGGGGAAGTGTGTTCAAACCTTTGCTGATTTATTTAGTTAGTTAGTTACTTTATTATTGAGTTGTAAGACTTCTTTATACATCCTGGATATAAGTCCTTTATGAGGTACAAGGACGGCAAATATTTTCTCAGTCTTGGGTTTGCTTTTTCATTTTCCTAATGGTCTTTCAAAAAGCAATTATGGTCGAATCCAGTTAATTATTTTTTATGGGTTATGCCTTTTGTATTCTAATTAAGAAATTTTTGCATGCATCAGAGATTTTCCCCCCTGTGTTTTCTTTTAGAAGTTTTATAGTTTGGGTTTCTATGTGTAGGTCTAGAATCCATTTTGAGCTGATATTTGTGTATGATAGAAAGCAAGAGTATTCATCTATACCCAACTAGTCCAGCATCATTTATTGAAAAGACTATCATACTTTTCCCATTTAATTCCTTGGCTTTTTGTTAAAAATCATTTGACCATCCATGTGTGGATCTACTTTTGAGCTCTGAATTCTGTCCCATGGATCTATGTGTCTATCTTTATGTCAATACTATACTCTCTTGATTACCATAGGTTTGTGGGGAGTCTTAAATCTAATAGTGAAAGTCATCCACTTCGTTCTTAACACTTGTTTTTGCTGTTCTAAGTCCCTTGCACTTCTATATAAATGTTAAAAATCTTACTGATTTTTCAGAAAATCCTGATAGGATCTTGATTGGTATTGCATGGAATGGGCAGATCAGTTTGGGGAGAATTGACATGTTAAAAAATATTGAGACTTTCAATTCATGAATATAATATATTACTTGGGGATTTTTTTTTAGGGTCTTCCTTAATTTTTCCAGCATTGTTTTATGGCTTTCAGCATTCAGGTCTTGTATAGATTTTGATGTACTAAGTATTTTATGTTTTTATGCTACTGTAAATTTTATTTTTAAATTTAATTTATAATTAGCATATGGAAATAGAATAGTACCCTGCTGTCTTGTTGGAATTATTTGTTACTTATAGTAGCTTTTAAAAAAAAAAGATTCCTTTTAATTTTCTACAGAGATGATCATGTCATCTGAAAATAAAGTTTTACTTCTTTTTGAGGCTGTATTTCATTTTCTTGACTTACTCTGTTGCCTACAACTTCTTATGTTCAATAAGAGTGACAAGAGTGGACATCCTTTTCTTAAGGAAAAAACATTCAGGCTTACACTCTTAAATATGTTTCCTGTATGGTTTTTTGTAAGTGTCCTTTATCAATTTGAAGAAATTTCCCTTCTAGGTCTTCTTTGCTCATGAAATTATACTGAAAATGTCAAATGCATTTTCTGCATCTGTTGAAGGGACATTATGGTTTTCACCTTTATTCTGTTAGTAAGGTGAACTACATGGATTGATTTTCAAACTTTAAACCATCTTGGCATTCCTTGGAAAATTCTCATGTAGCCACGGCATACTTATATATATTGCAGGGTTTTACTTAACAAAAGCTATCTTAAGAATTTTTGAGTCTGTATTCCTGTATCTTTAGTTTCTTAGAATGTCTTCATCTAGTTTTGATGTCACAGCGATTCTGACCTCATAAAATGAATGGGGAAAGGCTCCCTCCTCTATTTTCTGGAAGAGTGTGAATAGAATTGGTTAACTTCCTCCTTAAATGATTGATAGTATTCATGAGTGAAGCCATTTGGGTATACAATTTTATTCATTGTAAGGTTTTTAATACAAATTTAAATTTTACTAGAGAAAGGGCTATTTCTATTTTCTACCTTTTGTTACTCAGTCCTCAGCTTCTCTGAACACATATTTCTGTGTCCTCAACTTAGAGAGCCCTCTGAATGCTGCGTGGGAACCTCCTCTTTCTCCGCCGTCGGTGATGCGCCTCCAGGACAACCACAGGCCTGCCTTGTCCCCCTCTCAGGGATCCCCGAGCTGATCTGTCTGTCGTCCAAAGTCTGAAAACTGTTGTTTCGTTTTTCATGTCCAGTTTCCCAGTTATTGACGGCAGGAGGGTCAATCGCTCCGTTTTCCCACTGGGATTGGAAGCAGAAGTCCTTTCGAGAACACGTTTTAAAGCAGAATCCAATTTGATTATTTTATCTCTAACCCTGACCCATTAATAATTTATTCCAACTACCATCTTAGTATAGCTTTGGCCAGAATAGTATTGTTGTTGCTGCTGTTATTAAAGTCATAACAAAATAACAACTACCAGTTATTAAAAGTTTATTGCTTGTCAGGTATGGTGCTAAGAATTTTACTGCTATTCCTTTGATTATCACTACCTTCAAGTTGAGGGAACAGTAAAGGCAGAGTCAGGGATCAAAGTCAAATACTCTTCTTTTGTGGCCACCCCCATGTGCCTTACTTAGCAAACCTCTGGGGAATGAGGAAGGGGCAGGAGTATATGTAATTAGGGTAGGCGGACCGCTATGCCAGTGTTTCCCAAATTAGGGCTGAGTGAAAAGGACAATTTCTGGGTTCTATCTACAAATGTCTGAGTCGTAATTTCTGAGTGATTGTATTTATAATCTGTATTTTATTTAGGTTCCCAAGGGACTCTTATACACAGCTTTGAGAATCACTGCTCTCATGGATCGAAGGACTTAATATCTTTCCTGATGTTAGTCCTATCCTCAGCTGCTTCCAAACAATCAAGGATTCTCATTCTGTACCTTGCACACCTTCCCCTCCTCACAATTCTAGCATCAAATAGCCAGACTCTAAGAACTGTATCATCCTCCATTCCCCCAAATCAGAAATTACAGAGGCATTTCAATGATAAAATCTGTTCCATCTGTTCCATGCTGAAAAATGTTTCCTGGCTGTTATCTGTACCCGTTCTTTGTCATTTGCATTTAAATATAGTGACTTTTTTGTTAGAAAAACCCCAGAAGTCAGCCGGCGTTCAATTATCCTCTGGTTCCACCTGCTTTGGATCCTAGAGCTCCAACTACAAAGTGTTGCTGACATCACAACGTAGTGTTTTCAACTCCGGGATGAGGCACTTGACTCTAAGGACCTCAGTTTCCATGGTTTTCAAGTTAGTGGCTTAGATATTTGAAGTCTCTTGCAGCTCAAAATTTTATTATTTAAAACATTCACTGTTATAAATAGCAAGAAAGTTATCAGTGTGCTCGCCTTGTTTTTAGGCTATTTTACAAATTACATTCTCTGGAATTAACACTGCAGTTCCTGGCAGCCTCTGTGGCAACACTGCCTCACGACGCACCCTTTCCAGGATCATTTCAGCCTGACCAGGCGCTTTGTTTTATTTTTTTGTGTGTGTTTTTTAAAAAAATATATTTTTATTGATTTTAGAGAGGAAAGGAGAGGGAGAGAAAGATAGTCCGGGCAGGTACCTCGACTGAGAATCGAACCATGACTCCTGGTTCATAGGTTGACACTCAACCACTGAGCCAAGCCAGTCAGCATGGCCGGGATCTTTGAAGTGTAGAGCGTGGCCTATGAAAATTCGATGCAGCAGGGTAAAGAAGATGTATTGATTGCAGTATAAACAAACAATCAAAGAAAATGCTGAGTGTTTGCCTTTCAAAAAAAAATCCATCTCAAAGTCAACGCCAATGAGAACATTTTGTATTGAGAATATCTAAGCAAATACAAGAATAGACTTTTATCTGTGCTAAGAAGTGGTTTTGCCCGACTCCTTTTTATTCAAATGGGAGTGTTTGGGTTATAAGACACTATTAATTGTCAAATGGCTCTTCCTTACAAGGTAGCATGGATGCTATTGAATTACAGAGGGACAGGCAGCATTTTAAGCCTAGACCTGGATTTTATGACCAAGGATGGGGAAGGTAGTTACAGAGCTTAGCATTTCTAATTTTGTCCCTGGCTCAGCAAGGCAGTGCTAGCCAGCTGTGCAGCAAACGTTATTTGCATTTGTTTGATCAGAAAATGATCATTGTGGACTGTGAAAGCATCATTCATTTCCGATTACCATTGACCTCCAGAGAGTTCCACTCAGATCTTGCCAGGAATTTTAAATGGCAGGTGGTGGGGCTATATTTTTCTGTGATTAATTATATGGTCCAAATTCAGTGATTACCGCTCACAAAAGAGAGCTGATTTCCCATTAATAAATGCTTAGTGCCTGGATTTAAGGCCCAGAAGTTACAGACCTAGAAGTAAGGCAGACATTGGGTTCTGAGAGAGGACTTCCTCCCCACGGGCATCCCCGGGGAAACTCACTCTCGGGGGTTCCACCCTCGCCTGCTGGAACCAGCCCACGAGGGCTGGTTGGCTTCAATGTTATGCATTTCGCATTCTAGTCACTGTAATGGCTCTGTAGCCGAGGATGATTGTGAAGACTCGGGACCTAATGTCTGAAGCTCAAATCATCTGCTGCTTGTTCAGTCCTTACAAACTCGTTAGAGGCTGTCTGACGTTCTTGAACCGAAAATCAAGGAGAGAAAGATGACATGACATCATCTTACTCATGCATTTGAACCATAGGAGTCATCTTGTATCTGAAGCAAACTTCCTGTTCAGATGTCAAGACGTAGTTAGGCCTCCTCCCCCTTCCCAAAACTGGAGCACCTCCACGTCTCCACCAACCAGGAAGCTCCCCCACCCCTGTCCTTTGGGACTTTATGGAGCCTTCACGATGTCAGCACGATTGACCATTCACTCCAGGCCCAGCCCCTCGCCCTTCTCTGGAGAGTGGGGACTGGGGTGGAAAATTCCACACTCTAATCATAGTTCGGTCTTTCTGGTGACCAGCCCGCGTCCAGGAGCCCACCCGGAGTCACCTTGTTAGGATAAAAGATGCTGCTGTCTCCCAGGAAAGTCCATGGGATTTAGGAATGCTGTATTGACAGGCAGGGTCAGAGGCCAAGTATTTAAAAAGATGCTCTGGTGATCTTATCACTTAGGCAATTACAAGGGTTTAGAAGCTCTGTGCCAACCGGGGGCAGAGACCAGTATATGTATTTTTTTTCTGTTATCTCACAGTATTCAATGCTAGCTTGGAAATGCTGTGACATGAACAGTATGTTTGCTTCCCTACATTTCCAAATTAGCGTCATTCTATGTTCAGAATGTTTCTGAGAAAATACCAAAGATTGGTAAGCCTAATTAGCGTTCATTGTACACTACCTTCTAGCATCATTCGACAGTACTCCCTGCTTCTCGAAACACTTGACCTCCCGGCTTCTAAGACAGCCCTCCCTCCTGACTGCCCTCCACCTCACCAGCCACTGCTTTCCCTTCTCCTGGCTGATTTCGCCATGTCCCCTGTGACTCAGCGCTGGAGTCCCCCAGGGATCCTGTTCGGGGAACTCTTGTCAAGCTATCCCCACCCCACAGGTGGACATGCCTGGCCGCCTGGCTTTGGAAATCCTCCCCATGTTAGGACGTCTCCATTTCGGATGTGAACTCCATATATTTATATCCAACTGCTGACTTGACATCTCCACTTGGGAGCCTCACGGTCGGTCATCTGAAACTCAGCAAAGCCCAAACCCAAGCCTGAGTGGGTTCCTCCCATGCCCGCTGAGCTGTAGAACTGGCCAGCAAAAACAGGGGGGCGCTAAGCCAGCCGGGCCCGAGGGGAAAGCCCAACCCAGGCGCTCAGTAACTCAGCCAACTTATTTGCCTTCCTGGCTGTCAGTTTCCCCAAATTTAAAGAATTATTTTGAGGACATAGACGAGCTGTGTTTGGGTCACAACTAGCTCAGAACTTAGCAACGGGAGTCATCGCTCAGCGAATGTTGGCCTCCCTCTCCCCCACCCCCTTTCCGGCATGTTTCACAGAGTTTTTATTGCCGGATTGCCTTCTGGGACGGAAGAGTCTCATTTTATAGAACCTGCAATTAAAGAATTCCTAACACTTCCTAAAGCTTGCTAATCACATGTCATAACAAGGACAGGGTATCCCCAGTTCCGAACACCTGGAAGCTGCTCGGGGCCACCTCGGTCTGCAGCTGTGACAGCTGTGCAGGTTCCCTCCGAATGTGCTGTCGTGGCGCACCGCAGAAGCAAGCAGAGGGAACCCACACAAAGGGAAAGCATCATGGTGTTCCCTGGGCACTGGGAGACCAAGGGGACGCTATTAACTTGAGCAGAGAGCATTTTGTTTCCGGTCTTTGCCTAATTATATTACCCAGACACAAAGTCAGTCCCTCTTGCTGTGGGGATGACTTCCTGCGGGGCAGTCAGAGGACAGAAGGCAGTGCCGGCTCCTCCTCCTGCTGTCGTCCTTCTCCCCCATCTCGGTCCCCAAACCAGCGCTGGCTAATTCAGGTGAGTGAGGCTCCCCTCCCTGTGGCTGCAGCCCCTTTGTGCCAGTGGGAGGAAACAGGCACTGGACAGAAACAGTCAAGCTTCTCCCAGCAGGACCCCGGCTGCCCCACTCGTCCCCCCAGAAGCTTCACTGCCTATGCCAGCAGCAGACTGAAGACATTGATGCTGAAGTGCAGTGAGGTCAGTCCAGGACCATCCCTTCTCACCAGGCCTTCTCGTCAGCAGCTGTGTCACTGTGTCTCTCTGCTTTGCAATGACATAAATATGTGTGTGTGGTCATTGAAGCTTTTAGAGAAGCCCAGGCAACTGGGAAAAAACACACCCTAAAATGTTGATGAATGGGGAGTCGGTTAAGTACATTACGCTACATACAGGCAATGGAACACTGTATAATTATCACAAGGAATGAGACACACCCTGTGTGCTCGTCTGGAAAGACTTCTTGGATACGTCGCTAACTGAAAAATTCAACCTGCGGAACAGCACGAGCTTACGTAGGGTATATCTAGTTTCATAAATACAGGCGCATGCACATACATTTATATGACAGAATAGGTGCAGAAAAGAAATACTAGGATCTCTGGATTCTAGCTGGTTCCATAGCCTTCTAGAATAAAGAGTACATTTCCCAGACTCCCTTGCAGTGAAGATTTATTTGCCTGGTGGTGTGAGCAGGTGACATGTGCAACATTGCCTTTATATGGGATGGGAATGTCCTTATGGCCCTTTCCCCCTGCTGTGGAAGTGGTATTGGGTTCTCTCCTATCATGCAGACAAGGGCGACTTGAAACATCAAGATAGAAGGGGCTTGGGTCCCCAATGGAGAGTCAGTCACTACCTCCAGGACAGTCCACTGTGATGAGGGGGACACATTAGCTCCCGTCTTTTCTATGCATGTGTGTGTTTGGGGGTCTCTTTGTCTTAGCAGTGAGTTCTATCCTCATATGAGCAAACCACCCCCCAGACAGTTGGCAGTGGTTATCTCTGAGCTATGGCATTAGAAGTGGCCAAGTGATGATTTTACTTTTTTACCTTATATGCTGCTATTATTTTAAAAATTGCAACGAATTGGTTTTGCTTGTTAATTGTCTTGGACTTCAGTGCCAGAATTGGGTTAATGATAGGCCTTAGCTCATGACACACTCTCATCATTGGTCCATGCAGGGTCTATTGCCGGGAGCCAGTCCATCCTTGCTGTTTCAAGGGACCTGGCATATATGGCATACTGTTCTTAATATGTTTGCTCACCTTCTTGGCACTATGTGTTTTAACCAAGGTCACCTCTCTGAGAAAGGTTGTTTCCCCAGGTAGGACTTTCCCCTGTAAAAACCCTTAATAAGTGCCAGGCAGGTAGTTAATCACTTTAACTACAAACAATCACACTTAAACTACATAATCTTTACTTAGAATAACCTCCTTCAGTTACTTCCTTGTAGCTTAATAGAACAATAGAGTAATCTTGGAATGGAGATAAGAAACGCCCTAACTTTTGGAATAGCATGGATGGGCTGGAGAACCTAGACAGAACCTGGCTGAAGAACCCGGCTACAGAACCTGGCGACTGAACCTGGCTGAAGGACCTAAACCGAACCTGGCTGGAGAACCTAGCGAGAGAACATGGCTACAGAACCTGGCTGGAGAACCTGGAGAACCTGGCTGGAGAACCTAACAAGAGAACATGGACACAGAACTTGGCTGGAGATTGTGGCTAGAGATCCTGGCAAGGCTGCTGATCAACTGAACGCTGTCTCCGTGTCACTCCTTCTTCGCCGATTCCGTCCACACCTTTGGGGACCCCTGGACCCTCTGGGGTCGGACCCCAGCAGTCTATGTCTATTTAGTTAGTTATTTTAAGAAGTAATAAGCAACCCCTAGCCACCCCCACAACAAAAGGTAGGACCTTGACCATAGCCTTTATCTAAAGGCTGCCCACCCTACCTTATCCCCTGGGGAAGCTAAGTGTTTCCCCACCTAGGGTAGGTCCCCATTCCTCTGAATTCTGTCATCCCCTCACTTTTTTTCTGAGGTATTTTTATTGCATCTGGGTGAACTCCTTAAAAGCCCATCTTCATTTTAGTCGGTTTTACCTTTATAAAAAGGATGCCATACCACATACAAAATGTTGGAGATCTTTTTTCCACTTACTGCTGTACTTCTAAGGCTCAGCCACGTTTTTGTAAGTTGCTCTCGTCAAGGGTCTGCCAGTTTTTCTGTGAAGGACAATGTGGGACGCATGTTAGTCTCTGCAGCCACATATTGCTTATCATACATCCTCCTCTGTTTACTTTGTGATCCCTAAAAATGTAAAATCCTTCAGACCACACAAAAACAGGGCCCCGCAGTTGGCTGACCCCTGCTGGGGCCCCTCAGTTGTGTTTACTGTGTAATATGAAGCCCCCCAGTTTATCAGGCCGCTCTTTCATGCATGAGGCTTGGTTTATCTCTCGGCTCCTGGTGCTGGACAGAGTGTATTCTGAGGATCCCTGTTGTACACACGGGCGAAGGCCTGTTTGGGGAACTCCCACAGGCGAACGCCCATCTTCAGCGGGAACACCCGGGTCCCCCTCCTTTCAGAGACGGGCAGCACCGCTCTCACTGCCGCTGAAATGTGCTGCCTCAGAGATGAGGGTCCGTCCCCCGGCTGCATTGCCCCACCCTGTTCACCTGTTGCTCTGTCCTCTCCTAGCTCTCCCGTGTGTGTATTTTTTTGCCTTCACAGCCCAGCCTGAATGTAACTCCTTCCCAGGCGTGTTCTGTGGCCGCATCTCCACGGAACCCTCCTATGGAACAGTCAGCAGAAATGTGGCTGCGGCATTAGACTTGAACTTCAATCCAGGCTCTGCTAGGTTCTCGCCAACCCGGGCAGGACACTTACAGCTTTAGGGAGGTAACATATTTTTAGAATCTTTTTTTTTTAAATATTATTATTGCCCATCGGCTCGGTGGTTGATTATTGACCTACAAACCAGGAGGTCACGGTTCAATTCCTGGTCAGGGCATTTTCCCCAATGAGGGGGTTGCAGGGGGCAGCCAATCAGTGATTCTCTCTCCTCATTGATGTTTCTATCTCTCTCTTCCTCTCTGAAATCAATAAAAATATATTTTAAAAAATATTATCCCTCAGAAAGTTTTAAACATTGTTAAGACTTACTGCTGAGTCTGGATGCGTGCAAATGGAATTTCAATATCCCAAAGCTCTCCTCCCCAATTCCTATTCCCCCTCTGTGGCTGTTTGTTTTTTTTTTTTTAAGAGAAGAATGGACCTCTCTCTCTCTGAGAAGTTTGTTGTGATGCTACTCGTGGCTGTCACTTTTGGTTGTCTACCCAAATCCCTCCCCATCTTTGCTCACAGAAGGTGCTGCCATCCATGCTCCTAGAGTAGCCATGTCACTGTGGTGAGCCTGGACCCTACCCACCCTTCAAAGAGAGCATCTCAATCTCCCTAAGCCAATCTTGAAGGCTTCTCCCTTCTCCCGGTGATTGTGTTAGGAATGACACAGACTCTCCTCTGCCCGTTAGTATGTGACAGAAACGCCGCTCTGTGGCTCTGGGAAAGGTGTCTTCAGAAATAAAGAGAACTGGGGAGAGCGAGTGATCCTCCTCTCTGCGCATGCCGTGGTGTCCACAAGCAAAGCCTGGACGGCTTCAGCCAGCATGGGCCCCGAGAGGAATTCAGTGTGTCCGATCTGATGGCGTAGAGAGCACCCGGTCTTCCTTTGGTGGAGTTGAATAGATTGTCCTATCTTCAGACTTCCTGATAGATGGATGAGATGACCAGTGGCCTTCCTGTCTGGCATACCTCCAGTTAAGTTCCCTGCCGCTTACAGCTAAAAGCACTTAAGGCTGTGCTACTTCAGGGGAGACCCACCCAGGACAGCCCTGGTGGAAGGGGCACCCACCTGGTTGGGCAGGTAACTGAATCGGTCCTCGCGACCAAGGGGTGAAGGTGTCACAATTTGAGACTCTGATAAAGAAAATCAACCAAAATTTTGACTTTCTGTGTTGGGAACTCACAGATGATTAATGTCAGGGGTAAAAAGAGAGACATTGGACTCTTTATGAAATACAAAAAGAAATAACATGGAAAGAAAATAAAACATTAAAGCAGACATTCAAATTTCCCAAATGCCAGCATCCCTAGGGAAATGCACCTGTTCTCATTCTTTGAATGGGGAAGAGAAAAAAGCAGCCAAATAGTAAGTGCTTGAACCACTCTAGACCCTGAGCAAATTTCCACAAGTATGAATTAAGTATTGACTATGTATTAGGCATAGGGGGAAGTTAGAGTGGGTAGTATGAGTCAGCGTTCTCCCGAGAAACAGAGCCAATCGGGTGTAGGTATGTGTAGAGATGTATTATAAGAAATTGGCTCATTGGTTATGGAGGCTGACAAGTCCCAGGACTGCAGGATGAGAAGAAAAGCTGCAGACCCAGGAGAGCTTTTGGAGTCATTCTAGTCTAAAGGCTGGCAGGTTCAAGACCCAGGAAGAGCTGATGTTTCAGTTCAAGTCTGAACGCAGGGGAAAAACACAAACAAACAATGTCCAGCTCCATGGCAGTCAGGCAAGAGAAATTCCCTCTTATTTGGGGGAAAATCAGCCTTTTGCTCTATTCAGGGCTTCAACTGATTGGATGAGGCCCACCCATATTAGGGAGAGCAATCTGCTTCACTCGAACTATCAATTTAAATGTTAAACTTATCAAAAATACTCAGCATCATGTTTGACCAAGTTTCTGGACCCCTCATGGCCCAGTCAAGTTGACATATAACATTAACCATCAAAGGCAGCAACAGCTTCTCTCTAAAAATATAGCCTTTACTCCTTCCCTTGAGTTGTCCTTAGACCCTTCACTTTTTATCACGGTTAACAGAGTGCCTCTCAACTGGGGATGCAAGCATGCACAAGATACCTATCTTTTTATCCTGCTAGTTTGAGCAGCTCTCCGGCCATATTCACAGTGAATTTCTCAGGCTGTAGTTGTCTGTGCAGTTTTGCATGACAGTGGACGCATTTACATATCTGCGTGTTCCATACCCTTCCTTACTGAATATGCAGCTGGTGACAACGCAGACATGGGCAGTAGGGTGGAGGGTTTTCCGTCAGGTGCTGGATTCACACATGTAGTACACTTTGAGCATTTGCACTGTGCCAGGGTTGCTTTTTGTATCATTAAATTGCTGGCTTATTGGAAGCGATTTCTTATTTATTTTGGAGTCCCCCGTGCCCTGTTTCTATGCTTTGCACCGAGCAGACATTCAGGAAATATGTGTTGATTTGGATATTAAATTATGCAGTTCTTTTGAGGTTACTGTACATAACCGAGTTTTACTGCTCTCCAAATCTCTGGTAATATTTCAGCAAGTCTGTACGCCAGCAAATGTGGGAAGCCGAGGGCCCTGACTTGGGAGTCAGGAAAGCAGGGGCTCAGACCCCAGTGTGAGCAGTTACTGAGTGACCTGCATCCCGTTTCTTAACCTCTCTCAGCCTCAAATTGCTTTTCTTTCCTGTAAGGAAAAATGTATATTTCAGTGCAGAGTTGTGCCTCTCTAAAAGGCCCCTCTCCAGGCTGATTCTGACTGTGTGTAAGTTGTAGGCCCTGGGAGTAATGCAGACACAAACCATGCTTCGTCCTGTAGGAATCCCCTGAGCTCTCTGGCCTGCTGTGCACCAAGCTAGGCTGCCCCCAGTTGCCATTCATCCTAACATCCCTGAACTACCGATGTGTTTTTAAACCATTCGTAACCGTTGCTTGGTTCCCTCATTACAAGTAAATTGAACTTTTTGAAAATCATATGTTCATTTCATATCTGCATGAGAGTCATAGTTTTACTTTAAAAAAAGAAAAGCCTTTACAACACTCACCTGTGAAATGGGAGGATGATGAGGATCTCAAGGGGTTGTTTCATGATCAAATGTGACGTCCTCCTGCACTTGACCCTCTTCGCCAAGCTCTTCCCAGCGCAGGCAGCGACTCTGTTGAACCTGAAACCGGGTCGTGTTCCTCCTTGACGCAGAGTCTGCAGTGCTCCCAGCTCACAAAATCCCAGTGCCCTCCTGGCCTCCCACTCCCCTTGGGTCCCACACGTGCTCCCCTCACGCCTCCCAGCTGCACAGGCCTCCCTGCTGCTCTGCACACCCACAGGGCTGCTCCTGCCTCGGGACCTTGCACAGGCCATTCCCTCCATTGGATTACTCTGCTCTCAGCCATCCATGGAGCTGCCCCCTCCATTCCTTCAGGTCTTGACCCAGGTGTCACCTCCCCAGAAGGTCTCCCCTAGCTGCCCATCAGGAGTTTAATCCATTCACCTCCCCCAACCAACTCCTGCTGTAACTCTGTCCCGCCTCGTTCTCCTTAGCACCAACCGCTCCCTGGCAATCTGCATGTTGTTCTATGTGTGGCGTCTATTTCCTGTCTCCGGACAAGCATGTAAGCTCCCCGAGGGCAGGGCTTTCTGTCTGTTCTGCTCACTTCCATGTCCTCAGTGCCCAGAATAGCGTTTTGTACATTGGAGGCCCTCAATAGGTGAATGTTCTGATAATTCACAGAAAACACCTAGCCCGATGCTGGACACATAGGACGGGGTCCCAAATACCACCTGTAACAGGAAAGGTAAAAAGGACGGTGAGGAGCACCGGGTGACAGGAGGTTGGAGAGGACAAGAGGAAGGGGGCAGCTGCAGATGTGAGCTGTCAGAGGGAGGGCTGAGCCGACTTGCCCCCTCAGGTGGGATTTTCCATTCACTCGGTCTGGTGGGCACCTAGTGCTGAGCTGGCACATGCCATGTTCCCACCAGTGCTCTCCTCTGATGGGGTCGCCATGAGTTTAAGAGCATCGGTAGCTGAGGATGGGTGGGGGGAACTCAAGGAAAAAGATTAGAAAGACAATTCGAGTCCACTTCATGCATGTTGCTGCCACACTCGAGCAATTTAGGAAAATTGGCACGAATACGTGGAGATTGCTTTGCACTGAAGTGCTTGATTGCAGGAGTAAAGAATAATTTTGCCTTGGTTAAGAGCTGTTGATATGAAGATCAGCCGATGCAGATGTGGAGATGGATTCTGGGACGGCCCCCTGGTCTGGCCGCCCCAGAGCTCCCTGTCTCCAGCTGGCACCCTGGGTTGCCAGGGCCCTGAAACCTCAGGCCCATTGGTGAGCTGCCCTCAATGAGGAATGTCACCTCGGTCCTGGAAACCCTACTTTTGAGAACTGTGTTCAATCCGTGTTGATTTGCATTGGAGCCACAATCTGAATTTCGTTCATAAAACAGTTTGGAAACCAACGGAAATTAAAAAAAAAAAAAATCTTCTTCCAATGAATCCTGCTGCTAATTAGTTTCAGCTTTAATTGATTTTGAGACCCATTTTGAGGCACTTACCAGTGGCAGGCAGCCACCTCCCTTCCATCTCCTCCAGGAAACTCATCCAATTAAAAACACATAACTGCTCTGGCTGGTTTGGCACAGTGGATAGAGTGTCGGCCCACGGACTGAAGGCTCCTGGTTTTGATTCCCATT
>NW_006293088.1:3909111-3910916 GCF_000327345.1 Myotis davidii | reverse complement strand
CCAGAAATATCTAGAGACTGGGCTAACATCTGTTCAAACACACACACACACACACACACACACACACACACACACACACACACTCTCTCTCTCTCTCTCTCTCTCTCTCTGACTCTCTCCGTCCCCTCCATGCCCTCTAAACATCAGTGGAAAGTGTATCCTCGGGTGAGGATTAACAAACAACAACAAAAGAACACGCTTTGGAAGATTGGCCTCCAGTCAGGGCCAAGGTGCACCGCGCCTCTGGAGCTAGCCGACCCCAGCACCACGTGGAGTCAAACAGGTGGATTCGAGCAACGGCCACTGAATTCCCACCTTGAGAAAAGTGTTCAGATTCTCCGAGTCTTCTCCAAACCTCATGAAACACGGATGGAGATCATGCCTCACGTATTACTATTAAACACAGTGGGGTGTGGTGCCTGCTGAGCACAGAGCCTGGCTCCCGATAATGCTTGTCTCCATTAGTGTCATCGGCATCATTAATCACTTAGAAGGGTCTAGAGCCGTGATCATGGGAAGGGGCTGTGTCCCTGGGCACAGCTGCAGTGGCTGGGGTTACTTTTGGTTGTCATACTGAGGATGCCCTCAGTCCTTGCCATGTGGCCGTCTTCATAAGCAGCTCACACAAGGTGGCAACTTATGTCATCAAAGCCAGAAGCAAGAGAGAGACTCGCAAGGCAGACATTGATCTTATGCAACATAATCATGGTGGTGACATGTCATCACTTTTGCCGTGTTTTGTTAGTAAGAAGCAAATGACAGGGCCCTCCCACCCTCAAGAGGAGGGGATCACACAAGAGGGTGAACGCCAGGAGGCGGGGATCATGGGGCCACAGATTCTTGTCTGTCTGCCACAGCTGCTGTGGCTAGAAGTCCAAGATATGCACCTACTATGCACAAGGCATTGTCCTAGGGTCTTTACACAGACCACGTAGCGTAAGTCCTCCATCAGCACTTTACGATCAGAATTATTATCCCCATTGCATAGATGGCTAAGCTGAGCTTCAAAGAAGCTAAGTCATTTGCTCAACTTCCCGCAGCTAGAAGAGTGCAAATCCAGGATTCAAATCCAGACCTGTGACTCCAGATCTTATTCTTTTATCACCCTGACAAACATTCGCTAATTTACATGTACAATTGACCCTCCAACCATAAGCAACACCGGGGGTTACGGGCCGAAAATCTGCCTATAACTTTTGACTCTACAGTCAGGACTTGAAATACCTGGACTCAATTAGCCACAGATGGAAAACAGTAGTTTGGATCCCCGGTCGGGAATCTGTAGAGTGGGATGCAAAAATATTGTTTTCCATGCACGGTTGGATCTTCGGATGTGAAACTCAGGGTTAGGAGGGCCCACTGCATTTATTGAAAATATCTGCTGGTAAATGGGTCAGTGCAGATCAAACCCTGCTGCAGTATATTATTTGTCTTGATTTCATTCATTGGAGGCACTCTGCATCTAGAGAAACTGATGCAGAGAGGGGCTCCGTCTCCATGCGGTCCCCCAGCGAGTGCTGGCAGAGCCCACTCCAGAGCCCCGGTCTTGCCTCCTGGCCCAGGCTGCCTCTTACATCACTCCTCCTCCTGCGAAGGAGCAACTGCTCTAAATATAGACCTCCGAGCCTGCGCCCTGCTCCGGGGCCTGCACTTCCCTCGGGAGCCCTGCCTGCATTTTTAAAGGAAGTCCAATTGGGGCCCAGAGAAGTCCTCATTATCTCGCTAAGGTTGGCAGCCTGGGGCCTGAAAGAACTGAAATCTCTATGAGCTACGCCTGGCAGGCATCCACTGAGCCTGCTGCCAGA
>NW_006293088.1:3890847-3901607 GCF_000327345.1 Myotis davidii | reverse complement strand
AGAGCCGACTTGCCCCCTCAGGGGGGATTTTCCATTCACTCGGTCTGGTGGGCACCTAGTGCTGAGCTGGCACATGCCATGTTCCCACCAGTGCTCTCCTCTGATGGGGTCGCCATGAGTTTAAGCATCGGTATAGCTGAGGATGGGTGGGGGGAACTCAAGGAAAAAGATTAGAAAGACAATTCGAGTCCACTTCATGCATGTTGCTGCCACACTCGAGCAATTTAGGAAAATTGGCACGAATACGTGGAGATTGCTTTGCACTGAAGTGCTTGATTGCAGGAGTAAAGAATAATTTTGCCTTGGTTAAGAGCTGTTGATATGAAGATCAGCCGATGCAGATGTGGAGATGGATTCTGGGACGGCCCCCTGGTCTGGCCGCCCCAGAGCTCCCTGTCTCCAGCTGGCACCCTGGGTTGCCAGGGCCCTGAAACCTCAGGCCCATTGGTGAGCTGCCCTCAATGAGGAATGTCACCTCGGTCTTGGAAACCCTACTTTTGAGAACTGTGTTCAATCCGTGTTGATTTGCATTGGAGCCACAATCTGAATTTCGTTCATAAAACAGTTTGGAAACCAACGGAAATTAAAAAAAAAAAATCTTCTTCCAATGAATCCTGCTGCTAATTAGTTTCAGCTTTAATTGATTTTGAGACCCATTTTGAGGCACTTACCAGTGGCAGGCAGCCACCTCCCTTCCATCTCCTCCAGGAAACTCATCCAATTAAAAACACATAACTGCTCTGGCTGGTTTGGCACAGTGGATAGAGTGTCGGCCCACGGACTGAAGGCTCCTGGTTTTGATTCCCATCAAGAGCACACACCTCTCTCTGTTGCAGGCTTGGTCCCCGGCCCCAGTCAGGGTGTGCATGGGAGGCAACCAATTGATGTGTCTCTCTCTTTTTTTTTAAATATATTTTATTGATTTTTCACAGAGAGGAAGGGAGAGAGATAGAGAGTTAGAAACATCTATGAGAGAGAAACATCGACCAGCTGCCTCCCGCACATCTCCTGCTGGGGATATGCCCGCAACCCAGGTACATGCCCTTAACCGGAATCGAACCTGGGACCTTTCAGTCCGCAGGCCGACGCTCTATCCACTGAGACAAACAGGCAAGGGCAGCATCAGGGTCTTTTTAGCCTGTCTTCAGAGGCACACGCCCTCGCTTTGAGGCAACCAACCGATGTATTTCTCTCACATAAATATTCTCTCTCTTTCCTGCTCTCTTCCACTCTCTCTAAAAATCAATAGGAAAATATCCTCGGGTGAGGATTAACAAACAACAACAAAAGAACACGCTTTGGAAGATTGGCCTCCAGTCAGGGCCAAGGTGCACCGCGCCTCTGGAGCTAGCCGACCCCAGCACCACGTGGAGTCAAACAGGTGGATTCGAGCAACGGCCACTGAATTCCCACCTTGAGAAAAGTGTTCAGATTCTCCGAGTCTTTCTCCAAACCTCATGAAACACGGATGGAGATCATGCCTCACGTATTACTATTAAACACAGTGGGGTGTGGTGCCTGCTGAGCACAGAGCCTGGCTCCCGATAATGCTTGTCTCCATTAGTGTCATCGGCATCATTAATCACTTAGAAGGGTCTAGAGCCGTGATCATGGGAAGGGGCTGTGTCCCTGGGCACAGCTGCAGTGGCTGGGGTTACTTTTGGTTGTCATACTGAGGATGCCCTCAGTCCTTGCCATGTGGCCGTCTTCATAAGCAGCTCACACAAGGTGGCAACTTATGTCATCAAAGCCAGAAGCAAGAGAGAGACTCGCAAGGCAGACATTGATCTTATGCAACATAATCATGGTGGTGACATGTCATCACTTTTGCCGTGTTTTGTTAGTAAGAAGCAAATGACAGGGCCCTCCCACCCTCAAGAGGAGGGGATCACACAAGAGGGTGAACGCCAGGAGGCGGGGATCATGGGGCCACAGATTCTTGTCTGTCTGCCACAGCTGCTGTGGCTAGAAGTCCAAGATATGCACCTACTATGCACAAGGCATTGTCCTAGGGTCTTTACACAGACCACGTAGCGTAAGTCCTCCATCAGCACTTTACGATCAGAATTATTATCCCCATTGCATAGATGGCTAAGCTGAGCTTCAAAGAAGCTAAGTCATTTGCTCAACTTCCCGCAGCTAGAAGAGTGCAAATCCAGGATTCAAATCCAGACCTGTGACTCCAGATCTTATTCTTTTATCACCCTGACAAACATTCGCTAATTTACATGTACAATTGACCCTCCAACCATAAGCAACACCAGGGGTTACGGGCCGAAAATCTGCCTATAACTTTTGACTCTATAGTCAGGACTTGAAATACCTGGACTCAATTAGCCACAGATGGAAAACAGTAGTTTGGATCCCCGGTCGGGAATCTGTAGAGTGGGATGCAAAAATATTGTTTTCCATGCACGGTTGGATCTTCGGATGTGAAACTCAGGGTTAGGAGGGCCCACTGCATTTATTGAAAATATCTGCTGGTAAATGGGTCAGTGCAGATCAAACCCTGCTGAAGTATATTATTTGTCTTGATTTCATTCATTGGAGGCACTCTGCATCTAGAGAAACTGATGCAGAGAGGGGCTCCGTCTCCATGCAGTTCCCCAGCGAGTGCTGGCAGAGCCCACTCCAGAGCCCCGGTCTTGCCTCCTGGCCCAGGCTGCCTCTTACATCACTCCTCCTCCTGCGAAGGAGCAACTGCTCTAAATATAGACCTCTGAGCCTGCGCCCTGCTCCGGGGCCTGCACTTCCCTCGGGAGCCCTGCCTGCATTTTTAAAGGAAGTCCAATTGGGGCCCAGAGAAGTCCTCATTATCTCGCTAAGGTTGGCAGCCTGGGGCCTGAAAGAACTGAAATCTCTATGAGCTACGCCTGGCAGGCATCCACTGAGCCTGCTTACAGAGAGAACTGTCGCCCAATGTCCAGATGATGTTTAAATACCTATAGCCACCCCCCCCTCCCCCCGGATGGAAGGACGTTCTCAGGCTGGAGTAGGTGCAGCGGCCCCACCGGAGTTCCACACGGGCTCCCGCCGCCCACTCTCGCCGTGAGTCATGTTCCCTCTCACAAATGAAGGCCCTGCTCAGACTCATATTTTCTCATTTGTTACATGGGCAGACTGCAGGGGTAATGCACGGAATTTTAGTTTTCTGTTCCCGGATTTCTTTCTTTTTCTTTTCTTTTTTAATCCTCACCTGAGGATATTTTTCCATTGATTTTAAGAGAGGGTGCAAGAGAGAGGGAAAGACAGAGAAATAGCGATGTGAGAGAAACACATTGATTAGTTGCCTCCTGCACATGCCCCAATCAGGACTGGGCTGGGGAGAAGCCTGCAACCGAGGTATGTGCCCTTGACTGGACTCAAACCCTAAACCAGTGGCTCTCAACCTTCTGGCCCTTGAAATACAGTTCCTCATGTTGTGACCCAACCATAAAATTATTTTCGTTGCTACTTCATACCTGTCATGTTGCTACTGTTATGAATCGTCATGTAAATATCTGATAGGCAGGATAGTCTTAGGTGACCCCTGTGAAAGGGTTGTTCAACCGGCAAAGGGGTCGCGACCCACAGATTGAGAACCGCTGCCCTAGACCCTTTAGTCCACAGGCCAATGCTCTATCCACTGAGCCAAACGGGCTAGGGATGTTCCTGGATTTCTGGGTCATGTTGCTACTGTTATGAATCGTCATGTAAATATCTGATAGGCAGGATAGTCTTAGGTGACCCCTGTGAAAGGGTTGTTCAACCGGCAAAGGGGTCGCGACCCACAGATTGAGAACCGCTGCCCTAGACCCTTTAGTCCACAGGCCAATGCTCTATCCACTGAGCCAAACCGGCTAGGGCTGTTCCTGGATTTCTGACACTGGATTTCTCAGTACCATCTAGTGAAAATGACAATTCAGAAGTTGTCTTTCGTGTGTATTTCTCAACTCTGTTCCCCCTAGTGGGGTCAGCAAACTGGCTGGCAGGCCACATCCAGCCTGCAGCTTCTTTCCTTATGACCCTCAAGCTCTAAGAATGGGTTTTACATTTTGAAAAGGTTGTAACAGGGAAAACAGAGACAAGTGACAGAGACTATAGGTGGCCGCCAGCAAATCCTCAAATATTCACTGGTTCTTTAAAAAAAAAAAGTGTGCTGCTCTCTGCTCTAGGTTTTAATAGTGTTATACACAACACTTTCTATGGCTAAATAATTTGGGGAACCATTGGACTAAAACAAGAAAGAGGTTTTTGGAGTCTTTTGTGTTGTAAACGCACACCTTATCAGGGTCTTTACTAATGACATTTTTGCATCTCAAAGGAAGGGATAAAATATGCAATGATCCCATTGCCTCCGAGTTTTGCCTCAGAACTGTGTGTGTGTGTGTGTGTGTGTGTGTGTGTGTGTGTGTACTGAGGTTCAGGAATTGCTTATATTAAGGCACTTTTCATTAGAGATGTGTTGTTAACTGGGCCATGGGATTTGGCTGGACGAGTGAGGTCCTGCATCGGCATTGATTGGGGGCTTCCTGGGTCTTTTGGCTTCTGACACTCCAGAGCCAGAGAGCATATGGTTAAGAGTGAGGGCTCTGGAGCCACGCTGGTTTGAAACTTCCTCCACTCCACCACCTGCGGAACCTTGAGAAATACACTCGCCTCTCTCTGCCTCCGTTTCCTCCACTGCAAAATGGGGGTAATCATAGCAGCTGTCTCCTGGGGTTACTGCAGCAAGCATGCTCTGGAGAAATGCTCACGCTCCCCGTTACTGTCTCTGAAGTGGGAACAGTGACGCCTGTGGACAGAGCTGTTTAGCATAATAATGTAGGGGAAAGGAGTCATAGGGAGAGGACAGTGTGTTTGCCTGTCATGAATACAAACACTGTCTCCATTCTAAGAAAAAGGAAAGTCTTACCTGTGTTAAGAAAACGTGCTGTTTCCTGGGGATGCTTAAAACACATGTTCTCTCAGAGTTCCAGAGGCCAGAAGTCCGAAATCAGGGCGTCAGCAGGGCCCTGCTCCCCTGAACCTCTCAGAAGGAGCCTTTCTGGACTCTGGCAGCTTCGGTGGCTCCCAGCATCCCTTGGTCTGTATCAGCATCACTCCAGGCTCTACCCTCATCTTCCTGACTTCTCCCTGTGTGTCTGCCTTCACGTTGGCTCTCCTCTTCTCATAAGGACACGGGTCATATTAGATCAAAAGCCCACCCGACTCCAGTGTGGCCCCCTCTTACCTCATTGCATCGGCAGTGATCCTGTTTCCAGATAAGGCCCCATTCTGAGGCTGGGGGCCAGCACTTTAACAGATCTCTTTGGAGGTACAATTCAGCTCTTCACAGCAAGTTTTTGCAACCTCGGCACTAATGACAGCTGGGCGAGGTAATACCTTGTTGCGGAGGCTGATCTGTGCGTTCTTTCGGTATTTAGTAGCATCTCTGGTCTTGACGCACTGATGCCAGTCACATCTCCTCCAGACTGTTCCGGATATCCCCCGAGGAGCAACGCTGTCCCGGTTGAGAACCGCTGGGTTAAAAATATAATACTTAATCTAGACCAACTCCAAACAGAAATACTCCCTCCAACAAGACCGCAGAAGTGGCTGCTGCAAACAGGTCACAGAGTGTGGCTCTTCCTCTTACGGCGTGTTGCCAGTAATAAGAACTCAAAATTTTGCATTGCTTAGCATTTCTTTTTGCTGAGATAAATTTCCCTACCTGGAGGCCACCGTTATTATTGCTAGTTCACAGGCGAGTCATCGCTTAAAATGTAAATTGCTTGGAAAGAAACCAGATTTGGTGACATAATAATCAAAAGGAAAATCGACAACTGCAGAAATGCACATCTGTTTGCGAAAGCTATCTGCCAGTCCACTGCCGCTGTTGGCACGTCAAAACCTAAGCATCTAAGCGTAATCCTTTACAGCGCAGTCAGTTGAGAACACATTCACAAAAGTCTGTGGCAGTGGCTTGGCATGTAAGCGTGTGGCTCTCACAGAGCCCTCTGGATATACAGATGGGAAAGCTGAAACTACATCTCCATGGAGGCTGTTGGCCCTCCAGTGTCACAGGTTCAAATCTTGCTGGGGCAGTGCAGGGGGTGGCACCTTCCTGGGCAATTAAATGGTCTGTCCTTCCTTCGTATGTTGGAAACTTGGCAAGATTTTCACAATGATTGTCATAGCTGCACTGGCAGTGATCCAGCTGCTGGTCACCTGTGTCACAGAGGTCACCTGTGTCACAGAGGGCACCTGTGTCACAGAGGTCACCTGTGTCACCTCTCCTCCGGCAACACAGCCAGAGAATCTGGGCCGCATCAGTAACAATGTCAGTATCGCTTCCCACCGATGTCCTTGGCTTCCATGCGAACCAATCCAAAACTGAACCTTCACTGGCTCAGTGCAAAGACAGTGTCCACCTGAGTCATGTGACTTGGGGGAGGGTCCCGGGAAGACCCCACTCCTACGTGTGTGCCTTGCATATGCTGTTTGATTGTGTTTCCTAAGTGCTGCCTTTTCCCTTAGTTCCCTGGAAGTGCTGAATTCAATCCCATCATGTCCTTCAGAGTGAACAGGTCGCGTGAGGTAGGAGAGTCCTGAGGGGCGAGAGGGGTGGGGAGCGAGAGCCTAGAGTCCGCTCCAAGTTCCAATTTGTGTTTCACTCTGAGCTCAGACACTTGCAGGCGTGAGGCTCCTCCTCGGGTCGGCCCTGAAGACCGGAGTGGCTGTCCTCATCTCTGCCTGTGTCTGCAGATATAGCATCCAACAGTGGCTAGAGTGAGACCCCAAACTGGAGGCATCCAGTACATGTTTGTGGACAGCTCTGAGTGTGCAGTGCTGTATGTAAAAGAGAACATGGGCCCCTCCCACCCTGTGGGAATGTAGTGAGGCCATCGGTAAGTGGGCGGGGAGACCTTGGGAGCCGGGCCAGTCCTGGGTCTAAGGAAGGCCAGAGAAACGACCTCTATATGTGCGCCTGGATCGTAAACAGCTATTGTTTTGATGTCACACAGCTTGTGTGCAGGCCCGTCCGCTCTCCCTGCATGCCTCATTTTTCTCTGTTTTCTTTTCTCTATAAAACCTTGTTGGGAAAGTCTGGATGGTGGCAAAGCAGTACCACCGGCCAGCCATTCCCCCACCCCTGTGTGGCCAGATGGGACCTGGCGGGACAATGCCACGGGTGGCAGCCAGTATGGCGGTAAACTTCACTGGCCAGTCACCACTGCTGCGTGGAAAAGTCTAATGAGCCCATGTCTTTAACAGCCAGTCCTTGCGTTATTTCTTTGGGATCCACGGACAGTATGCTGAGGTTTTCTGGGACCTCAGCACTTTGCATAACAAGTGAAGGAAGGAAGACAGAGAACAAAGACACACGTGGCCTCCACTCAGCCTCCTCGCTGCACCTCTCCATAGCTCCGTGGCTCGGGCAGGCAGCGGTGGCCCGGCATGGATCTCTTCACTGGCGGCGTTTACCTAACAGCTGCAGTTGAGCCTCTGAGCACCAGCCCCTGGAAAGCAGCTGCTTACCAAGACGCACAAAATCATAATAAGTGACCCATCCCTGAGGCCCTCCCAGGGTGGTCCTGGGTCTCGGACAGTTTCGCCAGCCACAGCGTCAACTCTTCCACCTTATGTCATACCTGGACCCCCACACACCTTCGGGACCTGGAAAAACAGATGCATCGATAGTTCAGAAACCGGCGGGCGATCTGGGCAATTCACATTGGTAGGTATGACCTGTGATGCGTCCTACCTGCCAGGCCTCCCCCTCGAGCCTGCTTGAGGCTGTTGGGCTCCTGGAGTCCTTTGCCTGGACTCTGAAGCCAAACAAAGAAAGAGCAGATAAAGCTTTAATTTTCAGCAAGTAGGTTTTCGTAATGGCGGGATGAACTCATTCAATTTACAACTCCTTTATCTGCTGGAGAATTCATTGTGAGGGAGAGAGACAGTGTTCCTCTGCCTGGTCCCATGTGGGAGAGAGAGAGAGAGAGAGAGAATGAGAATGAACTGCTGGCTTTAAAAAAACAATTCTCTCTCTCCTAGCAGTAATAGTGCCTGTGTTCGGCAGGTCTATTTCCAGTCCCGGCCTCTCCTCGCTCACCTGCCTTTGGCCCACACTTCAAACGGTGGCTAATGTGGAGCTCCGGGCTTCCCGGGAGCTGAATGAATGGTGTTGACTGTCATTAGCTCAGCGCGGCCGCTGAGGTGCAAGGTGCCTTCCATCAGGATGTGTTTCGGCTGCATCGCCCCAGGAGAGAGGCAGACAGGAGACACGTTTCTAAATGCAAAACAAGAGCTCCTCCGTCTGAAATTTCCTCTGCAGAGAAAGGTTCTTTACTGAGCGCCTGGAGGGCAGAGCTGCCGCTGCTGTCCGGGTGGCGGAGATGTCAGCCGTGCACTGTGCGTTCTTTAATGTCCTCACTCGATGCCGGGTCATTAACTTCAACACTATCCAGGCGCATTCAGGATCATGTTCACCTTAAGGGACACACCTGGGGAGCTGAGTCTGCTCAGCCTCCGAGAAGGAATCTTGAAATGTGCTCGGTGAGGCTTGTGAAATCGCTCCTCCGCCTGCAGAGTGATAACAGGGACGGGAGGTGTCTGTAAAGCAGCCAGGAAAGACTGTGAAGGCGTCCAAGGCTGTGATGGGCTCTGAGCTATGAATTGTCCATTCAGGGCAGCTTTGTTCGACAGCACAGCGTGTCTCCTGGGGAAGGTATCTCATACAGAAGCAAAGCTGGGCTCGGACCCCCAGGGAATAAGTCAGACCACAGCTCTAGTGACAATTGCACAAAATGCGTCTGGCATCACACACCTGTGCAAGAATCTGGGCCTCTCTGCGTTGAGATGCTAATTCAGCTAGAAACCTAAGTCAGAAGTGAACCCTTGATATGGTACTTGGTGTTCTCATGACAGTGCGTGGCCAGAGTCACTACCAGTGTAAGGTGAGCGACTGCACAGTGAGCTCCAAGACAGAAATTCAGAAAATGGTGGATGGGCCTTATACTACCAGTGTAAGGTGAGCGACTGCACAGTGAGATCCAAGACAGAAATTCGGAAAATGGTGGATGGGGCCTTGTCTGGTTTGGCTTAGTGGATAGAGCGTCGGCCTATGAACTGAAGGATTCTGGACAGGACACCTGCCTGGGTTGTGGGCTCAATCCCCAGTGGAGGGGGAGGGGCATTAAAAAAGGAAAAGCTTGAGCCTCCAGCATAGTAGTTGTCAAACTTGAGCACATGGCAGTTACCCAAGCGTTTAATAAACACAGAGGCTGGCCCCACCCTCTGAGCTTCTGATTCAGGAGGTCTGGGGTGGGGCCTGAACGCGCACTTCTAACAGGAATGCGGAGGCTGCTAGCCCCGGGACCCCAGGTTGAGAGAGATTGTTCTACCAGGAGCCTAATGGAAGGCAAATAAAAACCCTCCTAATCTCTGAGTTCTTCACTGTAACATTAACTGCGTGCGTGATCCCATCCTGCAATCCTATCTCATACAATAAGAGAGTAGGCTTTTAGGGCCCAAGGAGAGGGCTACCCCTGCAGCTGAGCTGGTCTGGAAATTATGCGTGCGTGGGGAATTATGCATGTGGAATGTCTGGCCAGAGACTAACAAGGGTTGAGTCGGACAGTGCAGTCTCCCGGCCCCCCAAAAGCACCCCAGTCCCTTCAAGAGGCCAAGTATTCAAATAAGAGTTTCTTGGTGCCTGTTTTTCAAACGCTGATTAAAAAACACCCCTTAGAAAACATGACAAGGAGGCGAGAACACACCTCTGGTTCCCGTTCACCTCATCAGCATCAATAAATATTCATCGGCCTCCTGCCACGTTGGGGTGCTCAGAGGCAGAACCAGACATCCAGGAGACACAGGCCTCATTCTCCAAAGAGACCACAGTCTGGAGAGCAAACCAAGAAACAGGCAGGTTATCTTTGGGAGGCAGGGCGAGGTGCTTCCCGTGGAAGGCGATGGTTAGCTTTTCACAATGGGAACGCACACATAAAACCCCGCTTTTGTAACCAAGGCAGATTCCGGATGCATGAGAGGAGCCAGCTGTTTAAGGGAACCTGGCAGAGAGAATCCTTGTGAGAGAAGAAGGGCTTGCTAATGTGAAAACCACCCCCTCATTCAGCGGCCGTGTTTGCTTCCAGTTTTCTCTTTGGTAGATCTGAGCAGGTCTGAGAGTGCAAGTAGGAGGAGTTTCCTTGCATTCTTGCTTTGGGAAAAGCCGCTGACAAGTGTCTGTATCAGAGGAGCATTGTTCAGTGCCCCCTGTGTGTTCCATGGGTGGGTGGGGGGTACGCAGGCCCCTCTATGACGCCTTGGAGGCATCCTCTTGCTGAATTATGATGTCTGTGCCTACATCCCGAGGTTAATCGAGTGACAACATGTCTATAGTTACCAAACAGTGACCACTCGTGTGCAGTATATTTTCTTGGACTTTGAGATTTTGGAAATGGTCACTGAGATATGGCAAATTTGACCACTCCCAGACAGGGCCCCTCCACCGTGGCGCTGCAATCATTTAAGGCCACACAGGTCTTTATTGTCGGGTCCGCCCTGGGCACTGTGGTTTGTGTGGCAGCATCCCTGGTCCCTACACACCAGATGCCAGTGGAACCTCCCCCACTGTGACAACCAAAAATGTCTCCACACATTACCACATGTCCCCTAGTTCAGTGGTCGGCAAACTGCGGCTCGAGAGCCACGTGTGGTTCTTTGGCCCCTTGAGTGTGGCTCTTCCACAAAATACCAGGTACGGGCACACACGTACAGTGCTATTTTTGTGGCCC
>NW_006293088.1:3857176-3890619 GCF_000327345.1 Myotis davidii | reverse complement strand
ACGTGTGGTTCTTTGGCCCCTTGAGTGTGGCTCTTCCACAAAATACCAGGTGCGGGCGCACACGTACAGTGCTATTGAAACTTTGTGGCCCATGCGCAGAAGTCAGTATTTTGTGGAAGAGCCACACTCAAGGGGCCAAAGAGCCGCAGTTTGCTGACCACTGCCCTAGTTGATTCTATCATAAGTGGCAGGGAAGCTATTATGAGTCATTTTATTCATTCACAAATGTGTGCTAAGCACCTACAGTGTACCAGGCACTGGGTTATGAGTAAGCCGAACAAGGTTCCTGCCCTCAATGAAATTTCAGTCTAGGGAGGGTCAGTGTTCAGTGAGTCAACAAAGTAATAATTAATTATCAAAAATAAAATCATGTGATGGAAAAACAGGGTGGAGTTAGAAATAGTCTGTATAGGCAAAGTAATCTGGGAAGGCCTCCCTGAGGAGGTGACATTTAGGCTAAGGCCTGCAGGACGAGTAGAAAGCAGATCTGTGAATAGCTGGAGGAACTACAGTTATGCAAAAGAAGGACTGGACCAAAGAAAGTTAGACCCATAGACAAGGACTGTAAGAGGCAGTGTTTAGGAATCAGATGTAGCCTCAGAGGCCAACCTTAAGTTTGCCTTCTCTCTCTAGGGAAAGGGGTGCATGCTACACAGTGCTGGAGCTCTGGGGAGCACGCCTGCCATGGCGTGTTCCCTCTCTGGTCCCAGGCAATGTGTAAAGTGGAAAGGTGCCTTCAGACTTCATAGGGAATTGAGGATTATTTCAAAGATTAAAGTTGTGCCTCTGCACAAAGTAAGATGAAATTTGCTAGGGGTTTGGTTGTCCAGGTTGTATATTAAATGGATCTCATATGGACATGAAAGAAAAAAAATCCCTCCCATTCTTGCAAAGCCAACTGTGTGAACGGATCTAAGCCAGGGTGAGCATGCTCACCTACTACATTCTTTTTCGTAGCCAGGGACAGCCACCAGGAGCTGGAGTGGGTGGGACTTAGCTGCTCTCCTGCAGCCCTGCTACCAGGTAACATTGAAAGCACATTGCAGAGGAACCCTGGAGGGGGAAGCTGAGAAAACATAGAGTAGGAATGTGCATCTGGAGTGTCTCCAGTAGTAACTGTCATCTGCTCTGGTCGCTGTGATGACATAATAAGGAGAGGCTGAAGGGTACCTGCCTTGACTAATAGAGGTGGTGCTTTCCTTCCTTACGTAGCTGGATTCGGTTCCTAACTGATTAGTCAGTCTGCAGGCACGCAGTGAGGGCCTACTCTGTGCAGCATGCTGTGCAGGCGCTGGAGACCGGCGTCCAACAAGACTGCACGGTCCCGAGCCTTACAGAGCTTCGGTCCTACCTTCTGTGTGGCAAGTCTGTTGGTCTATCCCACAAGTTTGAGAAGCCTGAGATAATACCTGTAGAGTGCTTAGTACCCGGCTGGGAGTAGATGTTGTGTTGTTACTATCACCGCGGTGCTCCCTGAGACTTAGCGCTGACCGAGGCTTGCTCAGCAGGTCCCCAGGACACCCCTGCTACCAGTCAGCACCCAAATCATCAGATGAGAGAGAATCATTGATTGGCTGCCTCCTTCACGCCCCACACTGGGGATGGAGCCCGCAACCCGGGCATATGCCCTGAATTGAACCGTGACCTCCTGGTTCATAGAAGGTCAACCACTGAGCCAGGCTGGTTGGACAGAATTCCTGTTTATAAAAACTGTGCAGACTCCTCGTGGAGGAAAGGTTAGGAAAAACTAGCACAGCCCTTTAAACTAATTGTAATGGTACCAGGGCCTTTGAGGTTTGCTGTGGGGATTTGCTGATCAAAGGCAGCCGCCGGCTGGCAATTATTTATCCGGCACCTCAGCTGCTTTGGGCTTTGATGTCCTCCTGCCACCAGGCAGGCAGGATGGAGGACAAGCTCACTTCCTGGGGTGGGGACCCAGCCCCCACAGGGACCCCAGCAGTGTCTTTCAGTAGTTGAGTGTTAGTGATGCCAGTTTTCCTGATTCTTGGGTGTGTTCACAGATTTGAGGGGGGAGGGGAGCTGGTAAGGGGTTAAAAATGGCACATGCTGCATGTCCAGGTTTGGATGACAATGGTCTGAGGCCTGGGGCCCTCCTGCCACTTCTGCCATTTCAGCAGGCAGATTGATTTCCGATGCTCTCCTGGCCAGACTATTTCAAGGCTGTCGGGAGTGAGGCAGCCTGGGATGTGGTGGGGTGGGAGGTCACCTGCCCAGGGATTCCAGGAAGCAGGTGAAGAGCTGTTTGGAATCCGCATCAGCGTTCTAGAGTAACGCTCGCTGGGGTGTGGTTGCTGCTTCTACCACTGGCCCATCTGGAGCCTCGTACACCTTCTCAGATGTAATCACCATAAACCCCCTGAGAAAGGGTAGAAGACACTTTGTATCAGCCCCAGTGAAACCCAGGGGTTCAAGTCGCTCACCTAAGATCCTAAGGCTTTTCACCACCACATGGTATTGGCACTGTTTCCCTCCACTGACAAACAGAAAAACCCACTGCGTATCGGTACCGAATGTTTGCTGGGCCTGGCGTTGGGTGCTTCACACATAGGATCCCGGGGGAAGCTCATAGGAGCTCCAGGAGGTAGGCAGGAAATGTTCCTGTTGGATGGATATGGGAACAGCAGCGGATACATTTGATGAATAGGAGTGAGCAGCTGGGGATGAGAGAGCAGGGACGTGACCCAGGCCTGTGGACATGCTCCTCAGTCATTTACTTTGTGCCTCCAGGATGGGCCAGTTCTAGGCTGGGAGCTCATCTCTGTCTCCCCAGAACCTCACCCAGGCCCTGCACAGAACAGGGCTAATTCACTAGGGCTGAGGGATGATGGATGAAAGGGGAGAGGAGGAGAGAGGAGATGGAGGCCCAGAGAGAAGGAGGGAGAGCAAAAGAGAGGGACATGGTTCTGTTTTAGGTGTGTCTGCTTATCTCTGCAGAGGGCACAAAAGTCTGTGCTGATGTTGTTATTTATCAATGCATTAGCCACACCATTGCACGCTCTACTCCCACCACTTTTTTTTTTAACCACTTGGAATAGTCACGGCCCTGGCAAGAAATAAGTGCACAATCAAGTGGAGTAATTGAGGGGCATTAAGTTAGCATCGAGTTACAAAGGTGTAGGTGGGTTTAAAGAGATGGTAAGAGCTGGTGAAACAGTCTGGGGGCTCTTGCCATCTGTAGGCCTGAAAGGGGGTGGTGTGCGGGGGAGTGGATCCTGGAACCCAGAAGGGTCTGCGCTGGTGCTGCTGGAGGAATGCAGAGGCTGCCCTGCTCTTGCAAAGGCGCCAGGAGACTAACTTACCCCAAGGCCTTTCCTCTCACCTTTCATCCCCCTGACAGCCCCTCCCCCACCCTCATGGACAAGCCCAGGAAACCCGAAGGCAAGGGCATCCTTGTCCAGAAACGCCAGCCTCCCCTGGAAAGATGGAGAGTGGATTTGAGGGGCGGCAAGATCAAGGCTATCCAGAAGTTAGAGGAGGGATGTGTAAGAGAGCTCATGACCTGAACAGCAGAGGGCGCCAAACAGAGCTGGGCATTGACCTTCAGAGCGGCGCCAGCCATGCTGTGCCCTTGGATGACTTGAGCCTTCCTTGGCCAGCAGGAAGGTGGGTTCTGGGAAATGGGTGCTCATGCCTCCACGGGACTCCCACAATGTGCACACGGCTTCTCCACCTTGGCCACACCTGCAGGACTGTGCCGCCAGCTGTGGCTCAGACAGTGCAGAGCCAAGTCCCTGCCAGTCACAGACGGGGGGGACCCAGTGGCTCTCAGACATATGGACTAAGGGGGAGGGTGAACTATTCAGCCAAGGCCAGTGTCCAACACCTTTTCGAACTTGTGAAGGTCCCAGAGCTTTGGAGAGGCCTCCCGTCAGACCCACACTTTTAACACGGGATACATTTCCAAACGATTTGACAGATGAAATTGCAGATAATTAGTCTGGCTCTGCCAACCTGAAATTACTGGGGATGATTCCCGTGGCTGTGTACTCGGGTTTCTGGAAGATGATCGAACATGGACAAACAGGCCAGTGTTGTCCTCATCTGACCCCTTCGACACATCGCGACGCATCAGAAGACCGCTCTGGGTGGGCCCTGAACACCCGCGTTGCATGCAGGGACACAGGCCACCCAGGAAAGCCTCACACCCTTTACAGCAGTGAGGTTGAGAGAGTGCTGTCACCTGCTGCAGGCCCTCTGCTGTCACAGCCACCTTTTCGCACAGGTTCCATTTCCTCAGCTCCTGAGTCTTTTTTACTCAGGACAAGATTAGCACCTACGGAGTGAGGGGAGGTGTGGAGAAAGTGTGTGTCTCCATCCCTGTTCCTACGTGCTCCTCCTCAGGGAGCTCGGTGACAGTGGATAGAGAAGGCTAACTTCTCTCCTTTTCCTGGGAAGAGCCTAGAGTGATGGTGCCTCTGTAAGGTTCGATTTCATTAATGGCCCCACTCGATTTTCTCTGTATTCATTCCCTTTATCCTGTGACTTTAGGGGGGAGGACTCCCTGGGAGGTGGAGTATAAGTTCCCTCCCCACATGTGTTACTCAGCTCGGCTGCCATAACAAAATACCATAGACCAGCGTGGCTTAAACCACAGACATGTATTTCTCACCATTCTGGAGTCTGGAAGTCTGAGGTCAGGGTGCCACATGGTTGGGTTCCAGTGACATCTCTCTTCCTAATTTGTTGATCGCTGCCTTCTCACTGCATCCACAGAAGGTGGAGAGAGCTCTGACCTCTTCCCCTTCTTATAAGGCCACCAATCCCATCATGGGGTCCCCACCCTCACGATCTCATCCAAACCTAATTGCCTCCCAAATACAATCACATGAACTTCATAACATCATGTGACTCATGTTGACCAAAAGAATAAGGCAGAAGTGCAGTGCAGGTTCTGAGATGAGGCTTCAAGATCCCCCGTGATTCCTCTTGCTCTCTTGCATCACAAAAGTTGGATAGGAGGCATCTAGCACAATGCTTCCCCAGCTAAGGTGGCCTTCCCACCTCCAGCCAGAACAAAGCTCCTAGTTGACCCATAGCTGCACGAATGAGCCTCGCCAAGATCAACCGAGCCTGGCTCTCCCCAGCTGACTACTAGCCTCCCTCCAAATGCACGAGTTAGCAATAAATAACCGAGATTTTATGTTGTTGACACTTAGAAATCATCTTGCCCGATCCACCCATTAAAATATGCATTCCTTGGCAGGTGCTCTCTCTCCCAGTCTATGCATCGTATGGATGAGTGTAGCCCAGAACTCAGGACCAGGAGTAGGGCGGAGACTGCAACCCAGCTCTCCAGCTCCTTAGCTAGAAATCACTCCCCCCCACCCCCTCCCTGCTGAGCTGGGTGGCAAGGGAGGAAGGCTACTGTCTCCAAGCCACACCACCGTCTACAACAGGTGCTGTAATTATTTGTGGGCAGAGTAATAAACCTCCGTGGTAAGCATGCCTTGCAGAGGCTTTGTTCGGCCCCTTCATCCTCAATAAATGTTGTTGCCTCCCGGCACTCTCCCAGGCCCCGGCCCTGCTGCACTGCCCATCACTTTGGAACCTAAGGAATGGCATCTCTTGCACAAGAGCAAGGCCCTGCCAGATGTGGTCAGATAACAAGAATGGCATTGGACATCGATGAAAAGTAAAACCATTTTTCTCGTGATAGTCTTATCTGCCTGGTGGGTATATGTGATAAGCAAGAGCAATAATGCTCTATAGACATTCATTTGACAAATGTATATGAGCATTTAAGAGAAAGGCCTTGTGGTAGGCACTTTGGAAGGGGTGGGATCACATCCAAAAAAAATGAAGCATAAATATTGCAAGCATGGAGCAAAAAAAGCATGGTCTGAGGCTGCCAGGGAGAGCGTGAGGGGAGTGGATTTCCAAAGAGGGTGAGAAGATGAGAGGGTGGAGGGAGGTCATAGCATTTGGTGAGACCTGGAAAGTTGAGAATTGTTTTGAATCAGGAAAGGAGAGAGAATTCCATGTAGAGAGGATATCTTGAGCCCAGTGATAATGAAAGGTGAGTTTTCCCAAAGCTTGAAAAAATAGATAATCCCTTTATGCAAATTGATTAAATGAAAAACTCACTAAAGAGTAAAGAAGACCAATTTCATGAAACTTCCAGTATAAGAACATAGAGTGATAAACCAGACTCACTTTCCATCTGTATCGAACACAGATGGAAAAATTCTAAATAAGGTATCAGCAAATTGAATCCAGAAGATTATTAAAATAAATACATTGTGACTAATGGTAATTAGCTTAGGAATGCAAGAGTGGTATGAAGTTCTTAAACCCTATCAGTGTAACTCAATACATTGACTGATTAAGGGGAAAGGGGTTAACATGATTAATTCAGTAGATGTGGCATAAGTGATCAATATATTTCAGCACTTATTCATGATTTAAAAACAAATAGAAAACCTCTTACCAAACTGAAAATAAACATTTTTCTTAGCTTGATGAATTAACTGCCGAAACTTGGAAGCAAGCATTCTAGCTGATGGTGAATTGTAGAAGCATTTCCAGTAAATCTCAGAACAAGGAAGGACACCTGCTTTCCCACCCGTTATTCAGCATTACATTTGAATCCTTTGCCAATGCAATACAGTAAGAAAAGGGAAGAAAGATAGGCATAAGAATTGGAAAGGCAAACATAATCCCTTATTTGCAGAAGTTAAACTGTCTATTTGTAGAAAACCTAAGAAGATTTTCTGCACATAAAATTTTAGAACTAAAAAGAAAATTTGAAAATTTGGTTGGATACAAGGTCTACATGTTTTTTTTAAAATCAGTCTTTTCTATAAACCATAAAATACGTTAGAAAATATTATAGAAAAATAGCCTGTTCAAAGTAGCAACAAATTTATGAGATGATATTAATTGCTAAGACTAATGAGTTCTTACCAGTGTTCTAAGCATTTACATTGTCATTTAATTCTCATAGCAAGCCTATGGCTAAGCTAACTATAAATAAATCTAATAAAAGCATTTCAAGAACTTTACAAAGTTATATATGTTAATAAAGGGCCTAAAGGACTCAAATAAATGGATATAAATACCAGAGTGTTTGATGAAAAGACTCCACATATAAATGTCATAAATTATCAATTCTCCCCAAATTAATTGATAAACATATTACAGTTCAATCAAAGTCCTAAAAGGATATTTTCTTGGAGCAAAACTTGACAAACAGATTCTAAAATTTGCACAAAAGGGTAAACATCTAAGAATAGCCCAAAAAATTCTGAAGAAGGTAAAGGAAAGACCTGCTCTACCATTTACCAAGACTAATGCTGTCATAATGAAAACAATGCCATGGCCATGCAGAAAGAGATTAACAGATCCAGGCAGGAGAATAAAGATCTCACAGATAGCCCGGGCCTGGTAGCTCAGTTGGCTAGAATGTCATCCTGATACACCAAGTTGTAGGTTTGAATCCCAGTTAAGGCACACACAAAAACCAACCAAGGAATGCATAAATAAGCGGAACAATATAGTGATGTTTCTCTCTCTCTCTCTCTCAAATAAATTTTTAAAAGGTCTCACAAATAGACACACATATATATGTAATTTTATGAATAATATCAATATTATAAATATATAAAATGCATGCTAGAATTGGCATTGCAAACTAATGGAGAAAATATGAACTCTTAAACATTTTTACAAGTGATGCTGAGACAATTAACTTTCCATGAGTGGAAAAAATAAAACTATATCCCTACCTCACACCATAAACAAAAATAAAAACCAGGTAGATCAAAGACCTAGATAAAAATAAATAATTAAATAAACAACAACAAAAAATCCTTAAATCTATTACAATAAAATAAAACAAAATATATTTTAAGTTTTAAGGCTAGGGGTCTTAGTAAAGACCCCTTTTTCTCCCCACCAAAAAAGAAAAATCAGAAAATGAAACAATAACTTTTATTTCAATGACAAGCCTTTTGCAAACAAAGTTAAAAGACAAACTACAGACTGGGAGTATCTATTTGCAATATATAACTGAGTAGGCATCTGGGAGATGTCAAGAATTTTCAGCACATCCCTAAGAAAAAGAACCACCACCAACAGAAGAAACAGAACAGGAAAGCAACGTGAAGTGGCTGAGCCAGCACACATGGGAGGAGACACTCAACCTGAGAGCAGTGTGGGAGCTGCAGTGAGCAACATGATACCACTTCACAGCCACCCCTTGAGGAGACTTTAAATCGGACAGTGTCCAGCATTGGTGAGGGGGCAGGAAAATGGGAACTGGCATTCACTTCCTGGCCTAGCTTTTTGCAGTATCTACTTAATATCCAGTTAAACTGAAAAAGTGCCTTCACTACAGGCCAGCAATCCCATTTCAGTCATAGACTGGAGAGAAAGTCTCCCATGTACGCCTAAAGAGACATCCATGAAGATGTTCGTTGCAGCATTGTTTACTATGGGAGAGAAAACAAAAACTCAGAAGCAACTTGCATGTCTATAAAGAGGAGAAAACCAATGGACTCCATTCATAAGATGAGTGCTTAACAGTTCAAGGAATGCACTACCAAAAATTCTTAAAAATCTCTTAGTGACTTAGTGATTAATGACAAAAAAAGAGATTAGGGAGTCAAACACACAAACGCACATGAAAATATATTGTCACTGGCATGTGTGTACATAAAGGAATATAAGGAAAGATGGCTTGAAGGGCACTCAGTAAACTTTTTATGGAAGACTCCAAGTTTCACTGAGCTCTCTGGCGCCTGACATTCCTGTCACATTATTGTAACGACGCTTGCCTGGAAAGAGCATCTGCTCAGCCTCCCTGCTGGGAGAGCTTGTCTTATTATATGCTTTGGTGCCTTCTTTATGTTTTTTACATCGCATTAAGGTAGCTAAGGAACATTTTCATCTTTGTGTGTGGTGGGCGGTGGGGTGGCACCCTTTTCACAGACCTCCTGAATCACAGGGAAGAAATGCTTTCAAACTTGGGGCTTTGCGTACCGCTCCTCAGAACAGATCCCGGCTGTATGTTGTCATAACAACAAACACAATGATTTGAAATGCAGATTCTTCTTCTTGGACTCTGTTAGAAGCCAGCGAGGAACGCGGGATACTTTGTATTGGAAATGAGCTTGTTAGAGTCCAAATGTGACATTAGAAATTGGTTGTGTGCCCAGCAGAGAAGAAAGTGCAGGATTTATGAAGCATCTAAACTAAGAATCAGATAGGTTTTCAGGAAAGCCTGTCCATTTAGATTATACAGTTTTGACACTTGCAAATCCTTTTTTGAAGCTCAGGAGTCTTACAAGAATAGTTTTGTGTTGTGTTGGAGAGATAGTGGGGTAAAATGGATAAGCATTCTGGCTCCAGAGCCCAATAGACCTGCCTCCCCACTTCCTAGCTACGTGCCATTTGGGCATAACTTACTATGTTAATTAGGGTTCGCCAGAGAAACATAACCAATAGGCATGTATATATATATATGTGATTGTGGAGCCTGGCAAGTCCCACGACCTGTGGAGTGAGCTGGCAAACTGGAAACCCTTCTGTGGGAAGGCAGTTAGGCAGGAGGAATTCTCTCTTACTCAGGGAGAGGGTCAGCCTTTTTGTTCTGTTCATGCCTTCAACTGATTGGATGAGGCCCACCCACATTAGGGAGAGCAATCTGCTTCACTCAGTCTAGTGATTTAAATACGAATTTCATCCGAAAACCCATCACAGAATCACACAGAAAAACGTTTAACTGAATACCTGGGCACTCCGTGGCCCAGTGAAGTGGACACATAAGATTAAACATCACGCTTGCCTTCTCGGGCTCTGGTTTCCTCTTCTGCGAAAGGCAGTCATGTGAGTAAACAGGCCACAGGGTTGAAGTGAGGAGTGAAGGAGTTGCTGTATGTGAAGGGCAAGCAGAGAAGCTAGGACTTAGTAGGTGCTCAATAAATATTTATCAAATGAATCAATCCATTGCTCTCACAGTGGAATGCAGGCAGGGTGCGGTTCTCATTCTCTTGCCTTTTTTAAATATAATTTTACTAGTCATGTATACGTATCAAGGCAATAGATTTGCTTGTGTTTTATTTTTATTTTTGTGTGTGCTTTATAAAAATGGTGGCTTCAGAGACTTGCTTTGTTTACTCGGTAATATGTTAGCAACATCCGTGCTCTCAACGAGTTCTTCTTTCTGGTTTTTTCCATTTTGAACAACCTACTGGTGAATAGCCTTGCCTGCAGCAGCTGGGGTACCTCTAAGATTTTCTGTAGGACATGCTCCCAGGAGAGGAATTGCTGGGTTATGGGGCATGCGAGTGTTCCGTCCGATGGTCAGGCTAAATTGCTCCCCGGAGTGGAGCAACAAGTCTGCACTTGCTGAATGAGTAAATAGTGATCAGGTACCCTTCTGCTGGTCATTAGAAGAAGCGTTTATGAAGACTATCCAACAACCAGCAAAAATAGCTTATGATGTTAAATGGAGGTGGGGGGAAGAGATACAAAGTTAAATGTGATCACAGTCCCATAGAAAAGGAGGGTGGGTTAAAGCACTATCATTTCAGAATTGCACGAAGAGGCTTGAGCAGGGACTAGAGTCAGACAGTTGTGGGGTCAGGTCTAGTCTTCGCTTGCCCACTGCCTGCTGAGACCTTGAGCCAGTTACTTGACCTCTCTATGCCCTTGTGATCCCACTTTAAAATGGGAATAATTTGTCACACCTTGTTCAGAGTGCTGCATAAACTGAGATCACGCCTATAGTAAATACTCGATAAATGATGGTAAAAAACAACAACACAAAACACCAACCAAATGTGCCTTTAAAAACCAGACAGATATACACTAGCATGATTACTGAGGCTCATGGTATATCTTAAATGATGAGTGGTTTCTTTTTTCTAATTTTAGTGCTCCTGAAAAGTGATTATATAATAAACTAGAGGCCCGGTGCACGGATTCATGCACAGTGGAGTTCCTCGGCCTGGCCTGCAGGGATTGGGCTGAAACTGGCTCTGCAACATCCCCCGAGGGGTCCTGGATTGTGAGAGGGTGGTTCTCGGGTGATGCACCCTGGAATCAGGTTCCCTCCTCTCTTGTTTCCAGGTGGGTCACCCAAGAACCACCACTGCCAAGTGACCGCAGCTCAGAAGCTCCTGCATTGAGTGTCTGCCCCCTGGTGATCAATTCTTATCATAGCTACTAGCCGGTTGGCCAGTCACTTAGGCTTTTATATATATAGACTAGAGGCCCGGTGCACGAATTCATCATGGGTGGGGTCCTTCGGCCTAGCTGGCAATCGAGGCCTATCAGGGATGGCCAGCCAGCAATGGGGAGGGACTGCAGGAGGTTGGCTGGCCAGGGGGAGGGGCTGCGGGAGGTTGGCTGTGGGAGCGCACTGATCCCCAGGGGGTAGCTCCTGCATTGAGCTTCTGCCCCCTGGTGGTCAGTGTGTGTCATAGCAACTGGCCAGTCAGCTGGTCAGCTGGTCAATGTCACTTAGGGTTCTATATATATATATAGATGTTCTTTTAAAATTTGAAAATAAATTTATTTTTTAAGTATTCCATTATTTGGTATTTTATGTGGATTCTATGTATTACTTTAATTTATTCACATACCTCTCAACTCAATTTACCACCTCCATGGTGGGGGATGGGTTTCTTGGACTTCAGTTAATGCAGGCAGGTACCTGACTCCATAGGTACCTTTAGGCCAGGGCTTGCACAAGGTGACAGTGACCCCAAGGAAGGACCTGTCAAGGTAGAAACCCAATGAGTTGATTATAATGAAAAGTTATATGCAAACCCTTCCACTTTCAACTTTTGCTGGAACCTGGATTTCTGAGTATTAGAGTTTGTGCCTGGGTCATAGGACTGTATCTTTTCTGGGTCTTTAGAACAGCACGGTCTATTACAAGTGTGTTCTGGGCAAGGATGGAGTCTTTTGAGAGTCTGAAGCTTTTTAAAAAATGTATTTGTTACCGATTTTACAGAGGGAGAGAGAGATAGAAACATCTATGATGAGAAAGAATCATTGATTGGCTGCCTCCTGCACGCCCCACACTGGGGATTGAGCCCGCAACCCAAGCATGTGCCCTGACCTGGAATTGAACCGTGACCTCCTAGTTCATAGATCGATGCTCAACCACTGAGCAACACCAGCCGGGCAAGAGTGTGCAGCTTTGGTACGTTCCTTTATTCATCCAGTAGTTATTCATTGGAAATTTTCTACAGTGAAAACTAACTAATAAAACCAAGTCAAGAACTCAGCAGTTTGGCTGGGGGTAAGGTCAAACATGCAAAAGTCAATTGTATATATTAGCCCAAACAGTTAGAATATGTAGTTTAAAAGAGATACCATATACATTAGCAATAAAAACTTAAAGGTACCTCGAAATAAACCTTTATGGAGAAACTTACAATTTTATTAAAAGAGATAAGAGGAGACCTACAGAAATGGAGGGATAGAAGTGGAGGTGATGGGCTATGTTTATTAGTGGAAAGAGTCAGTACTAAAAAATGGAAATTCTCCCTAATCAGTCTATTATGTCAATATAATTCTAATCATGATCCACGGAAATTACATTCGGAAAAGCAAAGAGGCAAAATAGGTTTTTTAGAAGAAGAATATGGGGAAGAAGGTTCTTTCTTTCCTTGTAACACTGCAGTAATTAAGGCAGCATGACATTGACTCAGAGACAAATAGATCAATGAAATGACATGGTGCTCAGACTTACCCCCATCTGGCACTGAGAACTTAATCTGTGACAATAGGTGTGGTGTTATCCACAAGAAAAAGAATGAGCAGATGTAAGTGGTCCTGGGTTTGCCATTTGTCCATGTGGGGGAAATCAATTAGCTCCTTACTTAAATACTAAAAAATCAGTCCCATGAGGATAAAACCTAAATAAACACGGCAACGTTTTAACACATTTCCGAGAAAACAGGAGAACATCTTTAGGACTTCTTGGTAGAGAATTTCATGAAAATATGGTAAATCCGACTACATTGCAATTGAAAATACCTAGAAAACAAAAGCCGCTGCAAACTAAGTAAAATGATCGAGTGGGAGCCGGTACTTATACGTGAAACCAGAAAAGTCAGCCTATGCAAAGGGTTCCTACCACTCAGTGAGAACAAGACAAATAGCCTGGTGGAGTGGAAGATGAGGGGTATAAGTAGAAAATTCACAAAAGGCAAAACCTGCATGGCTTATGCGGATATTAAAAAATATGTGTTCAACCTCACAGTGTCAGGGGAATGCAAAGTAAAGCAAGATCTCACCACTGTCAGCCCTGGCCGGTCCCTCTGCCCAGGTGGTAAAGGAGGGATGGGAAGTCAGGGCACAGAAATGCCCAGGGCACACGCCATGTTTTGGATTAGATGAGCAGAAATTCATCAGGGGTTGGTGAGGATGCAGAGAAACAGGAATCTTCAGACCCTTTCCGTGGAAGAGCGAACTCGTTCAGCATGGAGGGGAATGCAGCAAAATTTAGCAACACTGGACATGTGCATATTCGAGGATTCAGCATTTCCACTTCCAGGAATGTACCCAAAAAAGACTCCCATGTGTTCACAGGAAATTAGTAAATCCAAAGTGTATTTATTGCAGCACTATTTGAAACAGAAAAAAGACCAAGTCATTTTGTGGTAGGGGCACGGAGGAAAAGAGACCTATACTTTATTAAAGAGAAAAGTAGATGAACAACTTGTATAAACATATGTAATGTAATCCTGTGCACCAACAAGGATGCAACTATAAAAGCAATGCTGAGAAAAAAATGCAGAATGATTTATGATTTATTCAGCATGAGGCCAATTTAATATGTTCGAAGAAATGTAAACAACCTTATATGCACATATCACACCTGCGCACATGGGATATATACAGAGGTAGCAAAATAGAAAAACACGCATGGCAGTGGCAACACATCGGCTCCTCCGGGAGGACTGGAGGAGAATGAGATCAGGAAGGAACACACAGGGGTTTTAACTGTGTTTATAAAACTTTAACGTTACTAAGTAAGTGATAAAGGAGTTAGGCAACGTGTCAAGATGTGGCAGGCAATGTTCTGTGGTTACACCGTGTTTGCTACATTATTCTCTACTTTTTGGTATGAATAAAATATTTTATTATACAATACTAGGGACCCAGTGCACGAATTCATGCACCTGGAAAGGAACTGTGGGCCGCGAAGCTGCAGTGGACACAGGGGTGGGTCTTGGCCCATCCTCTGCACCCCTGCCCGGCCCCTCTTGCTATGGCCCCTCCTGCCACGGCCCCCGGTCCTCTCTCTGCCGGCAGCCCTGCTCCCACTGCCACTGCTCCCACACACTGATGGCGCCAGCCCCACTTGCACCCGCAGCCAGTGCTGGAGCCACAGCTCACCCGCTGCCGGCATCCGGTGCCAGTCCCGATTGCTCGGCGCCATCAGTAGGTGCAGGTGGCAGCTGCTGCCCCGATCGCCCCTCAGGAGCAGGTGGAGGTGGAGAAGCCCTCAGGGGCAATTGGGGCTGGCAGCTGGTGCTCACACCTGCTAATGGTGCCGAGCGATTGGGACCAGTGCCTGGTGCCGGTAGCTGGTGTGAGCGACAGCTCCGGCGCTGGCTGCAGGTGCAAGTGGGGACAGCACCAGCAGTGGGTGCTAGAAAGGCTGGCGCCGGCAGCAGGTGCGAGCACCAGGCAGGACCGCGGCATGCAGGAAGCAAAGAATTTTCAGTAACTGCCAGAGACTCACCTGATGACAGCAACCAGTGCCCCACCTTGGTCTGGTGCCCCCGCTCACCTGCTCCACCATCCTGCCATGGCAGATGCCTGCTATGTTCCACACACGCCCCCTGGTGGTCAGCGTACATCATAGCGACTGGTTGTTTGGTTTTTCTGCAGCTTGGTCTATTTGCATATTAGCCTTTTATTGTATAGAATTTTAATAACTTTGTTGAAATAGGAAAACAGAAGCTACTGTATTGATTCGATGAGGAGATAACACTCACTAGCACTGGGGCAACAGTAGAAGATAGAGGATCAGTGGATGGAACCAAAATCTGTCTTGGCTGTCAAACGGGTGGTGTTGGGTCAATTGCCGTCTCAGCAGCAGCAGGTATAGGATGTGGTCACTGACGTGTCCGTGTTTTATGGACCTTCCCAGAGTCGACTTCTAACTGCTAGTGTCTGCATCTCTGAGGGCCCTTCCCCCACCCACCCCAGACTCTGAAAGCAGTGCTGCCCCGGTAGTAGACCAGATGGGCTAAGGCAGTGGTTGGCAAACTGCGGCTTGTGAGCCACATGCGGCTCTTTGGCCCCTTGAGTGTGGCGCTTCCACAAAATACCGACTTCTGCACATGGGCCACGAAGTTTCAATCGCACTGTACAGGTGTGTGCCTGCATGTGATATTTTGTGGAAGTGCCACACTCAAGGGGCCAAAGAGCTGCATGTGGCTCGTGAGCCACAGTTTGCCGACCACTGGGCTAAGGAATGCAGCCATCAGCCAGTGGCCCCTGGAGTTGGCGTGTAAATATCCCAGCTTCCTCTCCTCTCGGCTGGGGGAATTCTGAGCCTCATGCCTTGCACGGCACCCAGAGCTTGCCCATGGAACTACACTTGAGACACCCTCTATGGTAGCAGGGTTAACAGCGGACCCTTTAGGACTGCCTTTCCTGGCCTGTATTCCTTCCCCACATCCCAATCAGTGTTAGTCCCACGTCCCCAAGGAACTGCTTCCACTGTGTCCTTGTCCCTGATCTGCTTACGAGGGAACCTACACTAAGGCAGCAAGCACCCTTTCCAAGTGCGCCCACTTCCAAGCGTGCCCGCATGCCACCACGCGCCTCTCTGATGTCACCGTCGGGCTGGTGACAAGTGGTGGCAGAAAACAGACTCCAGGGGTTGCAGGCAGGCAAATGGGGAGCCATGCTGCCTGCAGCAGAAACCCTAGCTGAGGGGCAGAGAGAAAGTGGGCTTAAGGATTTGCGGAGAATCGAAAATGCCTTCACGCCTCGTGGAAGTCGGTGAAGTCCAAGATCCAGTGGGAGCAGCTCTGGGCCTATGTCAGCATTTACAGTGGCATCTCACTCGGGGTCCCAGGACAGAATTAGGGGTTTAGCACCCCCTGATTATGTCCTGTCCTGTGTACAAGGCACCGTAATGTAACACATCTGCGTTCACATCCCAGACCTGTGGGCAGAGCAGGGTTTGGGGCTGAGGGGCTCTGTTTCACAGGGAATATTATTGAGTGTCGCCAGGGAGTAATTTCCTGATACAGCGCCAAGGAACCGTCCAGTTTCCCCAAAGTGAGATTGCAGCAGGGAATCAGAAAACATTGGCCCCCTGCCCCTTGACGGTAACATAAAAAATGATTGCTTAGTTTCTAACTTTATTATATGTAAACCAATAATAGCTCCTGGGTATTGTACTTCACCTTCAAGCGGGTAGTTTTTTTAAAAGTCTGAATCCATGGCACCTGGTTTCCGAGTCCACGGGACTGTTATCAACAGCAAAAGCAGTGCCTTGCTGTTCTTGGCATTTCTATGGCTGCTGATTTGGAAGGAAACATGTTTAACTTGACTTCACCGTCTCACAGAAGTGGATAAAGGAGCCTCCAGGGAAACCAGCAGTGGACGCTCAGTGCACAATGCATTAAACAGCCCCACGGAGTCGATGGGATGCATCAGTTCAAATGACCATCAGGGAAGTAAGCCTGGGATACTGTCTTCTCCCTGCTGGCACAGTAAAAGCAGGAAACCTGGCGGCTACGGTAGGCACAGGCTGGGCTAGGAGGCCCTGAGACGAGCAGGCCCACGCCGTGGGGCATCAGAAATGCCATGAAGTGGAAACTACAAGAGAACTGCACAAAGGTTTCCACCTCTAGCCCGGCCAGTGAGGCTCAGTTGGTTGACCATCATCCCATGTACCAAATGGTCTTCGGTTTGATTCCCAGTCAGGACACATGTCCAGGTTGCTGGCTCAATCCCCAAAAAGGGGAAGTGCAGGAGGCAGCCGATCGATGTTTCCCTCTCTCATTGATTTTGTGCTCTCTCCCTCTCCTTTTCCTCTTTCTCTCTCTCAAATCAATTTTTTAAAAATATTTTTTTAAAAAGATTTTCCACCTCTAGACATGTCCATGGCAAGGAATAATCCATACAAAGTTGCTAATAATTATGGCCAGGTTATTGCCATAGCCATTCAAAGAATCTGTGTGTCCCGTAGATGTGAGCATTGGGAGACCATGGGAAGATCTTACCAGAGGCAGAGTGGATGAGGAGTTAGGAGCTCAAAGTCAGGAAGATCTGAGTTCAGATTTCAGCTCCATGACTTTATAGCTGTGTGATCCCGGGCAAGTTATTAACCTCTCTGAGTCTTGATTTTCTCATCCGTAAAGTTGAAAGCCATGCAGGCTTTTAGGTATGATTAAAGGAGGTAACACATGTTAAATGTAGATAGTATATGTTAAAGTATTTTACAGTGTGCCTGGCCCATAGTAAGTATTCAATAGATGGTGGCTGCTACTCTTAATATTGTCAGAATATGACCAAATTAAAGAAAAGTCTAACTATAGAGAATTCTGTAGAAAATCCTGCCTGTGTGAATAGATTGTAAATTTTCTGGTGCTCTTAGTGCAAAGAAAAGGAAACTTGAGATTAGGAATTTGTCAGAATTTATTAGCCTCAAGCAAGGAAAATGAGACTTTCTAGACAAAAAGCCTTGTTCTTTAGACAATTACTCCAGATTTTCTGGCTAGAGAAAGGGATTTTTCAGAAAATCCAACTTCTGTCTTCTAATTATATGCTCCCCAAGCATCTTCTGGTCTGTGACTTGGTGTAAGTGAGGCAGACCAAATGACAGTCCCCAACTCTGAAGCAGGCCTTTCTCCCACTGGATGTCGTAAAATTGGCTTCTGGCGCATCCCTCCGTGCCTTAGTTCAGCCACCAGGACCCTTCTGTGAATACAAATGAAAATCTCGATTCTGCATCTGCAGAATGGTGGCCAGATGGGGGGTGTGGTGACTACCGCCCACCTAGGAACTGTCCCCCTGTGAACTCTCGTCTGGATCCCCCCGCCTGCCCTTCAGCTGCAACTGTCTGTACTGAGTGCCCCGTAAGCACATGGGAAAGGACAGCCCATCCTGTACTCTTCATGCTGTGCTGGTTCTACTGAGCACTTTCAGTGGGAACACATTCGTCTCTTGGTCGCTGTCTATTGCGATGCCGGGCCTACCAGGCCGGCATATGCCAGGCCCTGTCGTACATGTGCCTTCTGTAGCCTTCACCCTGGTCCTGTGATGATCGTGTTCTTGTGCTCACTTCACAGGTGAGTAAGCTGAGGCTCAGAGAAGGTCAGTGGCTTTCCCAAAGGGACGTGGTGGGAAAAGCGAGATCTGAACCTCACGTTGGTCTCAAGTCCTTATTCTTTCACCACCTGCCACTCCCATCCCTTTGCCCATGAAGCCACAGCCCTCCCAGCTCCTCTCTCCTCACAGAGCACAAGTGCCCAGCACTGTGCTCCACCCAGGCCGCCCCAGGAAGCATTCGCCGCCTCCCTGGAGTCACCAGGGCTCAGGGCTTGGGGCACGTTCTCTCTGCAGGGGTGGGTCTCCCGCAATGCGCCTTGGGTTATAGCTAGAGCTCTATAGCAATGCAAAGGATATAAATAGTTTATAATCAACTTATATAAATTATAAATAATTGTTTTCTCACATTATGCAGGGGAGAACTCCCAGTGAGCTTTAAAATATTCATTGGAGCAATCTGTGGAATGGTTCTTATCTAGTGTGGGCACTGCTAACACCCCATTCAACTCTTGGTTATTGATTCCATATCGCCCTGTATTCTCTTACTGTAGGTTTTGTGGGGTGCTAGGGTCTGTCTCCCAGCAGTGGCTTTGAAATCTCCATCCTGGGGGACTTGGGAGAGCTGCACCAAGAGAGAACACATCTGTTTCTCTGCTTAGGACGTAGAATGTACTTTCCCATAAAGAGCCTACTAAGCACAGCTGATTGCTTCCTTTAGTGCTGCTATATTAGGACAATGAGAGAACGGTCATTGTGAGACGTTATAGGGCAAATAAATCCTATTTCCCACATTGCAGTCTTCGGACCATAAGCAGAGTCTAAAAATAAGTTTGAAAATTTCTGGGTTAAATACAGGGGTGGGCAAAAGTAGGTTAAATTGCCAGCCATCATTACCTAAAGATAAATTATAAGTAAGGATACAAGATTATAACAATAAGAAGATGACAAATAGTACAAATAAATAGTACAATAATTAATAAAGAAATAATAATACAAGAACAAACTGTCTTTTGCATACTCACAACCCTAAAACTGCATTTGCCAACCCCTGTATGTTGAACAGGTGTCTTTCATCTAAAGTCCTCAGAACCACTATAGTGTCCATGGGCATTCTGACTCCAAGACAGTCTCCCAAACTCATTCGGTCGCAAAAGTTCCTGCGTATGTCTCTCCTATTTGGCCAAACTCACTTTCCAAAGTGCCGACCTAGATCTTGAACCTGCAAACTCCAGTGTATAGCACTGGGTCTGCTTCCCAAGGTGTGAATAAACAATACACCTGAACTTTGAAATGGCAACCTGCTTCCGAAGTAGTTTCCTATTAAACAGGTACTGACCCCCCTTCCTCAGGGAGATCAGCTCATCTCACCCCATTCCAGCCCCTTCTCCCAGTCCCTCCTCCCATTTCCTCCATCTGTGGCCCAAGCCTCCACTGGTCCTACTGAGGACTCCTAAGCAGCATCCCCAGAGGAAGGGCCAGGTCGCTCCCCAGGGCCCCCCAACCTGGCCTCTGGGCTGGGAAACACGCCTCGATTTAACATGAGCTATTCTGATATCACAGGTAAATCATCCTCTGTTCTTTGGCTTTATCCAGCAGGGAAGAAAGTTATGCAAAAGCAGATAATGAAAAACTATAAGTCACTTTAACAAAACGGAGCTCCCTCTGGTCCTCGCAGGCACCTGCTCAGATAGGTTCTGGGACTCCCCGAAGGTCTGGGCTGAAGCAGGGACAGGGCGGTAACTCCTTGTCCGTGTCTTCACTGGAGGCCAGCGTGAATCCAGCTGTACAAGGCTGGGCCGTGGCAGCCCCGTGTTCTCCCCGCGCATTCGCAAAGGCTTGGGCCACGGAGACGGAGCCTGCCACCCTGTCTTTCCAGGCTGCAGGAGCTCCCGCCGTAGCCGGGGAGCAGGCTGGTCAGTCTTCTTCTGTCTCTTGAATTGGAGCTCCAACTGCAATGTCCCCTTGTTACCCTAGGAGCAAGCTTACCAAGGAGCAAGTTTGTGGGGGGGTCTCAAGAATCGCCCTGAGTTCTCAGTCCCACAGAGCCCAAGGGAAGACTCTGCCATGGCCTTACAGGTCCCAACCGGGGTGCTGGGGACAGGCGTCACCTCTCTAGAGGATAAAAACAACCAAGTAAGACTGTGAAATCCACCAGCCCTGGGGACCCAGCCCTTGGACAAATGCTCCACATTTACTATCCACTTTGGCCCTCCCATTGGCTTTGGAAGGGAGGCATTCTGCATACCATTTTATAGGTAACAAAACTCAGACTCTAAGAGGGTACGGGCTCATCCTGGTCTAGAACAGTGCCAGGTATATGGAAGGGTTTCATAAGAATGAATGAATGAATGAATGAATGAATGAAGCACTAAGACCCTAGGCTGACCCAGCTGTGGTGTGCCCTTCTCATGGAACATTAGTGATGTTTATTTACCCCCAAAATCAGTTGTCAACCACACTGAGCCAATGTACTCCCAAGCAAAGTTGCAAAGACCTCTTCTTGGCCCTGCAGGGCCTGGGATGGTCAGGAAGGAGACAAGGTGTGTAGAGAGTGAAGCGTCCAAACCCTCTGGCTCCAGCCCAGTGACCTCCAGGCTATGGCATTCAGAGCTAAGTCAGGGAAAGGAAGCCAGCCCCAACAATGAATGCCTGGGCTGCTCTGGTTGCATCAGCAATTGCTTCACGGACTGAGTTCTGATCTCTGTTGTTCCTCATTGCTTTAATTTTTCCTTCTTTCTAGTTCTCTAGCTTATTCTTTCACTCAGTCAGCCATTATGGACAAAGTACCTACTGTGTGCCAGGCAGAGAGCTAAGCACTGGACATGCATGAGCGCCATGTGTCTAGTACCCTTTTACGGGGGAGATTGGTATTAACCTCCAATCCCGCAAATAAAGATAAAATCATGAACCTTTATGAGACTTAGAAGGGCGTCCTAGGCAGAACTGGCCCATCCTGCAGGGGTCAGGAAGTGTTTTCCTAAGAAAGGGGCATTTGAGATGGGATCTCAGAGTGTGTATTAGAGGTTCATGGTGTCATCACCCTTCCCTCTGGCTTCCTCAGGCAAATTCCTTAAGTTCTCTTGGCCTCAATAACCTCCTCTGTATAATGGGGATAATAATAGTTCCTGCCTCTTTGTGTTGTTAAGGTGTTTAGTGTACATAAAACATGTAGAGAGCAGAGTAGGCACTATTACTATTATTTTTGTAGAGGTTTTCCCACCTCACCCAGCCTTTTGACCAACTGTGAAGAGGAGAAATGAATATCAAAGGCTTTCATGTATGTGTATGCTGTGTGTGTGCATATATATCTGTTAGTACAAGTACAAAGTGTAGCCTGCGTAGAATCGATGTCCACTGCTGAGCGAGGTTTATGATTTAGGGAGAATGTGGTTGGGTTTGTATCTGCTGCTCACTGAGCAAATCCACACTCATCGCAAAGCAAAATGATTCGGGTACCTTCATCCCATGGTTGTTCTCAAGTCTTTATGCCTTCATTAACATAAATTATTACTCCGATCCATAATGGATTACCTGTAAATGAACTTCGGACTATGTTCTTCCTAACGCATTCTAGTGTGATGGCCTCGATCCTCAGAATGGATGTCTTTCAAGTTGACTATTGGCAGCAGCCGTACTCAGTGGATTCGATAAACATTTGGCTGGATTCCTTGGCTTGAAATTGATCAAGTTTGAACGAGGGTTCTGGCCAAGTTATAGTCATATTCTGTATAGGTCTCAGGGTCTGATTTGTGCCAAGTCTAAATGCTATATTTGATAGCTTATCTTAATTAAAGACTGTTGGGAGGAATGAACTCATTCAATGAGACAAAGTTAGCACGTTCTCTGCTCTTAATTCCCAAATATTCCATGACGCTTTAAGATGCTAGCTCAGGAATTTAGATTAATACATGAGTTTAGGAAGGCCCACAGTTTCAATAGAAGGAACACACGTGGTACCTAAGCATCTAAGCAGGGCATGCCCCCCTAGTTCCAGTGTCCCTTTGAACCAGAAACTGCAATTCTTTCAAGAGAGTCCCTGTAATTTCCTCCCCCCGGCCCCCTTGCAATTTCTTGACATAAAGAAGGTACAGGAAAGACACACAAGAAATAGAAACAGTCAGTTAGATCGAATAAGAATTCAGTACAAACCATTCATTATATGGAACTCCAGCTCTTCTGAATTCTGCAGAGCCTTTAACTTTATGTTTATATGCCAGTACTTCTTCCTTCGGGACAAGGACACAGCGCCTGGGCCCAGGCCCAACTCATCCCTTTTCCTTTCCGAGAAGTGCCCAGAACTGTCTTGGGAAATTTCTAAATATTTAGATTTTTTTTTCTTAAGATGAAGGTTAACTCTTTTTAATATATATATATTATTGATATGAGAGAGGAAGGGAGAGGGAGAGAGACATATCAATGATGAGAGAGAATCATTGATAGGCTGCCTCCTGAACCCCACTATTGGGATCGAGCCCGCAACCCAGGCATGTGCCCTGACTGGGGATTAAACTGTGACCTCCTGGTTCATAGGTTGACCCTCAGTCACTTAGCTACACCAGCCAGGCAATTAGTGTCTTTATAAGAAGAGACACCAGAGAGCTGCCTCTCTCCACACGTGCACAAGGAAAAGCCACATGAGGACAGCAAGAAGGCGGCCGTCTGCAAGTCAGTAATTGAGCCCTTCTCAGCACCCTACCTGCCAGTCCTGATCTTGGACTTCCAGCCACCAGAGCTGTGAGAAAATAAATGCCTGTTGGAGACACCCAGTCTGTGGTATGTTGTTACAGCAGCCTGGGAAGATGAACTTCCCATCTCCTCCCATTGCAAAAGGAACTCCAATTTGTTCATCCAGCCTCCTGTTCACAGTCTTTGAGTTATTTCCAGTTTGGGCAATCATGGATAAGACTGCTATGGTCAGTCTTGTACAGTTTGATATTCTCTCTCTGCTCCTTCTCTTGTCTCCCACACTGCCTCTTCCCTTACTGGTTGAGTTTTCGTGTTTGAACTTGGCCAAAGTCACCTGATGTCCTCACAGGGACGTGTCTTAGAAGGATACTTAGAACAGATGTGCTTATCGCCAGATGTGCTCTTCTGCACTGCCCTCGCCCCTACTGCCCACCCCTTACAGGCTGTAGTTGTACTACATCAAACCGCCCCCAATTTCTCATGTCTGTGCTTCTAGAAAGCGGGGTGGGGGGTGGGGTAGCAGAGGGGGGAGTCAGCAGGGAAGCTGCAGTGCGCTCCTTCCCTCTAATGGCTGATAAACGTCTGCATTCTTGCAATTCCACCACTGCCCTTCCTCCAGACTTAGCTGACTAACCACACACATTAAGGTGATGACTGTTTATGATCCTTACTGAGGAGCCACTGGGCAGGATGCACTCCGACCTTGTCACACCGCTCTCAGCAGCAGAGGTGGGGAAGAGAGGCAGGACAAAGAGGCGTGTCAGCAAATATTTCAAAGGAGAGCAGTGTTTAGAGAGCTATATCAAGTAATGAGAGGTCTGATGCAGAGGAAAATGCACTCATTCATAGCACTTTAAAGTAAAAATGAACACAGAGTAACATAAAGCACCTAGCACTGAGGTCAAAAATAGTAAAATAATAGATTCACGGGATAAAATGCAAGGATGCTGAGCCCGTCCATTGCTGGAGCTGCAACTCCAGTGGCCATGCCCCACCTCAGCTCCTCAGCCTCCCCTGGGAGCACCCCCTCCAGCCTCAGCTGCCCTGGGAGCACCCCCTCCATCCTCAGCTGCCCTGGGAGCACCGCCTCCATCCTCAGCCTCCCCTGGGAGCACCCCCTCCAGCCTCAGCTGCCCTGGGACACCCCCCTCCATCCTCAGCCTCCCCTGGGAGCACCGCCTCCATCCTGAGCTGCCCTGGGAGCACCCACTCCAGCCTCAGCTATGTTGGCCCCAGGTCTACTGAGCCTCTCAGCTCAGACCATTTCAGTGCTGACCTTGGCTCCCAACTGACCATTGTATGGTGGCTGCAGTGAGTGCTGTCGGTGTTTCTCCATGTCCCCTCGCCATTCACCATCCAAGGGCTGCCTAAAACCCCAAGGGCTCCCCATAGGCCCACGCATAGGGCAGGTGGAAGCGACAGGGAGTCACCCTCAGCCAGCAGCTATGCAAGAAGGAAGACAGTACCCCAGCTTCCGTGACACTGCGGAGGGACAGCTCAGAGACCCATGCCACTCAGAGGTCCCTGACAAGGCTGAATCCCGCTGCCTGGGATGCCCTGCTCCTCCCAGACCTTCTGCTGGCTTCCTCCCCTTCCCCACCTCGCTTACCTCCCTGGACCACTTCCTCCTGCGCCCCGCTGCCCCGGGGGCCTGGTCTTCAGGGCTGATCTAGGAGCAGGCAGCCGAAGACAGCGGTTGGGAGGGCTCCTTGAATTTTAGCCCTTCAACAAGTGCCTTCAACCTCAGCCACCTCCTCTTAGAATGGAGATGGTGGCAGGGCCTGCAAACAGGGGGACTGTGCACGGAGCATGACACTCTGCAGCCACTGAGTTTCGTCCTCAATACGAGTTATCGCCTTTTGTCTGAGTCAGATACCACTGTGATCTCCATTTACAGATGAGGAGACTGACACACACACACACACATACACACACACACACACACACAGAGTAACATAAAGATGATCTCTCAAGAGTCACTCAGGCAGTAAGTGGAAGAGCTGAGGTCAAATTAGACGACGATATAAACTCAAGCCTAACTTTACCCCTAACCCTAAACTTAACTCTAACCTTAACCCTAACCCTACCCTAACTTAGAACCTAACCCTAACCCTAATCTTAACCACAACCCTTACCCTCACCTTTACCCTAATTTAACCTCAATGCTAACTCTAACCTGATCCCTAAACCTGAGGACAACAACAACAAGAAATAAACATAGATAAGATGATGATAATGATGTTGGGGAAAGGTGGTGGCAGCTAGTAGTTACTGAGGGCTTTCTTTGTGCCAGAAACTTACATACGCTTTCTTGTTTGAGTATTAAAGCAATCCCAGGAGGCAGGTACTGTTCTATACCCATTTCACCGAGAGGAAAGCCAGGGCCCTGAGATGCTAAGTCACGTGGCCAAGGTGAACAGCTGGTCAGCGGAGGAAACAGGATTTTGCTCAGGTCTGTCTGGTTCCCAGGCCCACTTCTCAGCCGAGATGCTGGGCAGAGGCGCCACCAGCCCCTGCAGCTGCTTGTAATCTGACTTCATTACCATTATTTTGGGGTCCTAGTTGCCTGCCTGGCACGTTATCTTCTCTCATCAACTCTCCTGGATCAAGACCTTCTGTCCTCCAGGGGGATCTGATCAAAACCAGGTCTCATTCTCTTCCTCCGGGGAGCTGGTTCTGAAAACACGCAGGTTTTCCTTGACGTGTCCCAGCTAGAGCCTGCGTGGAAATGCAGTGAGTCAGAGAGCCATGTGTCTCCTCTAGATAAAACAGCATCAGCTTATGATCTGAGAATCACGTCCCCATTAGGCAAAGTCATCTGGACTCCCACTCGCGGCCTACAGCCCATGCCGGGGCACGAGCTGGCTCGCAGCGTATTGCTGCTCCTTAACTCAGAAGACGAGAGCATATTTCCAGCCATAAGGATAATTTCCAGAACAAAGCCCAAGAAATGTGCGTGCATAAGGGCCTCGGCTTCCCTTTGAAGTCTTCATGGAAGCCGTGAGCAATTCTCAGCCATCGTGAGAAACGATGCTTTGTGCTAGACACAGAGAACTAGACAGCGAGACCCCCTCTTTGTTCTCTCTTTTCCTCCTCTCGCCCCGGTGTCAGAAACAGGCATTGTAGAAATAATTGTCCAATTTTCCCAGCATGATCGATTCGCTGGAATTTTTTTAAAAGAAAGAAAAGGAGGGAACCTCATCAAACAAACACCCTCTCTCCTGCCCCGCCTGCCTTCACCTCTCAGAGTCATACCAGAGGAGAGGCAGGGCCAGGAGCCCGGGGCCCGCAGCCCCAGGTGGGACCAGAGAAGCCAGGACCTTCTGCCTGCTGTGGTGCGTGCGGGTGGCCCACTGCCGGACCGAATTCACAGGCAACTACGGGACCTCCCCTCCTATTTCTACCCCAGCTACTTAAAAGCAGCCGGGAGGGCAGTGTTTGAAGTGACAGCCACAAGGAAAAGAAGGAGGAGAGAGGAGGAGGGAGAGGAGGAGCCGCTGTCATCTCCGGAGATGGGATGACAGGTTCCCTTTCCCATGGTCTCGCGAGGTGAGGAGGTAGCATGACTAACAAGTCAGCTCTTATCCCAGATGTTCCTCCTCTTTTGTTGCCCTTTTCACTCCCGTTTTCCTTCAGTTAAACTCCGAGAGAATGTGAAGTCTTCATCCCCAGAGGCTGAGAAAACATGGAGGCGCACAGTGTGCCTGCCTCTCTCTGTTTAGCCCTCTGTGGGCTCTCTGGATGGTCTCCGAGTCACAGTCCCACGGGCACACTCTCAGGGTGATTTATCCAAACTGACAGCTACCGAGTGCCTACCGTGTGTCAGGCACCGTGTTCTATGCCTGAGTGTTAACGAGACCTGTGTTTACCGAGGCCTCCGGGTCAGTCCAGTGGCCCTCACCTGAGGATAATAGGTAGTGTCCCAGCAAATGCAGTTTGGGAAGCAGTGACTTGTGGACTTCTCTTCCAGATGTGTTTGGATTTAAACACAAATGAATTGTTTGCAGCAGCAGCCTTGAAAATCTCAAAGGCTTAAATGTGGTGGTGGAATTTTGCATAGTGAGCAAAATCCTGTAGGGCTGGCTCTTGATCTGGGCATTGATTTGACTCAGCAAGCAGGGCATTTGGATGAGAATAAGAGACTAAAGGAGAATGCTCGTATTAAGTGCATTTAAGTAAGTATATAAATAAGGACTCTGTGGATATAAAGCCAGAAGGTGAGTGAGGGGGAGAGATGTATGTGGTGAAGGAAATACTGGGCCAGGGGCCAGAGCTCGACAAGATACGTGACCTTGCACGAGCCCAACACATTGAGCCTTAATTTCCTCACATGAGAAATGGAGCTATACCCAGGGCTGCCACGTAAGGTTGGCAGGCTGTGCCCTGCACAGGAGGATGCAGCCGAGCAGCCAGTGGAAACATGCTCAGCCGAGCCAGGCTCTGCCCCCTGCCCAGAGGAAGGGGCATCTCCGTCTAATGCACCCAGAGGCCCCCACGCACAGTCGAGGCTCCGGGAACACCTGCCCCTGCTGCCTCGTCAACTTGTGAGATCAAGAGATGCGGAGTGAGAAGCCAGTCCAAAACTACAGGGAGTTCTATAAATAAGAGATGGGACTTGATTTTGGCCGTGGCGGCAGCAATATGCTTATATTTTTACCATTTCACTCAGCCAGGCTGACCAAATGCCTGATAGGCTAATTGAACACAAATCGCTTCCCATCCACTGAAGCTCACGCTGCGATGCGTGAGAAACCAGCGAGACCTTTTCTTTTCAGGAACACGGACTCTCATCGGAGCTCACTGTGCCCTTGAAGGTTTTGCTGCTTCATGAGATAGTCGCAAAGGACTGGCAGAGACCTCTAACGGTCTATGAGATGTGTCACTAAACCTTCTCAGCTAGCAGGTGGAACTCAGCAGCAGACCCTGAGGACACTGCTGGTTTGGGCTGAGCTGGCTGGGGTGTGGAATGACCCCACACAGAACCCAAGGCCTCTTCCGTCAGACAGGGCACCCTTGGAGGCGAGCCAGGCGTGGACTTGGTTTATTTTGTGCTAAAGAGGGGAGAAGACCTTTCCTGACATTTGCATTGGGAACCCAAACAAAATTCCTGTTACAACTACAAAAATCCCTGTTGACAAGAATTTTTAAAAAATATATTTTTATTGATTTCAGAGAGAGAGAGAGAGAGAGAGAGACATCAATGATGAGAGAGAATCATTGATTGGCTGCCTCCTGCACGCTCCACACTGGAGATCAAGCCCACAGCTCGGGCATGTGCCCTGACAACCATGACCTCCTGATTCATAGGTCCACACTCAACCACTGAGCCATGCCATCCAGGCTGACCTGAATTCTTAAGTATCAGTTACTAAAATGGAGCACCAAAAGTACTTTTTATAAAAGCAAGTGTCCTTGCTCATTGCCACCTTGTGGCCGCTCAGCACTATAGCATCAACCGAGGTGAGCTGGCACCTGGCTTTGGGGCACTTGGGACATTTGTAGAGTTTCCCTTCCTGGGGAACACCTCCTTTGCTTTCCTCCATCTCCCCTCTGAGGGGCATTAGCCTGTCTCGCTGGGATATCTGGGCAACCAGTGTGAACTTGGCCAACCAGCCAGGTCTCTCTCCTGTTTCCACTTTTCCTTCCACCCACACTCCTAACCCCTTGACTTATAGGCCCTTTTCAGATTCCTTGCAACCCTGAAATGTTGTCTCCATCACCACTCCAGGTACTATATGAAAATATAGGCTTTATTTTGTATTGTTTGTTCTTGAAAATCAATATTACATCTCGGCCCCTCCCGACTGGGCTCCAATGCTCCGCGGGAACAGGTCCCGAAGCAATTTCTGCACAGCGAGATAAGGTGGCTGGGTGCCGAGGGCCACCGGATCTTCAAACGCGACTTAATTAAGTTCCAGCCAGCGGGCCAAGGGGCTCTTGGAAGATAAGACACAAGACACATCCAGAGATGAAGGGCGGAGCTTTGCAAATGTGATGAAATAAATCAGGGGCAGCGCAACCCGTTTGCAAATGCAAATCCTTCCAACAGGAGCCGGAGGTCCTCTGAAGGAGCCAGGAAGCCTGGCCCTTGGATGGGAGGCCACTGACCCTTCTGCCCACTCTCCGTGGCTCCCACGGAGTGCGGTTATGTAGAAACTGGGATGGGAAGATAAGGGAAGTCCTTGATGGAGGAGAGTGTGTCTTCCCAATTCCAGAAGCTAGTCCCCGGAGCCTCCTTCCTCTGAGCCTCCCGCGGGATGTGGAGGGTGTAAGGGCCTTGTTTATTTCTATGACCCATGCACGGGGCTGCCTTCCATAGAATTCTAATGACATTCCGCCTGCTTCCTACTGGTGAGACTGAAGGGACTGCGTCACCTCGACCCCCTTGTTAACAGAAGAGTATGATCTTTCAGTGTGAATGTATCCAGATTGTAGTGGCAGAGTTATTGACAGTTTTGCACAAATCTCAGAGTTGCTCCAGCTGAGGGGTGAGGAAGCTGAGGCAGCCCTCTTTCCTCTCCCATTTGTCCAGTCTTTGCAATAGGAAGTGGTTGCCATGGACTGGAATGGTGAGTGCTGATGTAAGATGGGCTACATGTGCAGGAAATTTAGAAAACAATCTAGCCCCAGCCTAAATACCTTATTCCAAGCGGAGTCGTGTTCCCAGAGCGTATACATAGCAATCCAGACTGGCATTCTCATTGCCCAAGACCATGGCAGGGGCCCCGTGGTATCTGGAAGAGAGTGCATGAGAAAGAGCTTTGTTTTAGATGCTAGTTGGTGCACACCTGTAGTCTGGAGCCCCCAGTCCATATGAACTGTAACTCATGGGGAGGCATCCCCGATGAAAAAGTTACTTATGGTGTGTGCTAACCATGGGGAAAAACAGTGATGGTCACCTATCTTACCAGAGGTGCCTCTCTCCCTATTCGACATACTCAGAACCTCCTGGTTCCTTTTTTCCCTTTGAGCTTTGGGTGGAGGGCTCCAGCTCTTCATTCAGGGGCAGCTTGGTCTTGTGAAAACCCCTCTATTGCCTTGTGGGGTAGCAGGGGGCAAGTCCATGCTGCCCTAGACTGCAGAAATAGGGATTTTAATTTTTTTTATCTTCACTCAAAGATATTTTTTCATTAATTTTTCAGAGAGAAAGAGCAGATGGGAGAGGGAGAGACAGAGAGAGAGAAACATCCATTGGTTACCTCCCGTATGTGCCCCAACTAGGGCCAGGGATCAAACCTGCAACTGAGGTACATGCTCTTGACTGGAATCGAACCTGGGACCCTTCAGTCTGTGGGCTGATGCTCTATCCATTGAGTCAAACCAGCTAGGGCAGAAATAGGAATATTATCATAAATAAAACTCACTGAAAATTGTGTTTGCATGACCATAGGGATGTTACTTTGGAAGGTAAGGTAGTATGTTCTCCAAGGGTTAGAGAACGAGGAAAACTAGTATTTCCTTTGGGGTCATTTGTAGACTTTTACTTGGCATAAGGGCTGAACTTTGAAACTTGTGGTCTTCAACCAATATTACCTAGAAACAAAGGGCGTTTGCAAAATCGGGGACCATTCAATCTGCTGTTTCTCAAACATCAGGCCGCTACCAGGGGACATTTCCTCCCTGACCTCATCGCCGTTGTTTCATAGGCACCTGTTGGATGCGTGAATCCAGTGAGCCCCCTCTGACTCTGACTTTGAGGAAAATGATGGCATACATTCCCAGCTTCAAGCAAAATTGTGGCGAAAAGAGTTTTGCCCAGTTGCACTCTTAATGGCATCTCTAGGGCAAGGTTTATGGTTTTGTGCCTGGATCCAACTTGGTGCTCCAATTGGCACTTCCCGGGCCAATGCTCATGCACATATGAGATATGCCTGCTCCAGAGAGGGACACCCCACCCACCTGCAGCCTCCCTCTGCCTGTCAGCCATCCGCACCTGCCGCTCCTTCCCTGGCTCCATCCCTCTCACTTCACATCTAATTTCTGTTTTCCCGGCCTCTGACTGATTTGAGTAATGGGGTGCGCTTCACGATAGACCAGCCCAGGTCATCCACAGAGCTGCTGAGTGGCGGTGCCGTGGCGATGATGGTGGGGGGCAGGAGCAATGATCTCCATCACCGCTCCTTAATGTCATACACACCCCAGGAGTCAAGTGCGGAGAAAGCAGGGTGGGCTGTTTGGATTTGCAAAGGAGAGGCTTGGGAGAAGGGAGTTGTCTCCTGAGAGATCACCTGACTCTTATCCAACACACATCCCAGCCCCCTCAGAATCTTAAGCTCTGAAACAAAGTCAAATACCCATTATTCATCACCTCTGTTGAGTGGAAATTATATTGATACCTCAAAAAAAGTGATCAGCAAAAATTTGTAGTTACTTGGGTTACCTGAGCCCAGCCTGGGGTTTAGGTTCTGTGGGAGCACATGGTTACAAACACCCCAAACAAACTAGAGCAAAGGAGAAGTTTTGGGAAGGCTTCTAGGTCCACAGAACTGGTGCGAGGTAGGGGACCAGGCCTGGAAGAGAACCAGGGCCAAGGCTGCAGCCAGGAACAGGCAGCAGGAAGCCAGCCCTGGGCCCTCTGATGGGCATGTTGCCATGACAATAAGTGCTCACCAGTTAGAGCTGTGGTCCTGGGAAGGAAGTGTCAGATTGGCTGAGCTTAGGTCATGTGCTTGCCTCTGGCAGCACTGGGGTGGATCTGGCCTCTTTAGCGTCTCTTGTCCAAGGCTATAGTCTTTAATTACCTCCTCATCAAAACCACACACAAGGGGGAATTGGTAATTCCACAAAGGGTAACTGGGGGACTGTTTGCTGGGGAGCCCAGTGCGCGTACACACACACACACACACACACAATGGGACAAAAGTAAAATAAATTCCCATAAACAGGGAGTTGAAGGGGAACAGTATCAAGCACAAGATGATTAAAAATAAGGCAGCCCTATAAAGTGCTAGCTGTGCAGCACAGACTTGTGGGGAATGGTTGCTTCTGCAAAGACACATGGTTGGAGAAAGGAGATGCCAAAATGGGCTGATGTTTCAGGGAGGTTGACCAGAAGAATGAATTGATCTGGGTCTTGAAAAAGGAGCAAAGGACAGGAAGTAGGCAGATGAGAACATTCTAGGGGGAAGGGAATAGGGAAGCAGTACAGATGAAGGCACCAGAATTCTCATCTCTTTCACCCAGAAGAGCTCACTGTCGAGCCAACCTGTCTGGGTTCGAATCTTCCTCTATCACCGTGAGACTGAACAATATGTATTATGCTTCAGGGTCTTATATTATCCAAAAGACGGGAAGAATGGGTCCTGTCTCTCAGAGTAGAATTAGGTTTGAACAGTGCCTGATGTGTTTGGCTGATATAGTTGAGACTTGGCAAATGTCAGTTTCCCTTTTCTTCCTCCTTAATTCTTCCCTCTTTATATTAAACTAGTGACCCAGTGCACAAAATTCATGCACATTAAAAGGGAATTAATTAGAGGAAATATTTTAATATTGCTATTTGCCCTTTCTCTAAAATAGAAGTGTCAGAGATGAAAGGAAATTAGTAAAATATATATGAAAATCTTCCGCCTGTCAGAGTCTGGGGTGCACTATGGGAACCAGAGTCAAGTCCCCACCCACCCATGTGTGCCTCGAAATCATGCGAGACCCAGACCGGGCCGGCCCCACCCCCATCAAGCCCCACCAGGTGGGGGGCGCAGCCTCAGGTCCCCAAGCCTGGGGCAGGGGGTGCGGCCTCAGGTCCCCCATGCTGGGGGCATGCCTTGAGGTCCCCTGTCAAGCCCCGCATGTTGGGGGGTTGTGGCCTCAGGCCCCCCGGCCTGGTGCCTGGGTAAGCACTGGGGCGGGGGTAATGGCTTGAGGTCCCCTGTCAAGCTCTGCTGGGTGGGAGAAGCCCAGCCTCAGGTCCCCAAGCCTGGGGCAGGGGGTGCGGCCTCAGGTCCCCCATGCTGGGGGCATGCCTTGAGGTCCCCTGTCAAGCCCCGCATGTTGGGGGGTTGTGGCCTCAGGCCCCCCGGCCTGGTGCCTGGGTAAGCACTGGGGCGGGGGTAATGGCTTGAGGTCCCCTGTCAAGCTCTGCTGGGTGGGAGATGCAGCCTGAGGTCCCCTGTCAAGCCCTGCCAGGAGGCACAGCGTCCCTGAGGTCCCCTGTCAAGCACCGCTGGGCAGGGGGCATGGCCTGAAGTACCCTGTCAAGCCCCCCTGGGCAGAGGCTGTGCCCTGAAGTCCCCTGTCAAGCCCCGCTGGGCAGAGGGCATGACCTGAGGTCCCCCAGCCTGGTGCCGGGGTGGGGGTCATGGCCTGAGGTCCCCCAGTCTGGCACCGGGGCAGGGGATGTGGCCTGAGGTCCCCTGTCAAGCCTAAGGTCCCTGCTGATTGCTCCTTAAGGTTCGGTATGAGAACTCGGCCTCCGCTGTGGGCACAGCCATCCTGTGTTATGGAATCCCTGCTTCTGCTATGGGTGCAGCCACCTTCCCACCTAC
>NW_006293088.1:3833621-3837847 GCF_000327345.1 Myotis davidii | reverse complement strand
GTTCCCCCGTCAAGCCCTGCCGGTGGGGGGCATAGCCTGAGGTCCCCTGTCAAGCCCTGCCAGGAGAGGGGGCACAGCGTGAGGTCCCCCAGCCCCGCTGCGCAAGCCGCACCAGGTGGGGGCATAGCCTCAGGTCCCTGCTGATTGCTCATTAAGGCTCGTTATGGGAACTCAACCTCCGTTGTGGGTGCAGCTATCTTGTGTTACGGGATCCTCACCTCTGCTGTGGGCGCAACAATCTTGTGTTACGGAATCCCTGCCTCTGCTGTGGGCGCCATCTTGTTACAGCGTGACAGTCAATTTGCATATTCCCTCTTTATTAGATAGGACTAGGAGCCCAGCGTGTGAAATCACGTGGCCCTGCCCACCCACCCACCACCCTGCCTTGATACCCGAACCTCTCCAGGCAGAGCTCCAGCACAACTAGCCCAGCCCCTGACCCCTCTGGCCTTCTCTGGCTGCTTCAAGCCCCGCCCTCAGTCCCTTGAGTCACCTCAGGCTGGTCCCACCTTCTCCTGGCGTCTTCCCACTTCCACTCCGTTTCTGGAGCAACAGGGCAGCTCCAGCCCATCATGGCACTGGAGGAGAGCATGGAAGCCTCCCACCTGCTGCTCTGTGCTCCTTTCCTTGGCAGGTGGGCATGGCCTGGGGTCCCCCGAGCTGGGGTGGGGGGCACGCCTTGAATGCGAGTGGTGGGTGGCGAAGGACTGGTGAGCCTGCTACAGGCTCTCACCCCCGCCCTCCCCGGCATGGATGGTCCCGCTTCCTCCAGGCACCTCCCCACTTCAGCCCTGTCTCTGGAGCAACGCCCCGCCTTGCACACACAGGCAGCCTCCTGCGATCAGTTATGATGCATAATGGTGTCCGACCATTAGCATATTAGCTCTTTATTATTATGATTACATTGGTTTTTAGGTAAGAAAGACTTGAGATTCAGCATTTGCGAAATGAAACCAAATCCACTTTTAGTAGTCACAGAAAGCACGGGGTACCTAATACTGACCTCTGCCTGACGTGAGATGTGGCAACGGTCCGTCCTCTGCTGAATCAGTGACCTACCTGCTGGGCACCTGGAGGAGGGTGTCCCTTGGCCTGCCATCTCTGAGCCTCCCTTTTCTCCTCTACGTGAAGAGACTGGCATCTCATTATCCATACAGTTACTCTACAGTTAATTCTTTTTAAGTTTGTCTTGTTTTTACCCAGGATCATTTATTTACTTATTATTTGTTTGTTTGTTTTGTTTTGCTTTTTTAATCCTCACCCGAGTATAGTTTTCCATTGATTTTTAGAGAGAGGGAAAAACAGAAACACCGATGTGAGAGAAACACATCGATTGGTTGCCTCCTGCACGCAGGGCCCGGGCTGGGGTGGAGTCTGCAACCAGATACATTCCCTTGACCAGAATCAAGCCCAGGACCTCTGTCTACACAGGCCGATGCTCTATCCACTGAGTCAAACTGGCTTTGGCCCAAGAGAGTGTATTTATCAAAGCGTGCTGGGCCTGGGCACAAGGACAGGCCAAGGGCATGTAGTTCCAGGGCTCCATCACAGCAGCCCTTCAGGACCTGGATTGATGCTGATCATCAGGGCTCTCCAGGTGTAGGGAGCAGCCGTTGGGCAGAAATAGACCTCTGTGGAGTCAGTGTGCGGACCGCCCAGCATAACAGCCTCACCCCTGAGTTCTTCTCTATTCACGTGTGCACTCCAGTTAAGTTATCCTTGACTGCATTTTATGGGGGAATTATATGCTACAGCGAGGACCAAGCATCAGGGGAGTCCCAGGAGTATCGGGAAATAGCCATCTCCAGGTCTGTTGCCAGGGTCGTAGATATAAATGCCTACAAGGACCACGCAAGCGATGGTAATGAGTAACGCAGGCCAGAAATTAATGGCTCACAATTTCCCTTCTCCGTAAAATATGTGCCGTTTTTAGTCTGCTTTTAATTTTTCCATTTTTGATAGAAACATGGGCAGAGGGAAATATTTCTCCATTATAAGAGGGTTTTTTTAAGGGCTCCTTCGCCATAATGTAAGAGTAATAATTGAGAATGTAAATTTTCAATTATTGCTTAATTAAAAGCAATAACCACACCATACAGGCCAAATTTATTCTTTACGCAAAATGCTAGTGAGGACATCTGGTCGACCGTGGATGTAAAGCAGGCTCTGTAGTCTGCATTCAGTGGCCTATCTTTCATAAGCTCAAACCAGGAATATAAATGGAGGTGGGAAAAACTCACCATAAAACTTCTAATGTAGCTTCTATTACCATACTCAACAAAGGCATAAAAGGATCTTGCAAAGAAGAACTTCTAGAGCATGCTTAGGGCAGTATTGTAGCGAGGGTCTAGTATTTTTCACAGGCAATGAGCCTTTCCTTCAACTGGACAATAGGGTGACATAAGCCACTATAGGAAATCCCCCATGGAGCTTTGCAGAATTGAGACATTTTGGATGAATTTTCTCTATGTGCAGCAGGGAGCTAGGGAAGAGAGGTGTAACTTCACCCAGGAATGGAAATGAGGGATTTTCTTTTGTTGCTATTTTGTGGGGATTTTAAATATTTTTCTCCAGTAAGTCATTGAAACCCAGGGAATGTCAATAAAAAAATAAGGATTTAAAAAATTTTTTTCACACGTACATACACTTCACATCATTTATTTGATGAGAAAGGATTTGTCTGTTAGCAACCATTTATCTATTCAGTGGTCATAAAAGTATCATCTCAGTTTCTGATTTAGAAGTTGTAGCTCTTCAACTAGATTCTAATAAGCTACTTGAGGACAGATGCTATGTCTCATTCTGCTTTCCCCACATCTTCTGGAACCTTCTACGCTGCATTACAACGCCGTCTAATACCTCCCCCTTGAGAGAGAACATGTGATCATTCATCTCTGTATCCTAGCCCACAGGCATTGCCTGGCCCGTAATTAGTCGGAGCCCAGCAAATGTTCATCGACTGAATACATAAACGAATTCCCCTGCCTGTGGGCACAGCCATCGCTGAGGGTAGCAGTGAAAACCACAGGAGTGTTCAGGAACAAATACATCACCTCTTCCGTTGTTACTGTATTGAGAAAAGGAGAGGGGTGATGTCTCCAGACTGTGGAGGTGTCAGCCATCCATGGTCAGGAAAGAAAATAAGAGTCAGGCATGATGAGGTGTCTGTTGCTGTAAACGAACTACCCCCAAACCACAGCCACACCCAGCAATCATTACCTCCCAGTTCCCAGGGATCAGGAAGCTGCTGTCAGATGCTCTGGCTCAGGGTCTGCAATGAGGCTGCGGTCACCCAGAGGCTCACAGGCCGGAGGCAGGTGCTGTCCGTGCCTCCCCAGGTGGGCCTCTCAGGAGATGTGCTCACTACTTACCAAACGGTTTCCCCTGAGAGACAGAGAGAGATCCAGAAGACAAAAGAGCCTATGCAAGAAGAGGCTCCCATCTTTTATAACCTGCGCTCAGAAGTGACACACCATGGTGGGAGAGGACTGGAGGGGGCGGGAACGGCAGGAGGCGGGGATCACCGGGGCTATTTGCAGGGGCTGCTTTTGTTAAATGGGGATATTCAGTACCAGTGTTGATTTCAAAGAGGTGTGCGGACTCCGATCTTGGAGACCTCTGAAGTTCTCTTCCCTGCGTCTCCCTTGTCTGTGTCTCTTCCTCTCTCCACACTGGCAGGTCAAACTGGTTCTGTTGAAGGGTGAGGAACATTAGCTTATTTGAGTGAATGTGAACAGTGATCTGAAAGAAAAAACGCTGCCACACGAACGTGACGGGTTCCTGGAGCCAGCGCCGTTCTGCTGGGCCCGACTGCTCCAGGGCCAGGCATGACCCTCTGCTCAGAGCGGGTTTGGCTGTCAAAGCAAAATGGTCATTTTCTTGAACTCTCTGAAAACAGGTGGCATTAAAAAAGAAGGTGCTGTTAGAGTTGGTGCTTAATGAATTATTGTTGAATAGACAAGAGACGGCAAGTCAGATGCTATCTTAACAGACCCAGCTCCCTGACATCGTTTGGTCCTGGCTTGGAGGACAGTTCCCATGATTTCGGGGGAAGCTGTGGGGTTGAAAGACCTCATGTGGTGGAAATGTACCTGTTTGATAAATGCCGCCTGCAGTTTCCTGTACTTCCTGTGCTGGAGACCTCACCAGGTGTCATGACAATTACTCATTTCCCTCTTTCCTGGTTGCCGACAAGTTCCCTGGAGGCAGGACTGGCTCTCTCTTGT
>NW_006293088.1:3825006-3833594 GCF_000327345.1 Myotis davidii | reverse complement strand
TACACCACCCCCCCCCCCCCCCCTCCCCCGCACCTAACTGTGCAGCACAGGGCTCTAGTAGGTCTCCAGTACTGTCGAATGAACGCATGAGGAAGCAATCCTAGAAACTCATCTAATTTAAAATTGGACGCAGTCTTTGAAGGGGCTTAAGTTAGCCAACTCTGGAAAAATCCAAACTGGAGGAAGAAGGCAGCTATGGCAACCCCCGTTTGCTTTTTGTTCTTCAGACTGGGTGGCCCATTACTTGCTTCCTGCCTGGCAGCTCCGGTGATTGGATGGCCTCAAGGTTTGGCCCATTTCCTTAGCTTCAGTCCAAAAAGTAACAGACACCACTGAGCCCTCCGACCCCCGCTCTCCACGCTGGCTCTTTCATGGACTTGGTCATTTGTCTGCAGCCCATACTCCAGACCTCCTGCTGCCTTGGGAGTAGAGACTGTAAGTGGGAGGAGGGAGGATAGGAGGGAAGGAGAGGCAAAGGGAAGGAGAGGGAGAGAGAGAGAGAGAGAGAGAGAGAGAGAGACTGACTTGTGTGTGTACACAGCTTCCAAAATGGTTCGCTCTCACCTCAGCATCACCCTTCTTTGAGCCAAAGCTCTCTGATTAATATGAAGCAGACATTGTGGTCAGGGTCAGTGTGGGGAGGGGGAAAGCAGTAGGTCTGTGTGTTCTTTCCTTCATCAGATGAAGGCAGGGTGACAAGGGAGGAATTAAATCAAGAATGACACATCGTTTTTATCTTCTACCAATTCCGATCGATTGGTAATTGGCTGCCTGGACTGCTGCGTCATGAAGGATTCTCAGGCTGGGTTCCAGCTCAGCGGAAAAGCACGACAGGATCGATTAATAATGCCTTCCACGGGCACAGGACGGGTGAGTGGAAGCTCATAGGTCATCTGCCAGCCACAGCAGGAGGTGCTGGTCAATGCAAGAGCTAGAATGTGGGGCCGCCAAGGGAAAACAAAGGTCCTTGTTTATTGCAACATAAACACGTAACTAAATAGTGTCAGTATAGGGAATAATCGGGCTGTATTTGCACAAATAGAAATGGGGGGGCGGGGTTGTGGAGAAGACGGAAAGGGCCAAGGTTGGAGCTGCTGTCACCCATGTTCTATTTCTGTGGAGTTTTCCCCCTTCAATTTCTTCTTTCTTTCTTGCATTCATGTGATCCCATGGAAACCCAAACCAGGAGTAATTAATTCTCAACAATGGAATGTTAGGTGATGCATTTAGGGAGTAGCAGCAAATCCGTTTCCTCTCATCCACCAGTTCCAGTTAGTTGGTGGGGGCTGCTCTCAGGCTCCTGAGTTTCTGAGTCTAGGAGGGCCTTGGATGCCTGCACCCCAGGGCTGTTCAGTGACACCGTGTGTCTGCTCATTTACGTGGCATTGCCATACGGATAGGACGCCAGGATACCAGTTACCCACAGGACAGCATCTGGCCAAGCACCCAGAGACCTCTGCCTTTCAAACCAACCCCCAGGCTGGATGCCATCCCCAATGCACCCCAGGAAACTGTCCCTAGCACTCGGCATTATCTGGGGTCTCGTTCACTCATTCATGCAGGCGAGTGTAGTGAGCCCGGCAGCAGGCCCCACACACAGCGTGGAAGCAGCCAGGAGGTGGAGGGTGGCAGGAGGATCCAGCCTTGGGATTGTTTACTCTCCGGGGACATTTTTTTCTCTTCCTCTGGCTCTGCTGTCCCTTCCAAGGGCACCAGCACCAACTTAGACCCTGAACAGGGTCCCCAGGCCATGCTCTGTAAGCCCGTGTCCTCGCTCTGCTGCCCAGATGTCCATCAGCCTGTACTGCACCTGGAACGCCCTTCCTCGACTCCCGGACATTCTCTTCCCTGGTTTGCTTTAAACCCCTGTCCAGGACACCCCTCCATCCCCCCTACACCAAGCGGAAGTCCCCAGGTGGCTGAGGAAGATGCTGGGCTCCTTCCTCATCAGGACCCTCCAATCAGGAATTAGAAGTAGATTCCTAGGAAAACAGGGAATGCACTTGGATGTGGCATTTTACAGAACTGGCTGGTCGGAGCTCCTCGTTAACTTGATTTCATTAAGGCACAAAATACCTTCGGGGTTAGGGGGCAGTTTAAGGCCGTTTCTCAGCCAGGAAGCTGAGTGGCAGGAAGGTAACTAACTTGCCTGAGGCCATGCAGCAAGTCCGTGACCGAGCTCACCTCTCCAGACCCACACCTGGTCTCCCCTGTAGCCAGGTGCTGGCCTAACTGCATCGCGGCCTTAGCGGCTGTGCAATGGTTCCCAGGTTCCCAGGGCAGGCTCATGTGTCTTGTGAAGTCCCTGCTTCTTAGCCCCATGAAAACCAAATTTCTACCTGATACCCGGAATCTAGCAGCAGACAAATTACTCTCTCCAGGCTGTCGTCCCAGGCTGTCGCCAGGGTTCAGATATTCCTGGGAGGGATAAGCCATTCAGATCATTACAGTTTCATTGGGATTAGCTTATTCGATGGCCTCCTCTGAACTGAGGGGGACAGGACGTGGCTGAAGTTAACACAAGCAGAGAAGGAGCCTGAATGGGGGCGGGGAAAGGAAGGAAACCAAGCTCTTTTGTGACCTTGCCCATCCAGTTATCTCTAAAATTACACCCCAAAATGCGTATATTATGCATGGAGCCGCGAAGAGGTTAAAATACAGCAAAGCAAGAAAACAAATTATTCCTGGAGGGACCCGCTTGGCTCTTTGACCATCAGCGGAGGTGCCTTCCCTAGATAAACAAGGGGAGACTTCTGGCTTTGAGGACTTTGTTCCCCCACGGTTTCCCAGAATGCTAAACTACAGTGCTCTTCTTCTCTTTACAAGCGAGAGAATTAAACTGCTGGTTTTCCACTGCATTTCCCCTAACTCCTGGCCACGAGGACAGGAGCTGAGAGTGGAGAGTGTCTGCAGCTAGGCAGGAGGCCTGGGTTCATTGCAGACATCCTGGGTCCAGGAAGCTTTTTGGGGCACGAACTAGATTTTCCACTTGCCTGTTTCAAAGGTAATGGAGGCCGACATTTTTACCAACCCCACTGATAGGCTGAGAACACTGTCTTAAGGACCTCCATTCTCCCCTTGACCCCAACGTCCTTTAATCCCACCTGAACACACTCCTGACATGAAGCTCCTTTAACCAGCCCTGGCCTCACCTTATTTGAGTCTCTGTTGGTGTGTTTCTGTAGAGTGCTTCTGCAACAGTTCCTGGCATGCAGTAAGCACTCAATAAATGTTAGTGGCTATTATTAGCAGCATGGCTCTTAGAATTGGCAGCATATGTTCCTTTTGAAATTCTGATGTGTAGTCTGACAATTTCCAGACAATCCTATATAATAAAAGCCTAATGTGCTAAGTGTCCAACCACTTGTTGGACCATTTGACCAGTTGCTATGATGCGCACTGATCAAGACTGGGTGAGATGGACTGGACACAACCTGGAGCCCTCCCGCAGTCCTTCCCCAGCTCTACATCAGTAGGGTCCCTTGGCCTGGCCTGTGCCCTCTTGCAATCCGGGGCCCCTTGAGGGATGTCAGAGAGCTGGTTTTGGCCTAATCCCCGAAGGCCAGGCCAAGGGACCCCACTGGTGCATGAATCCATGAACCAGGCCTCTAGTGTTCTTTATAATTATTTACTGTTACTTCTAATCTCAACAGCAAGATGAAGTTCAGGCACAGTCCTGCTGCCAGGAGTCTTTCTATAGTAGAAGCAGCAGGCAGCTCTATAACCTTTCAAATGCCCAAAGAAGCTCTGAAATGCCCCTTCCTGTGAGGTCAGGGTACTTGAGCACCCAGCTCAACCCAGCCCAGCTCAGGGTATCTCCTACATGAAGAATAAGGCATGTTGGGGCAAGGACCCAGTTCCCTTTTCTCCTGGACACACAGCTAGACTACATTTTCCAGACCCCCTTACAGTGGAGTGGGACCACATGACTTTTTCTGGCCAATGAAATGTGAGAAGATCTGATGTGCAGAAATGCCCAGGGCTAGCCTATCTAGAAGAGAAACCACTCCAATGCACCCCTCCATGTTTGAGCCTTCTGCATACCTGGAACTGCAAGGGAGGTACTCCAAGGCCCAAGAGAGCACTGGAGACATGAGAAAGAAGGAGCTTGGCCTCCACGTCTCCATTTGGAGGGCAGCAAAGATCGGTCCTACCTACATGCCTCCTCTAAATGGATGTATGAGCAAGAACAGGTTTTTATTATGTTAAGATACTTAAGATTTGGGGTTCTTGGTTTCAGCAGTTAGCCTACCTTCATTAATAAGTATGTCTTCAGTTTTGTGGGAGACAAACTAAGCAAATTATTAGGTGTGCCACCCCAACAAGTTCTAATGAACTTAGACATCCGTTTTTATACTTATCTTTACCAAAAAAAAATTGTTGTACAAAGAGAATGTTACTGACAAGCATGAGCAAATGATCCAGATAAAAGTCTCGTTGCTCTGAGTGAAACCCTGATGGAAGGCCAGAGATTTCTCTGCTGCCCCATCCCACGTGACCTAGGCATGTGGGCATGGTTCTGCTCATTCTAGAAGGGTCGGTTCTGAGAGCTTGCTGAGTCTCTCAGTAGCATTGTTTCCATTCCAGTTAAACCTGAGACCCCCTAGAGGGTCATCTATCTGAGAATTCTCTGTTTTGACCCAGCGCTGTGGGCAGGTGACAAGAGCCCTAGACCACGTGGGGGAGACCTGGGCTCCAGGAGTTCTTAGGGTGTTAACACATAGTGGAAACTTAAGCCTGACACATCCCCTGTCTGGACGACTGTTTTCTCATCTGTATCTGGGAGGGCTGAGTCAGATTACAAACTGGTAGCCGGGGGAAACTGCAGCCTGTGGGTATGTGTTACTTGCTTGCACAGTAACATTATACTTGTCTAAAATTAGTTCCCAATGGTTAAAAATTAGGATTTCTGCATTAAAAAGTCTGACAGCTCTTGAAAAGTCTGGAACACCAGGTTTTCTGTTCCCTCAGGGCAACAACTGGCTTCCCTCTCAGACATGACATATGCTCTCTGGTTTGCACAAACCCTCCCTCCTCCCCAGCTCACTCATCCCTTTACATTACCTGCCTGGATGGCCCTTATTGGCACTTGAATTTAAGACCCTAGGTTGAGATGATTTCTAGTGGTCTCTCTTTTCTGGTCCAGAGGAACAGGGTCATATCATTGCATTACATAGCCTATTGCTGTAGAGCAAATTTCCCCAACAGAGAGGCTTAAAACCATCACTTTTTACTCATATGTTGTGACTCTGGGGGCTAGGAAGTCAGCAGGGCTTACATGGACCTGTTTTCAGTTCAATCTCAAGTCATACACTGCTATTCAGCTGGTAGGTGAGCTGGTATGCAGGGTCCAGGGTGGCAATTCTCATACATCCAGTTTCTTGGCAGGGATGGCTGGAAGGCTGACCTCTGCTTGCTCTTCCCCAGAACAGCATGGAACTGAGGTAGTCAGACACATAGGGTGGCTGAGGGCTCCCAGAGGCATTCTTCCAGGAGACCCAGGCAGATGCCATAAGGCCTCTGAGCCCTAGCCTCAGAAATCCCAGGACATCACTCCTGCCACATTCTATTGGTCAGGCTAGTCACTGAGGCCAGCCTAGTCATGGGGGAGGGGAACTAGACTCAATAGGAAAACTAGAAAAGACTTTGTGGCATCTTTAATCTACCATGGGTCTATTATCCAAATTCTGCTCTCCTGAATTGGAAGATACTTGACTAGGCTAAAGAAATGCCTTCTAATAATTTGCTGGGTTTCATAAACACAATGTCCCTGACCCCAGAAACAGAGAGATGGGTTTTTATAAGCGATAGCTCACTCTAGACTGTGCCCCCTGCCTTTTCAGAGATCCTTCATGGCATGCAATATTACATAGGACACATTAGGATACAAGAAATTGAACGTCAAGCTTTTATTTTATTTTTTAAAAATATATTTTATTGATTTTTTTACAGAGAGGAAAGAAGAGTGATAGAGAGTTAGAAACATCGATGAGAGAGAAACATTGATCAGCTGCCTCCTGCACACCCCCTACCGGGGATGTGCTCGCAACCAAGGTACATGCCTTTGACCGGAATCGAACCTGGGACCCTTCAGTCCGCAGCCCAATGCTCTATCCACTGAGCCAAACTGGTTACTGCACGTCAAGCTTTTATAAGAAAAAAAAAGAAAAGAAATTATTCATACCAGTAAAACTAACTAGATGGGTAAATATGAAAAACAGTATAAATGTATTTTTTAAAATTATTTTCTTATGATTTAAAAGACACAAAGCAATAATTATAAAACTAAGCCAGTGCCTTATAATGTATAAAATGTAATTTATATGAAAAACATAGCATGAAAGAGGAGAAAAGGAATTATGCTTTATTTGAAACAAAGTTTCTGTATACTATTAAAATTAAGTTAGTATTAACCCAAATTAGATTGTTTTAAGTTACAATGCTAATTACAATCCCCAGAGCAACAACTAAGAAAAAATGCTTAAAATATATCATAAAAGAAAGATCACAGGAAGTAAAATGGTAAATAGAAAATATTTAACATGAAAATAAGTCAATAATGGAGAAATAGAACAAAACAGACATGAGGTATACAGAAAACAAATAGCAAATCCTATCTTTCCATGAATTACATTAAATGTAAATGGATTAAACATTCCAGTCAAAAGGTAGAAAGCTTAGCAGAGTGGATTTAAAAAACACTATCCTATATAATAAAAGGCTAATATACAAATAGACCGAATGGCAGAACAACTGAACAACCGGTCGCTATGACGTGCACTGACCACCAGGGGGCACCTGTGGAACATGGCAGGTGTCAGCAGCAGGAAACAGAATGCAGAACATGGCAGGCATCGGCCCCAGCAGGATGGTGGAGCAGTTGAGCGGGGGTGCCAGACCAAGGCGGGGCACCAGTTGCTGTCATCGGGGTGAGCCTCTGGTGGTTACAGAAAATTCTTTGCTCCCACATGCCACAATCCCACCCGGCACTCACACCTGCTGCTGGCACCTTCCCCGCTCGCACCCACTGCCGGAGCTGGGGCCGCTGCTCACACTCACTGCCAGCACCAGGCACTGGCCCCAATCACTCAGTACTGTCAGCTGGTGCAAGTGGCAGCTGCCAGCCCTGATTGCCTCTGTGGGCTTCACCACCTCCCTCTGCTCCTGTGGGGTGATCAGGGCAGCAGTCGCTACTTGCACCCACTAGCAGCACCAGCCCCAATCGCTCTGCACCATCAGTGGGTGCGAGCAGAGCCGGCGCCTTCAGCACATGGGAGCAGCGGCAGGAGCGGGACTGCCAGCATATAAAGGACTGGGGGGCTGTGACGGGAGGGGCTGGGCGGGGGTGCAGAAGATGGGGTGAGACCCGCCCCTGTGCCCACAGCAGCCTCACCGCCCACAGTTCCTTTCAAGGTGCATGAATTCTTGCACTGGGCCCCTAGTTTAACTATATATCCTATATAATAAAAGTCTAATACGTAAATCAATTGAACGGGGAACAATTGGTCACTGTGATGCACACTGACCACCAGGGGGCAGACACTCAATGCAGGAGCTGCCCTCAGCCCATAGGCACCAGGCCAGCCAAGGCGGGTGCCACTGGGGGCCCTGACCACACCGCTGGTCACCCTGCAGAGGGAGGCAACTGGCGGCAGCGGCTGGGGGTGGGACCAGCAAGCAGGCGGTGCTAGGCTGGCCAAGGCAGGTGCCAGCAGGGGCCCCTGGATCGCCCTACCAGTTGCCTCACAGATCAGCCCTGATCACTGGCCAAGCCTAGGGACCCTATCCATGCACCAATTTCATGCACCAGGCCTCTAGTTGTTTATAAGGGACACACTTTGTATTCAAAGACACAAATAGGTTGAAAGTAAAAGAAAGGTGGGGAAAGAAATGCTTGGCTTATGTATCCAAAAAGCTAAGAAACAGGACCTTCACCAACTTCTGCTGAATCTAGGAGTTTGAATGATGTTGTCAAAACTCAGTCTCACTTCTTTAGGCTTTCTTCTTTGTTAGCTCCAGCTCAAGTAATTCAACCTCCTCTAGTGACCGCCCCCAGCAGCTTCAGGCTTAGCAACTCCAGTGGAAAATAAACTTCTCTTTCTGTGTAACAGCCAACTTCCTGGTTCGAGTTTCACTGGCCTGCTTGGGTCAGATGTCCACACCTGAACAGTGTCCATGACCGGACTTGAGTCATGTGCCCTTATCTGGATTCAGAAGCAGTTTGGCTTAGCCTCTCCTGAACAGCATGCTGAGAGTAGGTGAGGGCTGATCCTACAGTGAAGTCCAGAGGGCCTTCTAACGAGAAGAAAGGAGAGTGAATACTTGCTGGCCAGGAAACAAGTGCCCACTGCCCATGCATTAGGTTGACTTGAGTTGGAAAGACATTGACTATAGGAAAACCAAAGCTGAGTAAACTGTGAAGGATACAAATTTCTACATTTGTGTTCATGTTTTAATTGTCCCAAAGAGTTTCTCCATTAACTTTAGAAATCCTTTTAGCTTGCTTGAGATCTGGAACATATGTCAGTGGAGTTCTAAGAGATTAGAGAAAAGGAAGATCGATCTCTTACTCTGAGGCACTGCTCTGC
>NW_006293088.1:3814735-3824961 GCF_000327345.1 Myotis davidii | reverse complement strand
AGGAACTGAGGCACAAGAAGATCAATAATTTGGCCAAGTCACCCATTTGGAAAACGGTCCAGTCTGGATAGCCATTCAGGTCAACGCAGCCCTGGAGCCCGAGGTTCTGTTCCCCGTACGTCATTACCTGAATCATCTTGCACATATGTGCCATATCTGCATGTCTTCCTACACATCCGTGTTCAAGTAAGAACTGGGAAGAAGCCAAGAACATGTCCCAGGTGGAGTTTTGCTTCCCCGCAAATCTGGGCTTGAATTTTAGAATGAGAGCTCAATCAGGCTGAGCAGCGGCAAGGCACCAAGTCACGCTTTCTTGGCTGTTCCGTGACTGGAAAAGTATTGCACCAGCAGCATCTGATTGTTGGTGGTTTGTGTAACTTGGATGTTCATATTCCGCCTGGCCAGGCATCTCTGAGGGAGGCAGCAGCAGCAGTTTGCAAGAGGGTCTCCTCATTGCGATGGCTGGTGATTCTTGCTTTTATGGGTCTCTTGGTTCAAGCTCATGTCACACCAGGTTATCAGTCTTTGTCTTCATCTTGGTATCAGGCGTGGGTCTTGTGGGATTGGCACCGGGTTTTTCTTTCCCTTTTCATTCTCCTGCCCCTTCTTTGGCAGAGGTGGTAACCAATGTTGAAATCAGAGCGTTCCCTTCTCCCAGATCTTTCTCTGAAAATGCTTCTCTTCTTTTTGATGGATTAAGGCAGCAATTCCCATAATACGTCCTGCTGAGTGCAATTACCAAGAATCTTGGCCATAAAAATGTGGGGTGCTACTATCAGATTATGGGGGGATATATGTCAGGCAGAACTCGCCTCCTCCCCGCCCCCCAAAAAAAGCATCCACTATATTCCCTCTGAAGTTACAAAGTTGTAATAGATCTTTTCTACCAACATTATTTGGCCAGCCGTTCAAGGACAGCCATAGACTGAATGTGAAATGCAGCACTTTTATTTATCAGGAATGAAGAGCCGGCTCCCACCCACAGCTAGCGAAAACCGAAAATTAGGAAGTGGGCATCACAGGAGACATCAGACCTCTTTTACTTGTTTCCATTCCATCTTTTTTTCTTATGAAATGAAAGGTTATTTTGCTAGCAGAAAACTGTTATTGTTGCTGAATTTGCTAAGAAAATTGGGCAATTTATCTGTGGAGATGGCAACAGCAAATATACAGGGTGGCTAGAGGCATTATTTTGCTATCCTCAGTAGCATTAACAAGTTAAAAAAAAAAAAGTCTAGGTTGCAGAGTGGTAATAATGAATGTTGGTCTCCCAGGCAAGAAGGTAGGTAGAGGGTGGGATGGTGAATGTGTTTTCTACTGAGCATGTCCTGGTGGGCACCAGGGTTTTCTAGAAAAGAGGCCGTGATGTCCAGTTCTTATTGTCGATGAAGACAAGGTGCCTGGCGAAACCTCTGAGCCTTCCAGCACAAATCTCCCTGGAGGCTGTGGGCGCAGCGTCGGGATGAGGTGACTGTTTTCATTGTCCTTGCTGGGCGCGCTCCTCCTCATTGGCATTCCGTGGAGGTCTCAGGCTCTGAATAATGTGTTTTGTAAAACACCAAGAAATAGTGTCATGATCCGGAGCAAAATGGATGGTGTTGCGTGGATGCACTGAACACTATTCGGAAGAAATAAGTGAGTCCGGGTGGTAATAATGTTGAACACCAAAGCTATTGTTATTGACCATTTTATAGGAGCGGGTTCTTTTAAAGGCTGTGTGCTTACATATTTCATAAACAATGTGCTTGAGAAGTGTCTAGCGAGGTACAGTGGGTAGAATAAGAATGAATGCTGTGCTGAGACTGCCAGCTCGGAAGTCCTGTGATGAAGCACAGGGAACAGAGATGCAGGCAGAATGTTCTGTCAAGTGGATGGCTGCAACACACTCCTCAAGAGGGGTGTCCATGGTCCCCTCTGCACTTGGGGGGAGGGGAGTCCCCTTAGTCAGTACTTGAGGACAGCAGCCAATTGTTAGGAAAGGTAGAAAAGATGTGGCCATGGAACTGGACCAAGGCAGAAGGAAGAAGATGAAAAGAAGGAAAACCATCCATTTCTGCCTACACCAAAGCCCAGAGCGATGGCGTGATTAGAAAAGGTGTCTCGTGAGGAGGTGATAGCAGCTAAGATCTATATAATGAGAAGGAAGGTGTCAACCAAGAGAAGACCATTTAGGCCAGAGCAGCAATTGGAAGGTTCCTAAGGCAAGAACAGCCATGGCCTGTTTGCGGAACACATAGCTGACCAGCCGGGCTTGAGTGGCATGAGCCGGAAAGCAGCCGGTGAGAGAGGTGGTAAGAGGGACAGCCAGGGCAGGCTGGGTCCTCAAATGCAGTGGCAGTTACATTGGAGGACTTTAGTCAGGGGAGGAATGTGCCCCTTGAGAAGATCGCTTTGGCAGCTGTGATGACAATGGCTATAGAGAAGAAAGCATGAAACTATGGAGACCAGATAGGAAGCCACTGCAAGTGTCTAGGCAAGAGAGGATGGTGGGTCAGTGTAGGTTGTAAGCATTGGCAATGGAGAAAGAAGGGGACAGATTTAAGATAAAATTTTGGGGAAGAATGAACAGAAATTGCTTCCATTAATTAATGGAAGGATGCATAAGTGAGTGGAATGGTGGATGAATAGACAGTGGATTCATCAGTGACTAGATGGAGGATGGATGGGTGGATTGTAGATGGATTGTGGATGGGCAGATGTATGATAGATGGTGGATGGACAGTTGATGATGGCTGATAGTTGGATAAATGGACAGACTGACGGATGGATGGATGGTGGATAGATGAGGAAGTAAAACATACTGTTGGATCCAGATCAATCTCCTTTTGAATCCTATAGCTGATAACCTTGACGAAGTAGCTCAACTTTAAGAAGCCTTACCTTCTTTATCTGAAAAAATAGGACCGTCATATGTGCGTCATCAAAATGACATGAGGAATAAAAAGGATGATGTCTCCTGATACATCATGCCAATACCAGAATACGGTGTTCCCTACCTCTAGTACTTGCCTATCAATTCGTAACTTTTGAGTTGTCTTGTCATCACTCTCACCAACACCAGGTTCCATCCTGTTCAGTCTTTCAGACTGAACCCAAACCCAGCACCAACAAAAACACTTACATCAAATGTTTAAAATTGTGTATGTGTTAACAAGAGGAAGAGATGGTATCGTGCGGGAAGTGTTACAGACTATTTAGTGCTGCCATTTTTTTACTCCGAGTCCTGAATTCCCTTTGATGTTTTTTTAATATAGGGAGGGCTCTTGTGAGCATGTGTGAATAATTAAACTTTTTAGAGCTTGAATAGAGGTTGGAAGAAGCTCATTTCACTGTCAATGATGTGAGGCAATGGAAAGCCCAATGGGCATCTAGTCACACTGAAGAATTCTGTGGGATTTTTAAAGTATGCTTCCTCTCTTCTCAGCCAGCCTGAGAAAATGGGCTTTGAAAAGTTCCTCCCTGTGCTATCCTTTCTCTTGTGTTATGTTGATGAACCTTGGTTGAGGGAGACAGAGGAGGATGCTACCACTGTTTGAGCATGAAATATGTGCCCACGTGAAGAGCTTCATATTCACGCTCTCCTGTGGTGCTCCCAGCTGCTCAGGACAGAGGTAGTATTGCTCTTCCCATTGTGCAGACGAGTCACCTGAGGCTACCACTGGATACGTGTCACGCCCGAGTGGTAGAGCAGAGATCCACACTTAGTCCCGTCTGATTCCGGTGCCGGCCTCTGCACCACGCTCCCAGACTTCTCCTTGGATGGCTCCTTGGCACTGAGTCATTTCTCAGCGTTATTTACTGTGTTTATTCATTCTCTTCCCTCCTCGTTGGCTGACAGCTATTGATTTCTGTACATGATTGTGCCCTTGGCCTCCAATAGTTTTGCAATTTCTTCCCCAATTTTCAAGTGAACTTTATCATCCCTTTGCTTAGTGAAGCTCATCTTTGTTCTTTGGGCAATAATGGATGATTCAGTAAATGGCATGTCACAGCGAGGGAGAGATACGAGGGCGACCTTTATTAGATTAAATGTCTTCCCCACCCCGTGCTCTCTGGCATCATGGAATAACGATCGGAAAGCAGACAACAGGGAATGAGCAGTCTGTAGCCAAGAGCTTCTCAAACTTGTCTTAGTAATTACTTTTCTTGATATAGTTATAATTACCGATAATAATTTCCCATAAATTGAAACAGTTAATATATCAATGCAGTTCAGATATTATGGATTCAATTTGCTTCAAAGTGCTTCAGGATTATGACTCAACTCTCAGATGCTACATTCCCATCCAACTTCCAAACCTAATTCCTACCTAAACCCCACCATGCCCCATTTGGATTCCTGCCTGCTTCCTCCCACTCTCCCTGTTCACTTTTCTCCAACTATGGTAGCATTCTTTTTGTTCTTTAACTTGACCAAACTTGTTCCTACCTGCAGGCCTTTGCATCTCCTGTTCCCTCTGCCTGGCATGTTCTTTCTGTGTCTGGCCATCTCCTTTTCATATTCCGTGTCTCAATGAAAATACCACCAACCAGGGAAGGCCTACAAAAGCTAGCTCACCCATCCAGGAAATCTTTTATTCTCACTCTTAAATTTACTTTTCATCAGGGCAGAGTCTTGTTTCTGCTCTCCCCTGCATTGGACACCAATCTCTGCATCTCCTCTGATTCCCATGCAGCTTTCAGCCACTGGCCTCACACAGCCTGGGTTCACACAGCATGCCCCATGCCCATCTCCGCCACCAGGCCCACCTGGTTCTGCTTCCGCAGCAGACCCACCAGTCACACGCCCAGAGTTTCTGCCACTTCCAAATGTGAAGGAAGCACCCCGGTGCCCAGCATGAGGTCTGGCTTCCTGAGTAATTATCAGAGGGGCAGCCCGCCTGAAGGACTGGGTGTCCCTTGGAGCCGTCTCCATGGGACAAACTATGACCAATGGGAAACAGGAAATGAAAGGGGCTGGGGAGTTAGCAGACAGATCACCTCGACTTTCTTGCTCCCAGAAAGTACCTTGAGTCGTGATTTCCTCTTGCCTGACACCCCGAGACGTCGTCCTGTATGCAGGTGGACGCATCTGCTGAGCAACGTGCCTGTCTCTCCACCGCCCGTCACTAAGTGAAAGTCAGCACAACCGCACGCCATTCGCATCCTTACCCCCTTCACTTTCTCCCCTTCTTTCCTGCTGCCGTGGGCTTGCACCTCCCAAATGAAACAGAAGAGTCTGAATCTTTGCCTCAAGCTCTCCCTCCTCTGTGGTCACAGCAGGTATCCACCCTGGAACAAGGGCAGCCACTGAGCCTGGCACCTGTAGTCTGGGAGGGGACCGTCCACAGGTGGGACAGGCCCGGCGCCCTGTGCAGGTGGCTGCAGCCCCCCCAGACATTTACTGAGCCTCTGGCACGTGCCGCCCTCTCAGTTCACTTGCACTCCAGCAAGGGGGATGGGCACCTCGGAGCACAATGGCAGGAGGATGGCATGACCGCATCACGCGAGGCACACTGTGTACAGAGGTGGCACAGTTGTACAAGGGATGCTGGAAGCTATGGAAGGCTTTGACGTTGTCAGAATATTCTAGAATAAATGAAAGTACACTTGCGCAGTTGACTTCCCTTGTTTATGTATTTGCTGTCTTTTATCCCCCAAACATAGCTTCTCTTTTCTCTTTAACCTAGTTTAGTAAGTATATAGTGAGTACATCCATTTCAGATGTTTAAGGGGGAGGGCTGCGTTCCAGCCACCTGCGTTCCAGTCCCACTTCTGCCTCGTATGTGTTGTGTTCTTTTAGGCAAATTATGTGCCCCCCTTGGTTGTCACATCAGTAGAGTGGAGATGATAAAAGTACCTACTTTATAGGATTTTTACGAAGGTGAAATGAGTGAGCAAATGAAAAAAGCTTTTAAAGCACCTGGCAATGAGGTTAGCTATCATTGGTAATGGGTTTGTTGTCATCATTGTTGTTTACATTACTACACAGTGGCTCAGTGCTAGTGCTAATTTTCTAGAAAATTCGAAGAACTATGAGGACTTAGTCTAATTAAGTAAGAAGGCAGGTTCCACAGTCTATCCACGGAACATCAGAAATCAGGGGTAGCAATACCATTTGATTACTAGACGATGTATTTTTGATCCCAACTTCTCAGATGGCAAGGGGTGCGACTAGGACATTAATTGGCATGACCTCACACAGCAGTACTTCATCTTTGAAATTAATGACTTGCTTGAGCACCCATTGTTATTCTTAATGTCTCAGGAGGAAAAAAATTCCAACCCACTTGGAAAAAAATGGGAAATGTATGCATAGGGCAACTGAAAACACAATGAGAGAGAACGTTAAGTAAGAAGTATGTTTATAAGTGAGGAAAGAGGGTGCTGGAGGATGCCTGTGAAGGGTCCCTTAGCCCCACCTCCCTGGGGAATGTTCTGGAACGCCAGACCCCAGATAGAACACTGAAAGTCTGCAGGTCAGTCAAGAGGGACACAGGCTCAGTAATGCAGATGTGCTCAAGACACCTCATGGTTTTCCCCAGCCCACGTGGCCAGGGACAGAGTACCACTCCCATGAACACTGCATAGATGTGGTGCTGAGATTCAGCCAACACGGCTCAGCGCTTGAGGGCTCAGAGGGGATGCGGCCCTGGGATGGATGGATGGGTGGATGGCCAAAGACCAGAGAGGAGGGATGTTCCCTCCTAGACAGGTACACCCTGGGGGAGCAGATTCTCAGTACCTCACCCGACTCACCCCTCCCTCCTGAAAGGAAAGCACAGAACCCAGACTAAGATGAAATTTCTACCAGGACAGGAGAACCAGGGCCCACGTCCATCACTTTAGGGGTAGAATGCAAAGTTCTGTTTCTTGCAGATACCCAGGACAAACATAAAACCCGAGAGCCTGGAAGGGAGACAGTAGACAGAGCTCATGGTTAAGAATGTGGGTGCTTTGAAGTATTCAAAGTATTCTGTCTCTTGTGAGCTGATCATATTCTTCTTCTAGACTCTATTTGATCATCTGTAAAATAGACATCATAGAATACCCTCTAGTTGATGGTATATGTTAAATAGTTCACACTAAGCCTTGGGTCAATGTGGCTGATATCATCATTAGAAGGGCAAGGAGGGGGTCTTGGGGCAAGACTGGTTGGGGTGTCTTCATGGAGTTGCTGTTAGTTCTGGTGGTAAGAGTCAGGAAAACGCCCTCTCATAGGCAGTATGTGGTGGAAACCTCGATAGCCTGCTGAGGGGCAGAAGATGGGGTTTATTTGTGCACTGAGCATGTGGCTCCCATGTACTCCAAGTAACTCAGAGCTAATATAATTTTGTGGTCAAGGTCATGGGCTCTGGCGTCCACCTGTCTGGATTTATATGACTTACTAGATGGGCCAGTGTCCTTGACAAGTTACATAGCCTCCCTGTACCTTAGTTTTCTCATCTGTAAAATGGGAGTAATAACAGTTTCTATTTCAGAGTTGTCCTGAGGCTTAAATGAATGCACATGCAAAGAGCTCCGCTAAGCGGTCCTTCCCGGCCTCCTGAAGCACACCATAAACATTAGCTATTATTGTTCCAATCTTGCTTCCATCCAAGTTGATACTCTAGCTGCTAGAATCCCTTAGGATCCCAAACTTCTTTCTCTTCTGACAATAGAATTCATCCAAACTCCAGGCCAGTTTCCAGCAAGGGAGAGTCACATTAAAATAAGAATATGAAAGCCACCAATATTTACATGAAGATAGAGGGTGGGATCCCCTGCTCCATGCACCCTGGAGAATATGTCTCACTTGTACTTCAGAGAAGAGCAAAACAGGTGTTTACCACCTGTAGTTAGGGGCTCACAGCACAGGGAATGCTCACTGGCATTAGCTGTCAACCAATCAAAGATGGAACAAAGGACAGCTTGTTTGAAGAAGGTATTCCATGCTTGTGTTTCTTCCTTGAATCAAATATAATGGAAAAATAATTTATATCTTGTATTGGTTATCTCTTATCACAATAATGCTACATAACAAACAACCTCCAAACCTCAGTGGTATATGGTAAACATTTGTTTTGATCCATGGTCTGTGGGCTGGCTGCCTGGTTCTGCAGATCTGATGCTGGGCTCAGTAGGGCTCATTCCCATGTCCATGGTCACTGGTCATCTTGGCTGGGCTCTCTCACTTATCTGAGGCCTCAGCTGGTTGCCTCAGCTTGGCTCCATGGGTCTCATCCTCCATCAGGCTAGCTCGGGCATGATTCCACAGCAGAAGCATGCAAATGCCAAAATGTATTGTCGAGTTTCTGCTTGTCTCACATATGCTGTCACTCCTTTGGCCAAAAAAATCACATGACTGAGCCCAAAGTCAAGAAATGGGACAGAATTACCCGCCTCCAATACACACACACACACACACACACACACACACACACAATGAGAAGATAATGCAAAGTTACACAGCAAAGGGTTTAGGTCCAGGAAGGGGTAAAGCATTGAGCTCATCTGTCGACCAGTCTCACATACACAAAAGAACTTGCCAACCTGGATTGCAGGAAAGGAGAGAGAAAAATTCTGAGAGATCCAGTCTACTGAAAGGAAAGCCAGACTCACCCCCAAAATAAGCAACCTTGCGGATATTAATCAACATCTCCCTTTTATGGGCCTTTTATATTCAAAGAAATACCAATTCTCACATTTCACTCCTTACCATCTTAAAATCTCAAGATTACTAATCCCGCCTACTTTGAATGAACCCAGACATGCCTTCAGAGGTCAGTTTTCCAGCCGTCTTGCTCCAAGACCTTAACACTCCAGGAATTACATACCCAAGTGAAAATACATGAAAAATAACCTCAAAGGAACGAAGCTATTTCCCCACATTTCAGATATGTTTGACTCCACTTTATGGATGAAAATTTGAGAACTTTACTTTTCCCTTCCACCAATGCTCACTTGAGACCCACTGGGAAGGTCATAAAGGAAATTATTTTGAACATGATACATGCTGTGGGACTCTCAGTCCCCACTAATCAGGGCTTGCGGTTGAGATCCTGTGACTACCATCGACTCCAGGAAAATAAACTGGAGATGAAACGTAAAATTCCAGGATGGAAATGTAGAGCCATAGTGGACTCTTCCACCACCGCCAGCTTCTCTTGAAGAAGCTCTCTGGGAAACATCATCCTTTTCTTCGATGCTGTGTTATAGGAGGAGCTGACCACTTTAATAACCCGAACATTTAAGATCCATAAAAGATGATGAACAGTGAAGATGGTTGAGTCAGATAGACTCAGCGGATAGACATTTTGATAATTAATTTTTAACTAGGTAATAAGAGTTGATATCGTACCACGAACACGGTCTGATTTGGGAAGAGAATCCTGTCCTTTGTCCTTTGTGGTAAAGTTTGCAGAAGTGCCTGGCTCAATTCCAGAGGACTACTGACCACTGGGAAGTGCCGGGCATAATATTACACTTGACGGGCCATTGGTTTGACCTCCGTCCTAAATCCCTTAGTAGTTTCCTATAAATTATGGGTCTGTCACTTGAGCTGAAGCAATTACTCACATTTAGTGTGGTTTTGCTTGTGGCCAGGTTGGAACAGAGGAATCCATCAGCAGCAAGTGTATTCAGGAAGGGTAACTTTGTTTTGGTGGGGCTGAAAGAGGGCTAGGGGAGATTCCATAAATCAACACCAGCAGCTACTGTGGTGAGTTCTCTTATGGAACTTGAGGGTTGCTATTTTCTTCTGCACTTGGTTGAAAGCTCTTGATTCAACACCAGCATGAGTGACTCAGGCCGCCTCCTTTCTTCCTGGGTTTTTTTTTTTTACTTGGTTCTTTGGGTTACCATTGGTAAGGAAAGCAAATATCATTACAATAAAGTTTTCTATATAATTAAAAGTTTTCCATTCTTTAAGGAGTGGCCCCATATATAAACATGTTTTATCCATTTCCTTTCCTGGAGAGGATGTGGAGAAAAAGGAACACTTGTGCACTGCTGGTGGGAATGCAGACTGGTGCAGCCACAATGGAAGACAGTATGGAGTTTCCTCAAAAAACTAAAAATGGAACTCCCATTTGACCCTGTGATCCCACTTCTAGGAATATATCCCAAGAAACCAGAAACACCAATCAGAATGGATATGTGTACCCATATGTTCATAGCAGCACAATTCACCATAGCTAAGATCGGGAAACAGCCTAAGTGCCCATCAGTAGATGAATGGATTAGAAAACTGTGGTACATCTACACGA
>NW_006293088.1:3813495-3814677 GCF_000327345.1 Myotis davidii | reverse complement strand
GGTAATAAAGACCATTATAAACTTAGGAACAAAAATAGATACAGAGGCAGAGCTGCCTCGAACAAACTGTCAAACTACAGCGGGAAGGCCGGGGAGGGTTGGGTGGCGGGGGTGGGTAAGAAATCAACCGAAGGACTTGTATGCATGCATATAAGCATAACCAATGGACATAAGACACTGGGGGGTAGGGGAGGCCAGGGGATTGTCAAGGGTGGGGGAAAAAAAGGGACACATATGTAATACCCTTTGTAATACTTTAAGCAATAAAAAAAAATTTAAAAAAAAGATTATTAGTATCTAAACATCGCCCTCATCTTCATTTGCTGAGAATGGATGGCTCAGATTGTGGCATAAGGACAATAGTAGGACTAATTACCTCAAAATCTTTATTTTTCTCCCAACTGGGAATAGCCAAAGCAGTATCTGCTGCTGCTGCACATTTGTCTGTGGCTCAGTGGCAGCACAACTGACACTGTTTGCCAGAAGCTGGTCCGCCCTTGCTGCTTGACACAGTCGCTGCAGGGAAGAAACATCTGCACAGCATATGTTTCAAGGGACCTGGTGTATATGGCATACTGTTCTTAATACGTTTGCTCACCTTCTTGGCGCTATGTGTTTTAACCAAGGTCACCTCTCCAAGAAAGGTTGTTTCCCCAGGTAGGGATTTTTCCCTGAAGTTAGGGAGGGAATAAAACCCCTTAACTAAATGCCAGGCGGGTAGTTAATCACTTTAACTACGAACAATTACCCTTAAGCTACATAATCTTTACTCCCTGGAATGGAGATAAGAAACACCCTAACCTTTGGAATAGAGATTGATAGGATTAAAATCAACTGGTATAAATACAGATGTAACAAGACAATAAACAGAACCTGGAGAGATTTGTTCCTGAGATCACTCCTTTCTGCCAGTGAGCACCGCGGAGTCAGCATCCTTGGAGTTTCCCCTGTTGCAGTCATCATGTCGAAGTCTGAGTCTCCCAAGGAGTTGGAGCAGCTGCGGAAGCTCTTTATCGGAGGTTTGAGCTTTGAAACAACCGATGAGAGCCTGAGGAGCCATTTTGAGCAATGGGGAACGCTCACGGATTATGTGGTGCTGAGAGACCCAAACACCAAGCGCTCCAGAGGCTTTGGGTTCGTCACCTATGCCACTGTGGAGGGGGTGGATGCAGCCAGGAAGGC
>NW_006293088.1:3801654-3813106 GCF_000327345.1 Myotis davidii | reverse complement strand
ACACCCTCTCTTTCTGCCACTGCCTTGGTCAGTCATGACTTTTCAGTCATTTCAATTTCCCCATGCTGTTCAAAATAATCTCTTAGGCGACGTTCTTCAGTGTCTTCTTTAATACCACCGACAAAAGTCTTTTTCACAGTTAAGTGGGCACCAGGTCTTTGAGAATCTTCTCTTCAGACAGCCCTCCCTGGTTCCACAACTCCTCCATCCACCTCGTGGAGCCTTGCATCCATGTCCTCCACAGTGGCACACGTGACAAACCCAAAGCCCCTGGGGCGCTTGGTGCGTGGTCTCTCACCACCACCATCTGTGAGTGTCCCCATTGCTCAGCCTGGCTCCTCGGACTCTCATTGGTTGTTTGAAAGCTCAAACCTCCGGCAAAGAGCTTGTGCCGCTGTTTGTTCTCTTTGGGAGACAGACTTAGACATGACAGCTGCCAGAGGGTGGAGTTCAATGATGCTACTTGACGGTGTCCCCTGGCAGAAAGCTATGGCAGGGGCAGAAGGTTTTAATTACTGCCAGGACTGTGAACTCAGCCAAGCACAGTGGTGGCAGGGCCTAGCTGCTACAAAGAGAAAATTGTATTTAAAAATAAAGTTAAAAATGCATCCAAATGCTGGTAAACAGAAGGTAATTTTGTACTATTAAAAATATTGAGCAAAAATATTCAAAATAAAGTTATCAGAATCATACTAAAAAAAAGAAGAAGAAGAACCTGGCGACCGAACCTGGCTGGAGAACCTAGCAAGAGAACATGGCAAGAGAACCCGGTCAGAACTTGGCTGGAGATCCTGGCTAGAGGAACCTAGTTATGATGATTACTTGAACGCTGCCTCCATGTCATTCCTTCTTCGCCGACTCCGTCCACGCCTATGGGGAACCCCTGGACGTGTTGGGGCTGGACCCCTACATCTGGCGCCCAACCTAGACAGAACTTGGCTAGAGATCCTGGCTAGAGGAACCTGGCTATGATGATCACCTGAACGCTGCCTCCATGACCTTCCTTCTTCACCGACTCCGTCCACACCTTTGGGGACCCCCGTACCTGCTGGGGCTGGACCCCAGCAACTGTTCACAGCCAGCACTGAGTGTCCACCACCCCCGTGCCCCAGGTAGTGCCACAGGGACCAGCCTTCTGGGGGGCAGGTAACTGAATTTACAGAAGAAAATCTAGTCCTGGGGTTGCCGCCCCTTCATCCCCCAGGTAGTGCCACAGGGACCAGCCTGCTGGGGGGCAGGTAACTGAATTTACAGAAGAAAATCTAGTCCTGGGGTTGCTTCTAAGATGCTCCCTATAGGATTCATGGATAATGAGATCAGTGGAGAGGAGATTACCTTGAAATACCAACTTCTTGGCAATTCAGGTGGATGGAGAAAGATTGCCCAATAAATTCAGGAAATTAAATTCTGTGATCCCTCTCCCTTCCTTTCTCGTGCTCTAAAAAATAAATAAATAAATAAATAAATAAATAAATAAATAAATAAATAAATAAAACAAAACAGGGTTTGTCATCGTACCAACTTTGTAGGCATGGTCTGAGGACTGTGAAACAGTACCATTCAAATATTTAGCAGAGCGCCCCGCACATAGTAAGCACTCTCCAGATTCTGGCTGCTTGTTTCATCAGCCACATCTTCCTCCCAACCCCACAAAATGCTATCCCTGAACCGACTTCCAGAAAATAAAACACTCTCCATCTCATTGTAATTCCTGTGATGGCTGAGAGGTGAGGGATGTTTCTGTCCCAGATATCCTTCCCACTAGTCCTTTCCTTCTGCCTCTGGCTTCTCATTAATGCTTCGCTTAGTCTGCCATGTTTATGGCCTTCCAAGTTGGAGTCCATCTCCTTTCATTTGATAATTCTGTATTTGGGGCCAGGACCATTGTCTTGCCCATCTTTGAGCTGCTCCCCTGCCCTCAGCCCTGTGCCTTATACACAGTAAGGAGACAATAAGCATGTATTGCAGTTATCTTAATTGAATTTTCCTGAATTGGGCGAGGGAGTGAGGGGTGCAGGCAGAGAGAGAAAGAAATAGAGGTGTCACTAGATTTAACTTCTTTTTTCAGGAGTCAAATTTCTTGGCAATTATTGGTACTAATGTTCTGTTGGTTTTTTAAAATAACATGGGCATTTATTTATTATTGAAGTAATTTCTATACATTGTAAAACTTTGGAAAAGTGAAAAAAAAGTAAAATATAACAAAAATAATAATGGTCCATAATCCCCTTAGAGATAATCATTGGTAATCTATATTAATAAAAGGGTAATATGCTAATTAGACCGGGTCAACCATCTATCTTCCAGATGTCCAACTTCCTTCCAGACAAAGCCATGGTGGTGGGGGCCGAGGCAGAGGCAGTTGGGGGTGACCAGGCCAGCAAGGGAGGGCAGTTGGGGGCGAGATCAGGTCAGCAGGGGAGGGCAGTTGGGGGCAACCAGGCCAGCAGGGGAGGGCAGTTGAGGGCATTAGGCAGGCAAGCAGGTGAGTGGTTAGGAGACAGTGGTCCTGGATTGCAAGAGGGATATCTGACTGCTGGTTTATTGGGCCTAAACCAGCAGTCAGACATCCCCTGAGGAGTCTCGGATTGTGGAGGATGCAGGCCCAGCTGAGGGACATCCCCCCCGCCCCCTGCATGAATTTCATGCACTGGGCCTCTAGTATTTTATTTTATAATTCCATAAATCTATCTATAGTCTATATATCTACATGTCTCTATCTATTCTATATACTACATATATTCTACATGCCTATATAAATTGGAATCAAACTGTTTTTGAAATCACTTCTTCAATTACCATTATTACAGGAGAATTTTCTCATAATTCAAGTATTATTCAAAATATGATTTTAATATTAATTTCCCCCATGAATAAATGTCTTGTTATATACATTTTTGCCCACATATCTCACTATTTCTCTAGAACAGACTGCCCGGGGATGGAATTTCTTTGTCAAAGAATGTGAGCACATTTAAAATTTTTGCTCTCTATTGTCAGATTGCTTTAGAGAAAGAGTGCAGCGCTTTCCGTCACCAGCGGCCATGGAGGAAGACGGCAGGTCCTTTCAGCCCTTTCATCTTGGACAGTTAGTTTGGCATAAAAACCGCTGTGACTTGGGTTGTTAATTTCTTTGACTCCTAGTCAAGTTGAACTCCTCTGTGAATTGTCTGTTCACATCTTCTGCCCTTTGTTCTACTAATGGGTGAAAGCCCTTTGTTTGATCTTTGAGAGCTCTTTATATAAGGAGGAAATGGATCGTTTTCGTGCATTCATTATAATTTTTATGCAGTTTGCCTTTTAAATGATTGCTTAAGGAAATATTAAGTTTATCCATTTATTTTGTGAGAATTGACATGGTCACAAACTTTAGATTTTTCTTGTAAAAATGACGGGTTCATGCATTTATTTGTGCCTGTTTTATTTTGTGTATCTCAAGAAGATTTTTCTAGTTTTCATCGTAGTGACTAAAGCGGGATCCTACCCATTTCTTGTAATGGTTTTTCTAGGTATCTTGTGTGTGTTCGCGAAGGCAATTAAGAAAGTGGGTCTTTCCAATTTGGTTGTTCTAACTGGTTATTGCTGGTGTCAGTAAAGCTATTGCTTTTTCTCTATTTTATACTTAATCCATTCACTTTATCAAACACTGATAAAGATTTACAAGTGATTCGCTTGATATCACCAGGGACACTTTGCTTTCCCCTGATTTTAACGAGAATACCTTCTGTGTTCACCATTAAATAAGATGGTGGCTGCTGCTTTAAGCTGGATAGTATTTATCATGCTGGTTAAGTGGACTTACATCCCTAGCTCTGAAAGAGGTCTGATCCCCCTTCTAATTAGAAGTGGGTGTTAAATGTTATCTGTACCTGGTTGGTGCATGGCTGTTTATAAATGCTGCGATTATACTTTTTATCTGCGAAAAAATCCTGCTTTGTTCTGTTTAACACTGCTTTTACTCCTTTGAGTTCTGCCTCAACTGAATGAATACTGCCACCCCTGCTTTTTGGAAATCTTTTTGCTTGTATTATTTGTTAAGTTTTGTCTATCTCTCCAGTTTTAATCTTTCTGTACCATTGATTTTCAGCATCTCATTCAGCTAGACATTTAGTAAATATTGACCACATGTCTGCTTTGTACCAAACACTGGATAAAGGTCCCTGGGATACAAAGATGAGAAGAGGATAGAATCTTCCAGAAGAAAGGCATCACCACCTCCCAGACTGGATTGGGCTCCGCTATGGGCGGGTGTGGGGTAGCAGTAGCTGCCTGGCCAGCTGGAGAGGGCGGGGTCCAACAAGGTTGCCCAGAACTGATAGGAGGCTTATCACAGAGCTGTGCACACAAGGTAACCCAAAAAGAGTCCATCAGCTGGGCGTGGTGGAGAATGGAGGTGTGGGTGCTTCTGGGCCCAGACAGCTTCAGGACCCCACAGGATATGGGGATCCCACACAAGGGTGCCTCCATTAATTCAAGAAACCAGCTGCTTCTCCTCTATTCTGTCTTCTTTATAGGTTTTGCCTTCTTATTTTATTTTTTTAAATCCTCACCTTAGGATATTTTTTCATTGATTTTTAGGGAGAGTAGAAGAGAGGGAAAGACAGAGAGAAACATCAGTGTGAGAGAAACACACCAATTGGTTGCCTCCTGCACGAGCCCTAACCAGGACCTGGGCGGAGGAAGAGCCTGCAACCAAGGTACATCCTCTTGACCAGAATTGAACCCTGGACCCTTGGGTCCACAGGCCAATGCTTTATCCACAGAATTAAACTGACTAGGGCTTGGTTTTGCCTTCTCATAGCTTCTGTTTCATTCATTCACTCATTCATTCATTCTGTCAATAAATAATTTTTCAGCACCTTCTCTATATCAGGTGCCATTCTAGGAGCCGGGAAATTAACCATTACAATGTAAAAAGTACCTGCCATCACAAAGCTTATTTTCTAGAGGGGGCAGCAGACAAGGACAAGTGAAAGCACAAGTTAATTTCAGGTGTTAGAGGAGTCATAACAAGCCCCCTTTAATGACTTCTCATTAGAAGAACATCCGAAGTTTACTCCAGGGCAGCTTGGTCCTGCATAAAACGACACCCTCCCTCACTACTACCACCTTGGTGATCCCTCTCTGTCTTGCTCTGTGAGCTCCATCCTCCTGGCCTTACCATTCCTCAGCCAGGCCAGGAGTGCTTCTTCCTTGGGACCTTTGCGCTGGTTATTCCCTCTGCCTGGATGCTGTTCCCCAAGACGTCCCCTTAGCTTGTCTCCCATCTCTTTCAGGATGATTTGATCATCACCCTCTCCATAAGGCAGTTCCCCCCGCCCCTTCCCACCTAATCACTCAGATCCTTTGCCTGGTTCTGTTTTGCCTCATCGCTCTTAGCACTGCGGGAATCTATAGTATGGCTGTATACCTGTGTGTTTGTTCATTGTCTGTCTCCCGCTTGAGTGGTGAGCTCCCTGAGGGCAAGGACTTCTCTGCAGAAAGAAAGGCCCAGCATCAAGTAGACCAGTGATGGCGAACCTTTTGAGCTCGGCGTGTCAGCATTTTGAAAAACCCTAACTTAACTCTGGTGCCATGCCACATATAGAAATTTTTTGGTATTTGCAACCATGGTAAAACAAATATTTTTGATATTTATTTTATATATTTAAATGCCATTTAACTAAGAGAAATCAACCAAAAAAAAATTGAATTCGCGTGTCACCTCTGACACGCCTGTCATAGATTCGCCATCACTGAAGTAGACACTCAGTGAGTATTTTTTTTAAAAAAAAGACTGAATGAGGAGTGCAGTCTATGGCGGTGGTACTGGAGAATGACTTGGGAGGGGAGGGTGCAGGTAGGCAGATCCCGCAGAGAGGGGGCAGGGAGAACAGGCCGAGCTGTTCAGGCCTCATTCATCTCCCAAAATCACCACTCGGGTAACTCGCTCCACAGCCTTGGCGAAGAGTGTGGGGAAGGACCATAAAAATGGGAAGAAGCTCTCGCGCCTCACCATGCATTTTGATTTCTCTTGTGTCAGCCTCACACTTGTGTTACTTTTGTCTTTATCTTTATAATTTAAGTTTAGCTGGAATGTGTCTGGAAATGGTACTCTTCATTAATTTTGCCTGAAACATGATAAAGTGTTGCTATCTGCTCCCTAAGGTCTTCTCCGGTTCCAAGAAGATGTCTTATATCTTATATTCTTAGACCGTATTTCTTTATAGATTTTCATCGTGTTTTTGCATTCTGGGAAAGCCTCTCCAATTTATAGGCAGGTCATTGATTTGGTTTTCTTGCAGTGTCGATTCCGTTCCTTTCCACCTCAAGAGCAAGTCTTAATTCTGCTTCTGCAATGTCGTTTCTTTTCAAGACTTCCTTGTCAATCCCAGTCCTGCCTGCAGGTCAGATTTGTGCCTTAGACATTCTTGAACCTCAATGTCTTCTCTCCTAGGACTTTCTACTGCTTCTCTCTGCAGGCATGTCCTCTTCCGTTGCCTTCTAACCGTTTCCAAACTTTTCTTCTGGTTGCTAGATTAAATCATTTTCAGAAGCATACACTTCAGCTGAACAGTGTGGATGTTTCATTCATGAATGAGATTTGTTGGCTATCGCCCCAATACCTAGCACCGAACTAGGTCCCAGGCAACAATTCATAGCCAGCAAGTCTCTGTTCCCACAGATGACAAAGTTAATGGGGAAACTGAACAATTATACAAGCAATTTCCATTAATATGGCAAGTACTATGGATAGGACAGGTGGGGTGATATCAGAGCACATAGTAGGAGCATATGACCTTGAGATGGAGAAGAATGATACATTCTCTTATCCTAAAATATTGTTTTTGCTCATAGCCTATATTTTTGAGTTTGAATTTTTTCTCTACTACTTTTCTCTATTACTTGAATCAATGAGACATAATTGATACGGGCTCTTGTAGATATTGGCTACTTATAGAGACAGAAGATCGAGTTACCTTTTGTTTTTCTCATGGTCCATTTGGGTGTCATTCCACTGTCCTTTCAGATGTCCAGGCAGGTGATGGGTTGATGCTCACAGCACCTGCTCCAGTCTGTAGTGTAGAGAGGCAGATGTTCTCACTGTGCCTCTCTGCTGACACTGGGTAAGACCCTCTGCCCCAGCGCTTTGCTCTCTGACATCCCGAGCCAATCTGTGTTGTCCACACAAAGCCACAACCTCCAGCCGGCATTGTTTCTAGGACTCTTCGGGAATAAATACGCTCGTTGCGGACAATTTCTTGCAAAATGTGAACCCTCCCAGTACATATTGAGATGGACTCTGTGTTGCTCAAGGACACTGCAGAGGGCAGGCTGCATTCCTGATGCCCTGTGGTCACTGGTAGAGATGCCCTGGTGATGTGGAGAGGCCAGCAAGTCGAAGAGCTGTCCCCCACAGCACACCCACTACAATTGGGGGCCCAGTGAATCTGATTCTAAGGAAAAGAAAACAAAAAATCCCTTCTCTGAGACGGGAAGAAGCCATGAAATGTAGGCTAGTGGAGATGGAGGACACAGCAAAGTTTCAAGGAGTTGGGATAAACATTTAAAGCTGAAGGAATAATGAGTCTCCCATAATGGCATGCATCATGCATTGGCAGGTGGTCAGGTTAGCAAGGAGCTGGTAGGGAGGTGGCCTGTTGAATTATTCCTTCAATGGAGTTCCCAGGTTAAAGTAGATTTCATATACGGTCAGTCAATAGGCAATGTTATTCAGGCTTGGCAATTAAAAGAAAACCATAGAGAAGTCATGTGAAAGTCATCATTTTGGCTCAATCAAATCTTCCTTTAGTCCCAGAGAACAATGGATGAAAGCTACAACCATAGATCGGAACAGGGACCCCAGACCCTATTTTCCTTCAAGCTGTTCACCCCAACTGAGTATTAACATGCCCCTTACTTTAGCCAGATGGTTCAACCCACCCCCCCAGGCAGAAAAAGGAAATTCGTGTTCATTTCTTTTCTGGTAGATGGGGCACATTGGAATAATTTAAATGAACAGTGTGGATCCAGCTTATTTCTTGAATTCCAAATGATATGTCACAGTGAATGGCGTGACTCAGAATTTCTGTTTGACAGAAGCGATTATGTTAGGCTCCTTGTGTGTCTCCCGGTCTCCCCAGCTCTCCCTCTTTGTTAAAAGTAGCCTCAGGAAACCAGGAGGAAATGAGATGCCCAGGAACGCACATCTCCGGGATCCACCATTGACTGGGGGAGGAATTTAGGGGAGGAAAGGGTTTCCAGGAAATGGAATTGCCTTCAGGTCCTGCAGGCTGACTCGTGTGCTTGCAAAAATGCACCCAGTCATTACAGCGTTTGAAGAACAGGCTTTCCTCTCTCCTTCAGTTATCTTCAGGGATTCAGTGAAACGCTATGAATCATGGGTCCTTAGGTATAAAATACTGTTTCTATTTACCCATCTATCTATCTGTCATCTTTTTTTTCCTCTTAATAGTTCAAGACTTCTAGAAATACGTTTTACCTGCTCCGGCATTTTGAGTTTATTGGACAAGATTTTCCAAGGCTTGTTATTTATTTTCACAGGCTCGCATTTCTGAGTCAAGTGAGTGAAGAAGGATCCTTGTTGCCTTGTGGTGTGTTGTTGTGTGTGTGTTTTTTTAAAATAAATTATGCCTTAAAGGGCTGTTGGTTGCCAGTTCACACACACACAATCAAACCTGGCTGTAGTTTTCATATTTACAAAAAAATAAATAAATAAAAATCCCTGCTGTGAATCTAACAAGGATCTCGCCTCCTTGCTTGAAACAATAGGGGAAAGTACATGGAAATGTGAGAGTTCTGTGGGGGAGGGAAGAAGCCGTGTGCTAGTGAGGGGTGCTTATGCATGCGGATATGGTCCCCAGATTGATATTCATAGACTGGTAAATAAAGTATTAGGAGGCAAGAGACTTTATATAATCATTGATATTTTCACTTTCCTAAAGGCCAGAGAAATTACGGTGGTGCCTTTGGAGACAAGAATAGCTTCTTGAAAGACTGTAATTATCATTGTTCCCGAGAAGGTCTGTGATCACTTTTGGATACATTTGTTAAAATGATGGATGAGAACAGTGACAAAGAAAATAGGCTCCTAATTTCCTATTCCCTTGAAATTCAGCTCTAAAACAGCGTGGCACCACCGACTCTAAGAATGAATGTCGCTTGGTGCTCTGAAGCTCATGGAGGCGGCTCTTCGGTCGGAGCATCAGTGAGCACAGGTGTGTGCCCAAGTGCAAGCATGACGTTCACATGCATGTTCATGCTAGCAGAACATGTAGGACCAGCCCTTTGTTAAAATATATATTTTTTATTGACTTCAGAGAGGAATAGAGAGGGAGAGAGAGACAGAAACGTCTAGGATGAGAGAGAACCACTGATCGGCTGCCGCCTGCAGGCTCCCTACTGGGGACCAAGCCCACATGTGCCCTGACTGGAATCAAATCGTGACCTCCTGGTTCATAGGTCAACGCTCAGCCACTGAGCAACACCGGCCAGGCATGGACCATGCCTTTTCAAACGTTTCACAAAGGGGCTGGAATTCAAACCCAGAAACTATGCAGAAGCAGCTTATTGTGACTCCATAGAGCTGCTGGCTCCCTGCCCTTGAGCTTAGAACTTGACAACTGAGAAATACATCTTTATCATTCTTTTTTGCTTAGACTAAAGATTTAGATATACTTGAATGCAACATTGTGTTTCATTTTCAACTTTGCCAAGATTCAATCTCCTGGTATTGAATCTCCACAGAAAGAACTCCAGACGATTAGGGAGCATGCACAAAGGAGGTTCAGAAACCTCACAGGCCTCATTCTCCCTCCCCGTCTGTGAGCCATAAAACACCAGCTCCACCCTGTTCGCGCTGGGACTCTGACTAATAAACAGAGACAGAGGAGAAAGGGAAATTGAATCTCAATTATGAGCGGTATCAGGGAATGGGCCTTTATGGAGTTTGGTCTTTTATATGCTGTACCTAATTCTGTTCTAAAAGAAAATATCTTTTTTCTTAAATTCGGCTGTAAAAACCTAAAAGAGATTTGAATAGCGGCAAAGTGTAATACGCCATTTTAAAAGGGAAAACATTTCACGGGAGTAAATCAGTCATTTCACTACCTTCGAACTTGAGTTTCTATTACTTTCAGGATGTTTTCAACGTCAGAATGAATTGCATAACCAGGAAATTAATTTGAGTTTAAAGTTGGCCATATGAATGAATGAGCAGATAATTTAAAACTGAGTGGACTAGGAGGGACTTTAATATTTAATACTGCTTGTCAAGCACTGCTTACCCCATTCTGCCTGCGAAGATACATTGCTTGGATGACTAGATTTCCAAAGGGACTTGGGGATCTGGAACAGTTAGCAGGTGAGGGCTTAGGGCTTGGGTTCCCGTGTGGCCATGAGATCACCTTTGGCAGTTAAGTGGACCCTTGGGAACTACTGAGTAGCCAGTCCAATGTGTGATGGACTATAGCGTCCACTGTATGGATGAAAAGACAGAGTGATCAAAACCTGTCATTTGAAAGAAGTCCCTTGCCCATGGACCCATGCATATTTGAATGGCTTTCCGTTACCTTCTGGTTAAAAGTTGGACTTTGCAGCCTGGCACCTATTTCTTCTAAGAGTCTATTAGGCCTCCCAGGCCTGCGCTTTTACAACTGCCCCACCTTCCCCTAGTCCAGTGGTCGGCAAACTCATTAGTCAACAGAGCCAAATATCAACAGTACAACGATGGAAATTTCTTTTGAGAGCCAAATTTTTTAAACTTAAACTATATAGGTAGGTACATTGTTATGAACTTAATTAGAGTGCTCCTAAGGCTTTGGAAGAGCCACACTCAAGGGGCCAAAGAGCCGCATGTGGCTCGCGAGCCGCGGTTTGCCGACCACGGCCCTAGTCCATAGTCAGCATCCAGGACTCGGCTCAAGTTTCTTTCTTGGGAAACCTCCGACTTCTCTCCCTTGACCCTCTCCTTCAGTTTTCTTCTTTCACATTCCCATAGCTCCTTGAGCCCACAAGGGTAGGTGTCGGTGTATTTTTATTTCCCCTCCCCGCCTCGATGTCATGAGCTCCTGGCCCAAAGCCTGGCTCCTCTCACCTGTTCACTGTGTGGTTCTGATTGCTGTCCACTCGCCACTGAAGCCCATTCTCCACCCTCTGCTCCGCGCTCTGTGTCCTGAGGAGGAAGATCACGCAGGCCCCTCACTCTGGATTCTGGTTGGGTTAGGCGTGCTATCTGTTGAACGTATTTTATAAAACTAAAACATGCCAAATTGAACATTGCCCTCTGGCTTCCAGAAGGGAAGGCCCCCTGATGATAGATGGAAGGTGGGTGGAGGGTGGGACTAAGGAGAAGTCAGGTTACTTATGATGCTGGCTCCGCCCCCTCTGAGCCAGGGGCTGGCAGAGGCCATGAACCTCTGCTAAGACCACTGCTCCAGGGGGCAGCCCCACC
>NW_006293088.1:3796206-3801595 GCF_000327345.1 Myotis davidii | reverse complement strand
CCTTCAGGCCTCGGGGTGGTAACAGCTTCTGTTTCTCCCAGATTTTCCCAAATATAAAAGGGAATTTAGACACAGAGACCTCTGAGGCTTTTTCTATAATCCCACCACTACCAAGCGCATCTAGGTCTCTTGCACACCTTGCTTTTGGGGTGGGTGCTCACCTCCCTCCTACCCCCAAGTCCCCAGTAGGAGAAGTCTGCCTGAGGCTCTGCCATCTGATCGATCCCTGCTAAGTGGGAAGACATTGATCCCAGACAATTGCTGTCCTACCTTTCTTTGTGTGAAGAGCTGAGGACAGGTTTAGGAATTGGGCACAGGGCTGTATTTCTGAATTACAATGGCCCATTGTCCCATTATCGATTGTTCTGCAGTCTAATTTGGTTAGATCTGGTGCAGGTTTCACGCCCCCTTCCTCTCCCTCCCGCCCAAAGCAAACCGAAGCCTTTCAAGAGGAAAGCACAGGTACAGAGAGAGAGGTTATTTTATGTGACATGAAGATGCTTGGCTCCTGACTGAATACCTTTTTATTTCTTTTGAATGCTGACAATGGAATCGGGGGCGACAGTCCTGGAATGACCCTGCACTGATCAGAGTGGCTCGAGCCCTAGACAGTTGAATTTCAGGCCTTGTCCTTGCCCTCTCGTCCAGAAACCCCCACTGTCCTGAGAAGGTCCCTCACTTCTGGAGGTGCTCTGCCCCTGCCTGGCTTCTCCAAGACTCTGTTACAGGCACATGGAAATGTTCGATGGTCAATTTCTTTTAAACTCAGAAGAAAAAGCATAATAATGATGATAAATATCAGTATATATAAAAGCCTAAGCGACTGAACAACCAAACGACAGGTCAGCTGGTTGCTATGACATGCACTGACCACCAGGGGGCAGACACTCAACGCAGGAGCTGCCCCCTGGTAGTCAGTGTGCTCCTACAGCCAACCTCCCACGGCCCGCAGTCCCTCCCCCTGGCCAGCTGGCCCCCGATTGTCCCCAGTCGGGACTGGGAGAGACAGCCCCAATCAGTCCCGATCGTGAGTCAGGCCAAGGGACCCCACCCCTGCAGGAATTTGTGCACTGGGCCTCTGGTATAATAATAAATCCAGCCTGGATTATGTTTGCTTTATGTCAATGGACTTATATAATTTTAATATTTTATACTGAAAGGGCCCACCCAGGCAAAAGTGCCCAGGGCCCACAAAAGTGATTAGGATCCCTGCTCTGCTGAGCACCAGCCCTATAGACACTCCCCAGGCCTCCCCTTCCCTGGTGGAAGCCACACACCAGCAGATCAAGGGCTTCACTTGTTTTATTTATCCTTTTAGCCTAGACAACTCCACAGAACTGAAGTAGTACAACCTTGTATCTATTTTTTAAAAGCCCTCTGAGAAATGGATAGCTGTAAATTTCTGTTTTTTAAAAGAGGCAAGATCTCAAATCAATAAACTAAACTTTCGCCTTAAGAAATTAGAAAAATAAGAGTATATGTAACCCAAAGCAAGCAGAAAGAAGGAAATAATAAAGATTAGTGCAAAAGCAAATGAAAGATAGACAAGAAAAATAATTGAGAAAATTAACAAAACAAAAAGTTTTGAAAATATCAACACAAAATCTTTGAAAAGATCAACAAAATTGACAAACCTTGAGCTAGTTTGACCAAGAAAGAGACACAACTTAATTAACTAAAACCAGAAAGGAAAGGGTAGACATTCTAGTCGCCTTACAAAATTAAAGTGGATTATAAATAAAATGAATTATTAGGTGATGCTATTAACTATGGTATGCCAACTAATGCTGCAGCTTAGATGATATGGGCAACAACAGAAACTGACTCAAGAAGAAATATAAAGCCTGAATAGAATGGACGTATATAACAAGGAAATAAATAGAATTATTAATTTTAAAACTGCTCACAAAGGAAAGCCCAGGCCCAAATGTCTTCACTGATGAATTCTACTAAATACTTAAAGAAGAAATAATACCAATTCTTCACAAACTCTTCCAAAAAATAGAAAAAGGGACACTTCCCAGTGCACTTTATGAGGCCATTATTATCCTACTCTGACAAAAATAGACAAAATCAGACAAAAACATCGCAAGCTAACTATAAACCAAAATCCCTTAAGAGTGCTGACACAAATGTCCTCAACAAAGTCCTAGCAGACTGAATCCAATAACATACCAAAGGACTATACATTATAAGAAAGTGGGTTTTAACCAAGAATGCAAGGTTGGTTCAACATATAAAAATCAATCAATATAATCCACTATATTAATAAAGTAAAGAACCAAAGCCACATAATCATCTCAATAGATGCCAGAAACAGCATTTAAGAAAAATCCAACACCCTTTCATGCTCAAAATATTCAACAAATTAGTCATAGAAGGGAACTTCTACAACCTGATCAATGGCACCTACAAAAAATCCTCACAGCTAACATCATATGTATTGGAGACAGACTGAACGTTTTTTCTCTAAGATCAACATGACAAGGATGTCCACTGTCACCACTTCTACTCAACATAGTACTGAAGACTCTAGCCAGGGTGGTTAGTCAAGAAGAAAAAACAAAAGGCTTCCAGATTAGAAAGATAAACCTATTTACATATGTCATAATCTGGTATATAGAGAATCCCAAAGAAGATACACAAACACACACAACTAATTATTAGAATTAATAAATTAGTTAATTGAAGTTGCAGGACACAAAATCAGTTGTAATTCCACTATACACGGGCAATAAGTAATCCAGAAATAAAATTAAGAAAACAATTTCTTTTACAATAGAAAAATAAAATACTTAGAAATAAATTTAGCAAAAGACATGCAAGACTTCTACACCAAAAACTATAAAACATATTGAAAGAGATTAAAGAAGACTACAGTAAATGGAAATATTCTCCCAGGGTCATGGATTAGAAGACAATATTGTGAAGATGACGGTGCTCCCCAAACTGACCTCCCACCTCAATGCAACAGTCTCTACCGAAATCCCAGCTATAATCAACCTAAGCAATGCGTCCCTATTGTATAGACTCTGCAGAGACAGTGGCCCAAGGACACAGTTCATGAGCTGAGGAGCCAGAATTTTCACTCCAGTGCCGCCTGGCTCCAAAACCCATGAGCACTCTTCTCTCCTGCATGGCCTTCTGGGTGCTGCCTTCAGAATACCCAGGCACCCTACAGACCCAAGGGAACAACTCTCTAATGCAGGCTCATGGGCCCTGGGGATGCTGGTGGTTTGGATTTCTGGCTTTATTAGTTACGTGTCTTTATATATGTTTCCTCTTCTGGGAAATAGGTCAATAGCAATGGCCAAACGCATGGCTCAGGTGCAGGTCAGCAGATCAGGGGTTTATAGTCTTCCTGTATCAATGGAGACTCTTAGCAGCAAGGGGCAGAATACGGCCTGAGGTCGCAGAAGCAGAGAAAAGATACCAGCAGAAGGTTACGGGGTGTGCCAAAGGCAGCAGCAGCTGAGCCTCCAAAAGGGAACAGTGGCAGAAACTGCAGCGCTGGAGGGAACTCGGACGCCTTCTCCTCGTCCGTTTCTGCTTCTCCGTCTGTAAGTGCTTCTCTGCCCACCTGGGTGCTCTCAGCGCTCCCGCTGGCAGGCTCCCCTCTTTCCAAGAAGAGCCATACTGGTGGGAATCTTTTGGCCCCATATCCAGATTCCCAGAGAAGAGGCTCATGGCCAGCTTAGATCAGAGGCCTCCTGATCCCGTCAACCACAGCAGAAACATAGGTGGAGTAAGAGCCTCTCTCAAGCCTTGCTCTACTCCCCCAGGCAGATTTAACCGTGTCCTTCCTGATTCTCTGGCAGCATATGTGGCATATAATGTTGTTCCACCTGAATCTGGCTCCTCCCCTTGTAAGCAAGTGGATGGAGGACCAAGAGAGGCAGGTCCTAGACAGAGACAGGTCTTGGACAGACAACCAATAGGCATCTACTATACTTCCTCCTCCTGGGACATATGACTTCATCCACAATTGTGACCTCGGCAGCAAAAACCCAAAACCGAACAGTCCAAAGTTAACGAGGGTTAAAGGTATTATGCTAAGTCAAGTGAGTCCAATACTGTGTGATTCCAAGTAGGCTGTCAAATTCATAGAGACAGGAGGTAGAGCAGCGGTGACCGGAGGAATGCGGCGAGTTACCATTGGACAGTGGCAGTGTTTCTGTTCTTAGTGAGTAAAAAGTGCTAGAGAGGAATGGAGCGGTGGGTGCACAGCAGTGTGCGTGTACTTGATGCCACTGAGCTGTACAAGTAGCAATGGTCAAAGTGGTAAATTGTCAGTTATGTATATGTTTCCACCATAAATAAAGGAAAATAAGATGCTATATAGGACATCAACGGAGGCAGACCACAGGCCTGATACAGCTTGCCTCTCAGTGGGTGGTTCCCTCTGCCTGGGATGCGCTTTTCTTTTTGTAACCTGAGGAACTCTTAGTCATCCTTCAAGACCTGGCTCATATAACCCATCTCTCCCAAGCCTTGCTCTACTCCCCCAGGCAGATTTAACCGTGTCCTTTCTGATTCTCTGGCAGCATGTGTGGCATATAAATGCTCCTAGTGTATATTATGTGCCATGATCATGTTTTATGCATTTGTCTCTCCCACTGGCCTACAAACTTCAGGGCAGGTTGATGAGAACAGGTTAGTATGTTAGTCCCGACATCAGACCCTGGAGCTCCAACCCCCAGCCTGCCACTCCCCCACACGTGGTCTTTGGCCAATTACTTTATGTGCCTTCATCTCTGTAACTGTAATAATGAGGATCATTATCATATTTACCTACACGGTTGTTATGAGCATTAACTGAGGAACCGACATGAAGCATTGTACACATTTGCTGACACGCCGTCAGTGCTCCTTGTCACTGCTCACTGTCACATGCGGCATCAGGGGCATGGTGGCAAGTCAGTTTGTCGAATGGATGAGCAGAATAAGGAAAAGATAAGGCTGCTTGATATGTATATACTAGAGGCCTGGTGCACGAATTTGTGCACGGGTGGGTCCAGCCAGCCCGCCCGGATCAGGGCAATCGGGCTGTGGGTGGTTGACCAGCTGGCCCCGCCTCTGATCAGGGTGGGGAGTGGGCCGGCAGCGGGGAGGAGCTGTGGGTGGTTGGCAGGCCAGCCCTGCCCCTTGGTCCAACTGCTGATTGAACTCCTGGTCAAACTCCTGGTCGAGGGGACAAATCACATATTAGCCTTTTAACACATTGTTTGTGGGTAGTTTTTATCGCGTGCTAACAGGTGGCGCGGGCCATTTTTGCGTTGAATAGATTGATTACTGTTATACCTGGAAGTACATACATAATTCACCATTGTATGTGTTAGAGACCCACATTTTGTCCTTTGGAATTTGTATATCTGCATGTTGGCATCCC
>NW_006293088.1:3785717-3796134 GCF_000327345.1 Myotis davidii | reverse complement strand
TGCCTGCCATGTTCCACGCTGCCACCTGGTGGTTAGCGCACATCTAACTCCTGGTCAGTCAAACTCCCACCCAAACCAGCTAGGGCCATATTAGCCTTTTATTATATAGGATAAATTGTCCATCATGACCAAACAAATGAAAACAAGATGAGGAAAGGATACATTGGCTGCTGGCTACACTTGACAATGGCCTCAGCTTTGCAAAGGAGGACACGAATGTATTGTTTCCACAGGCAGTTCAGGAAATATTAAAGCCCTAAGGAACGAGATTGGGGAAAGTTAACTAGCACCCCAGGATGGTGCATCTGCATAAATGAGGTGTCCAGGACGTTCCTCTCCAAACATAGGTTTTTATTCCACGTAGCTGCTCTCTCCTGTGGCCGAGGAGAATAGATTGGCACTTAAAGAAGCACACTGCTTTTAGATTTCCCCGGGGACGGAGATGGATGGAGCCTCTGCTTATTTGCAGAGCAGGGCTTTCGCCATGGACCGGTCTGTCCTTTTCCGCAGCGGATCACTTGCTACCTAGACCACACTGCTGCTTGGGACCCCTCCCTGGCCCCCTTTTCTTTTCATTTTGAACCACTCAGACCTGCATGCCCATAATGATGCTGAGTCAAACGCTCCGCTTCAGGAGAATGGGGGCTTTGTTTCCTGTCACCGACGTCCATCTCGGTGAAATGACTTACAACAGCTGCTCTGAGAAGTAAAATCGGATAGAAACAGAGTCTGCATAGACATAAACATAAACATTAGTTGCTATGGAAACAAAAGTTGCAGAGCAGTGGCTGGAAGACCTAAGAGCCTGCTTTCCAGGAACCGAATGCTAAATACATAGTGAGAGCATCCACTGGAGACCACACCAATAACACCGAATTCTTTCTGAGAGTAGATCAGAGCGCATGGAAGATTTTGGCTCAAATGGACGCCACCTAGCAGGATCCATATGAGGGAAGGCCGCCTTTTCTGCCCCAAATTGAAACCATATTTCTTTTCTTAATTGAAAGCTTCGGGCAATGAATTGTGCATTGATGAAATTCCGTCAACAATTATCCCAAGGGCACTTCCCTCTAGAGTCCAAGGGAAGCTCTGCAGCCCTAATGAAGGTCTGAAGTCCCACACTCAGACCTTCAAAATGTTCCCAAGAGGCCCCTCAAATGGACCCAATTCCCCTGTGCCTGGCGATGCCACGCCTCCTGCAGGGCTGCTCGCCTCCCCATCCTCCCCATCTTCCCCACATCATTGCAGGAGTCCCCAAAGCAACCATTATGCCTGAGGTTGAAGGACTTTGGTTTAAGGACATTGGCCATATCGCCCCAGCAGAGCCCAAAGGTGTTCATGCAAAACCATTCGTTCACACCAGGAAAGACAAAGTCATGGGTACCAGGCTGGACAGGTTGAATTTCGGGTGTCCCTGGGACAGCCAGGGAGAGCCAGCCCAACCGTCCCAGTTACTGTTGCTGTGTAACAAATGAGCACTGCAAAACGTAGTGGCTCCCAGAGACCTTTTTACGAGGCTCACAGATGCTGGGGGCTGGGAATCGGGCCAGGCAGAGTGAGAACAGCCTGTCTCTGCCTCAGGATGTCTGGAGCCTGCGCTGGGAAGATGCCGCATTGGAGGGCCACGTTGGCTGGGTGATTTGATGACTGGGGGTTGAAGACCTCTGGGTGCCCCAGGTCAGATGGCTAATGCCGGCTGTCAGCTGGAACCTCGGCGGGGGCTATCAATGGAAGTACCTACATATGTCCTCCCCAAGTGGCTTGGGCTTCCTCACAGCATGGTGGCCTCAGGGCAGTCAGATTTATGTGATGATCCAGATGCCAAAAAACATGTGCAAGCCAGGCCTTTTGTGACGCAGCCTTGGAAGTCACAGGGCAGTCAAGGCATTTCCACTGTGTTCTGTTGGTCACAAGGAAGTTACTAGACTTACTTGCTCCCTGAATCAAGGAGAGGTGACATATTCTCTCCCCTCAGTGAGAGGGTGGGGATTCCTGGGCATGTTTTAAAATCGCCACATAAAGGCTAAAAACACAATCTTAAACAACAGAAGTACTTTAAGACTCTATTAAACCATTTCCAACTGTAAAAGAAAATTTCCTAATAGATGAATAGTAATTTGTGACCGTAGCATAACAACGGCCCAGTGAATCTCCTGGCTTCAGTAGAAGTTCTCTGCACTACACAGGAAGTCCGCATGATGCCAGTAGTTATGATGAGACGAGGGTTTAAGGACCCAGGGCCAGGCATGCACCGCCCGGCATTTACGCGGAGCACTTAGAGCCCAGCCCAGATTAATTACATTTGCTCTTTGGACCTCTGCTGCTCTCCCTTCATAGTTTGAGAAAATCTCGGCCATCATAGTTACCATGGCAACGGCAATATCTGTAGCTGATCCAGCCCAGAAGATATTTAAGGAACTGGACCTGATCAGACAGGAATGGGTACCAACCTGGGTGTGAGCAGGACACAAGCAGGGTCTTTCTGGGGTTGTCACCTGCCTGTTCTGTCCTCAAACAAAGCAGACAGCACAGAGCTATACAGAGAGCTCAGGGCTTCTGGGAACCAGTGGAAATTTGGTGCATGGATTACAGAGAACAGGTGAACAGGGCAATGAGAAAGGAGAGATGCACAGTATTAGCTGGAGACACGAGGATATGTGGAGGGGTTTACTGCCTCTGAAGCAGTGTACCACCAAGGTATTCGAGAGAGCCCTTCGTGACGGGCTAATTCAGCCACTACTTATTAAAGGCCAACTTTATACCAGGCCCCATACTGGTGGCTGACACATGTCATTGCATTTAATTTCCCACTGTGTTCCTAAAAATGAGGTACCTTAACCCGGTAATGGAGGTAAGGAAATCGAGACTCCAAGAGGAAATGACTTCACCAAAGTCAAAGCTGGGATTGAAACCCAGATTGGTCCACCGCCTGCCGTGGGACATGCATGTGGCTGTCACAGCTCACCCAGAGGGTGACCGGCCTTGGCTTCCTGACACCAAAGTCAAAGCTGGGATTGAAACCCAGATCAGCCCACCTCCTGACGTGGGATGTGCATGTGACTGTCACATGACTCAGCTCACCCAGAGGGTGACAAGACCTTGGCTTCCCAAGAAAAGTCTCCATCTGGGGTGACATTAAAGAGAAAGCCAAGGAGCCTTTTAGCATGGAAGCGAAAGATAAGCATTCACTCATTCACAAATTATTCCCTGAGGTTCTGCCACACACAACAGGCCTGTGTCAGACTCGGGGACAAGACTGACAAAGCCCACTGCCCTTGCCTGGAGGAGTCAGGCCAAGAGCAAGCAAGCAGACAAAAGTATACTCACTTTACCAAGAAAATAAAACAATGGCGTGACATGGTAAAGAGCACTGAGTTGGGGGCGGGGGGAGCGGGAGCAAGGGTTTTTTCTGAGGAGGAGACATTTGACCTGAGACCTGAAGAACGACAGGGAGCAAACTGTGCAAAGAGCTGAAGGAAGAGCCCTCCAGGCAGAAGGAGCCCTCCAGGCAGAAGGAGTCGCAGCGACAAGGAGTCGCTGGGAAGTCAGAAAGGACGTGGAATATTTGAGGCCAAAGTTGCTGGAGCAAGTGGGAGGGAGAGCAGTGTGAGATGAAGTTTGACAAGTAGGCAGGTGCCAGGCCACAGAAAGTCTTACAAGGAGGGTCATCAAGTAAAATATAGGACATCCACTTACATCGAATAGTGGATGAATGACAAATACATTTTTGATATAAGTATGTCCAAATGTGGCACAAACATACTTATGCCAAGGGTTAGGGTTAGGGGAGCGGGGGTGTTTATTGTTGATCTGATCAAATGTAACTCGGCTCAGCATCCTGTATCTTTATTAGCTAAATCTGGCGACCCTATATAAGTGAGCCCTCGGGAAATCAATTCTAAGAACCGTGGGACGTCACTGAAGGCCTTTAAGCAGGGAGTGAACCGAGTTACAGTTTTAAAAGATGATTGTGGCTGCTGTGGGGAAATGGGTTCTGGTGGAGCAAGGGGATGGAGGGAAGGAGTGATAGTGGATGGTGGTGTGCAGCGGAGGTGGAGCTGGCAGGGAGGTCACTGATTCAGAGGCTGATCCATGTCTCCCTCCTGGTTGTGGTGGGAAGGTGTGGAGGGAGGAGATGGGAGAATTAAGGTTGGTTCTTGGGCCCTAGAGCAGACCACCGCCTATGTTTTGTGCCCAGGGAAGCCTCTTAGATGTAGACGTTAACTAGCCCAAGTGGGCTCTTTGGTGGTCCAGACACATGGTGATCCGGGTGGTCTTTGGTGCTCCCCCACCCTCCCACTTAACTCCGTAACCTGGGCCAACACTCCACTCATGGACCATTTACCATTTGAATCAGACGTCATGCGCTTTTGAGTTCCATGCTGCGTGTCATACTCACTCCCATTCACTCGGGTTGGAGCCAGAAATAGCAGACTCTGGATTTTTCCATTCGTCAAGCCAGTTTTGAAAGAGGAGGTGACTTTAAAACCGGAGCTATAGTGACCTTTACCCAGGAGAGACACAGCAGTTCATTAAGTTCTCGTGGGCTTAACTAAGACAGACGCACACCAGAGCCAAGAAGAACTTATGAGCCGAGCCCAGCCGCCCATGGCCAGCGCCAATCACCGCAGGGGCAGAAGCTAGTAAAAGAGGGTTGGGGGCGGGGAAGAGTTGGGGGAACAGATTCTAAATATGGCAGAACTAGACAAAGAAGCTCTGTGTTCCTCTGGGCCGGGCGTTGCTCTCGGGACACTGTCCCTACTGTATGCTCCCACAAAGACTGAGGAAATAATCACAACACGTTTATCATTCCCCGGGCAGAATTATTTTGGCAAGAAATCTATGCTCCGGAATACATTAGACTAACTGACAACATATTCTGGAAAATGTAGATTTTTTTCAAAGCTGGTAGGAGCTTACGCAACCATGTCGGGCCAAGGGACTGAGTGATTATGTCATTATCTGTGTGTCAAATAGTTTGGATAAATATTAAATGATCCACACAGTCAGGTCTTGTTCGGGGAGGGTGGGGAAGCCAGCAGCCTTGACAATCACAAATCAAAAGCCAGAGTCGGGGAGGTGGATTTGCGCCCGAGGCTCCCGAAGAAGAATTCATAGTGTTCTGGGTGGAAGGCTGCACTCGGCATAAATAAATGCATTAGTTTAGGCATTAGAATTCTGACGACTGGAACAGAGCCGCCTGGCCTCTGTGCACACCCGGGCGGCTGCAGGGGGCCACAGAGGGATCTTTCAGGGGGGGGCGGGTGAGGGAGGTCCAGTGGGGGTTGTCCTGCAGAGGATCTGGTGGGCACACTGCTGTTTCTTCCTCATGCCAGTGGGTGTTTTCATCTCTGATGCCACGAGATTCGTGGTGTGTCTTGCTCCCAAGGCATTCACACAGACATAGCTCTCAGATGACTCAGTGGGTGTGCAGGGGACACAAGGAGGGTTCATCTAGGACATGTCCCGTGGCTGCACGCTGACTTGGAAGGACGGTGTGAATTTATGTCTCGTGGATGGTTTATGGCAGGGTTTTTGGCCTCACCACTATGGACACTTGGGCCAGGTACTTCTATGTTGCAGGGACTGCCCTGTGCATTGTGGGATGTTGAACAGCACCCCCGGCCTCTACCCACAGGATGCCAGTAGCATCTACTACCCAAGCGTAACAGCCAAAAATGTCTCCAGACATTACCAGATGTCTCCTGGGTGGCACTGAGAACCCCCATTTGAGAACCACAGACTTAGGTGCATAGGAAGATACAGGGCACTCAGTATGTATGAATCATTGAAAGGCATACTGAGCTCTAATCAGCTCCATCCCATCCCCTAATTTCAGAGGCAAGAAAACGGCCCCAGAGAAACACAGATTCGTACCCAAGGTCACCGCCAGCCGGGGCTTGAGCTGTGCCTCCTCTCCTCCAGGGGTGGGAAACCTTCTTTCTGCCAAGGGCCATTTGGGTATTTATAATATCACTAGAGGCCCGGTGCATGAAATTTGTGCATGGGGGGGGGGTCCCCTCAGCCCGGCATGCACCCTCTCCAATTCGGGACCTCTCGGAGGATGTCAGACTACTGGCAGTTGCTGGCCCAATTGTCCTCAAATGCCCTCCCCTGCAGGCCTGGTTGTCCACAACTTCCCTCCCCTGCCAGCCTGGTCACCCCCAACTGCCCCCGCAATGGGTCTGGTCGCCCCTTACTGCCCCCTGCCAGCGGCCTAGTCGCCCCCAATGGCCCCCCCTGCCAGCCAGGTTGCACCTAACTGCCTTCCCCCACACTGGCCTAGTAGCCCCTTGCTCCCCACCGCCGACCTGGTCGCCCCCAACTGCCCCCGCCCCCGCCAGCCTGGTCACCCCTAACTGTCCCCCTCTGCTGGCCTGATCGTCCCTCACTAACCCCCCTGCCAGCCTTGTTGCCCCACGCAGCCTGCTGTTCAGTCCTCCAACCGATTGTTTCAGCCATGATGGCCCCTGGCTTTTTATATATTAGGATTCTCGGCCATACAGAAGTATCAACTTAAAATGAGCCTGCTATATTTGGTCAAGCATTTAATTAGTTCGCCCCTAATGCCTGGCAGGGCCAGGCCAAATGATTTCATGGGTCTTATAGGGATGTTCCCTACTCCTGCTCCAGTCGCTGGCACATACTCTGCCCATCTCTCTAGTTTGTGAGCGAAATTAAGGTGGAGCTAAAGTCAAGCAGCAGGCCGTCCTATTCCCACTCACGGCAGCACTTGCAATGAGGTACAGACGCACTTGGATTCGACAACTGACACCTCATGCTTCCAACCACCCCTTTCGTAGTAATCAGGACTGAAGCAGGAGGTTTGGAGTACAGTCCTCCCCGATGTGGTCTCCCATCAGCCCGAGGGACGAAAAAGCTCCAAAATATCACATATGAGGAGTGGACTTAGAAAAGATCTCTTTATGGTTTGGTCCTGCCCTCACGTAATCCAAGGCAGAGCCCAAGCTGCCTCCTCGGGGTGTCCCAGGCACGCTTCTTTGGCCCTTCCCCTTGGAGACCCGTCGTCGGTTTCTTCTGCCTTGAGGAAGAGGGGCATCGAGTGCACGGCCTTTCCTTGGGGCATTGTCCATGCCTCTCATAGCAACCCCACCTCCAGCCTTTGTCTGAGAGGTTTCTGTGACTTCCCTGGCGTCAGGCAGAAATTGGTCCAGTCACCCATAAGTCCTCATTCTTTGGTTGCTATACTTCTGCTTAAAACCTAGGCCCAGACTCATGGGATGGCTGGGAAGAGTAGTCATTTTCATTGTCGCCAATCACAAACCAACAAGCTTGTGTTGTGTGCTCAAGTGCTTTCAACCAATGAGCCGCCAGGCTAAGGAATGGGCCGGAATCCGCTCTGTCCGCTTTTTCCCTCTGTCTGATGTTGCAGCAGAGGGCAAAGGAGAGTCAGATTCGTGAAATACAGGATCCCACACCAATTTATTGAGCCCTGGTTAACAAAAGAGAAAACTTGATTCTCAGTGCTGGATATTTTACATAAACTAGGTATTGAAAACATCTAATAGCATTCTAAAATGGAGACCTTATTTCAACTTTACATCCTAAAAATGATGTTGTTATGCAGGGTAATTACATAATAAATTTGTTAGGGGAATAAAAAGCAATAAAAATGATGGTAATGGCTTGTCATTTAATAGTTGAATTGTAAATGAGTTTTTCAGCATCAATGTAGCAGGTTGCTACAATTAGGAGATCATTGTTAAGGGTGTCTCTAAATTCCTAAAATAAAAAATATTCTGAGGTTCAGCATTATTAATTTCTTCATTTGAAGATGCTAAACATTTAACCATTGTAAGTCAGGGGACATGGGAATTTTTGAGGAGCTTCGGGTAGGAGAAGGTAAGGCACTATGAGGTCAGGACGGATTCGTTTCTTTTCCTTAGAAATACAAAGGCAATGCCCTAACCAGTTTGGCTCAGTGGATAAAGCGTTGGCCTGCGGACTGTAAGGTCCCAGGTTCGATTCCAGTCAAGGGCATGTACCTTGGTTTCAGGCACATCCCCAGTGGAAGGTGTGCAGGAGGCAGCTGATCAATGTTTCTCTCCCATCGATGTTTCTAATTCTCTATCCCTCTCCCTTCCTCTCTGTAAAAAATAAATAAATATATATATATTAAAAAAAAAGAAAGAAATACAAAGGCAAGATGGCATGCCTCTTGTCCTCTGGGAGTTTGGAGCTGGGGACAAAGGTTTGGAAAGGGGACCAGGCTTCCTCTTCTTTCTATCCCCTTGAATTTCTGCACGTGGACTTTCTTGGGTGAGAAGAAGCAGTCTGCAAAGCCTTTCCCTGAATCATCTGGGTTCTCTTAAAAATAGAGGATATAGTTGTAGTGTCATCTGTTGTTTCACCTGCCGAGCATCTGAACTATTTCTCTGGTAACAGAATATTGGTTTTACTTGATGGAACCATCCCTGCTCATTTGCAAGTCATAGTGGTTTTGGTGGATCCACCCCAGCACTTGGATCCAGAGAGAAGCATGTGACCCAGGCCTGGCCAATGTCTTCCATTCCCCTGGCTACAGTAATTGGTTCAGAGATGAGCATGTGATCTCAACCAGGCCAATGAGACTCAATCCTGTGATTTTATACAAACTTTTAGGAAGCAGCGCTCTCTTTTTCTGTGGGCATGGCCTGGTTGGTGGCATGCTGTGGTATAGTAATCACCGTGTCACCATGAGGAGTGTGAGAGTGAAGCCAACACAGAAGAAAGCTGGGCAGAATGATTATGAGAGAGAGGAAAGAATGACAACATTGAAGTTCCTGGACCCTCTGTACTTTGGATTAGTGAGCCAAAAAAAAAAAAAATCCCTTTTTAGCCCAGCCAGTGTGGCTCAGTGGTTGAGCATTGATCCATGAACCAAGAGGTCACTGGTTTGATTCTGGTCAGGACACATGCCCAGGTTATGGGCTCGATCCCCAGTAGGGAGCATGCCGGAGGCAGGTGATCAATGGATATTTCTCTCTCATTGATGTTTCTATCTCTACCCTTCTCCCTTCCTTTTTCTCTCAAATAAAAATAAAAAGGCAAATCTTTTTTCAAAAAGTAATCCCTTTTTATGTCTTGCTCAGTTGAAGTCATTTGTAACCAAAAGCTGATGCAGGAACCAAAGCAATGATCAGGAGCCTGGAAGCCACTCCTTAGTGCAGTCCGTGGCTCACAGCATGAGCTTAAATTCTTCCAATTCTGCATAGACAACACATTGGCCTCCAATCCCGAGAAACACCGTAAAGCAAAAGCTGGAAATATTTGGGTAGGAAAGAGCATTTGTTTATCTTCCAGCTCATGCACAGTGGATATGCAATTCGAATCTCTTTTGAAAGGGCAGTTCTTTGGAACTGGATGCTGCTTAAATATCAGGTTCAGACAGCTGCCAGGGGGAACATCATTCCGTTATTACTTTTCGACAGCGGTGCAGTGGATGGAGGGCTGCACATTTTTTCTTTGCCATAAAACGAAGTGGAGGAATGGAGGTTGCTTGAGCTGTAAGTGTGTGCTCAGCCCTTGGGAACGTCATAAAGGGAGAGGGGGGTAAGAAATGAAGCTAGCTTTGCCGAACACCTACTGTGTGTTCCAGAACCAGTGATGCCTATCTTCAGTCCTTTAGGTCACTATATCCGGGATCAGAGTCCTGGATTCAAGCCCAAGTTCTGTCACTGATTGGCTATAAGGCCTTAGGCCAGTTAGCGTCTTCGTCTGTCAAATGAGCGGTAAACATCTTTGTCAAAGAGCCATGCTCCATTTCCTGGAGGCTCTCCGAAGGGATTCTTAAAGGAGAAGTAAGCTTGTTAGTGTCCCAAGTGATGACTTTGCCAAGGAAGAGATAATCTATTCTCTTCTCTTGACCTGCCATAGTTCTGACTTGCTATGGTTCTAAATAATTGAAAATTAAATGTGTTTTTTTTTTAAATAATAAAAATGAAATCCTGGCCAGCATGGCTCAGTTGGTTGGGCATCATCCCATGCACTGAAAGATTGCCATTTAGATTCCCGGTCAGGGCACATGCTAGACAGGGCATGGCCAGGCTGGAAACTCAGGGATGGAGACGATGGTGACACGGTTCATCTGGTTTCGTCCCACCAGTGGCCACAGCCTGGTGTGGGAGACAGACTTACCAAGACAGATTGGAATGAAACACCAGGACAGAAGTCACAGGCAGGAGCAGGAGGGAATGGCAGCATGAACGAGAAAAATGGGCACCAGATCTGCGGGATACAGCCCCGGGAATGGTAGTGTGCGGGATGCAGGCACCCGGGAACTGGGGGGACCAGGGGGGCGGTGGGAATGCACACCCATCCCGTGGACATCGCCACAAGGAGCAGCAGCTTATAGGACAACCACCTGCACAGAAGGAGCCAAATGGAGCTCCCCTTCCTGTGCCGGAGCTCAGCCATG
>NW_006293088.1:3772724-3785407 GCF_000327345.1 Myotis davidii | reverse complement strand
TCCAGCGCCTGCAAGCAAGCCGTTCATTCCTTCAGCTCAATTCCCCCTGACTGTTCTGTCGGGAAGAAGGGGCGTGTGAGAGGCTGGACCAGAGACGCATGCAGCGGCTGCTCTGGGGGGGAAAGGAGAACCAGGGAAAAGAAAGAACGTCCCTGGGACTCCCTCTCACTCACAGCCAACAGAGAGCCCAGGTGAGCTGATGTGTGTCCAGCCGCAAGGTCACGTGCGCTGATCAATGGCGAGGGCGGGGTCAGCGCACAGAAGTGGCCGTTTTCTCAAGCAGCATTGGGAGAAATGGAAATGGTCAGGCTGGAGGGGCAGGGGTCTGAGATGCCCCCAACGCGCTGGTCAGCAGGGACACTAACATTTACATAGGCGCCCGGGGCCGCATTAGGCAAATTCCTTCTCACCCGGTGTGCCCAGTGTGATATTTAAACAGAAATGTCACCCTCGTGGCATTTATGTTCCCAAACCCTTCAGAACCATGTCTTGGATCGAACCGGCTCATTCGCAGTCTCTTTCCAGAGCCAAAGTGAAAACTGTCCATAAAAACAGAAAAAGTGCCCAGCCGGCATGGCTCAGTGGTTGAGTGTCAACCCATGAACCATTCTTCTGCTTGAACTAAGTTTCGCAGCTTCATTTTCTTCTCCCTTTGGGTTAAGTTGATATTTAACAGGCTTTTCTGAAGAAGGTAGCTTCATCTCATTTAAAAAGCTCAATCATAGCCCAGCTGGTGTGGCTCAGTGGTTGAGCATCGACCTATGAACCAGGAGTTCACAATTCCCGGTCAGGGCACATGCTTGGGTTGTGGGCTCCATCCCCAGTAAGGGGCGTGCAGGAGGCAGCCAATCAATGATTCTCAGCACCGATTTTCTATCTCTTTCTCCCTCTCCCTTCCTCTCTGATAATAAAAATATATTTTTAAAAAATTAAAAAAGAAACCAGAAAAAAAGTAATTTAGACTTTCTGAACCAGGCCATGCCTTACAGTGAAAGGTGAGCATTGCGACGCTGAGAAAGTAAAATCGCCCTTTCCTTTGGAAGCACTGTGCTGTCTCTACTCGAGCCTTTTGCCGGAAGTGACAAACATGGTCAGTGCCGGGAACAAGTCACGGGTGACACCAGCCGAGCACCTGGCTTTGAACTGAGGACTGAGACCCACGCACCCTCAGTCCGAGGCTGCCCGGGGATGAAGTTGGCTCGGTCCTGTCTTTGAACCATTGTTTTCCGTGAAAGTTAGAGAAAGGGAAGAAGCGAGGTTGCAGAATATTTGGCTTAAATCACCCTCCAGTTGGGGGTCACAGTTCAAGTTATTTGAATTGACTTTCTGCGGGAAATGTACACTACCAACCGCATTTTGAAAAGCGGATGAAAGTGTGCCATAAAAAGGAATTTGTAGTCGTCGGCATCAGCATTGCAGTGAGTGTTGCGGCTAACTTTGAAAGCCTGTGCACTTTGGAGATCTGTAATGTCGATGCAAATCTGTGTCAGAATGGCCATCGAACCTGGTTATTCCCACCCTTGCACACAGGCCTCCTCCAACAGGAGTTTCCTAACCACGTGAAAATGTAAACGCAGACTCCCACACTGACTCACTGAGGAGCCCCTTCCCTCTGCCAGTGAGTTTTTGTTCATGAACTTCATTCATTAAGCACGATCCTGCTCTCTGCTCTCTGGATAGTCACGACTTTCTCCATCTCTGCTTTGTTCTCTTCTGTGAGGTGGCTGCAGGGGACCCACCTGGCAAAAACTGTTTTAGATCCCATCCTCAGAGGAACAAACCATTGAGATCCATTTACACCCACAGTGCCTTGTTGGTTGCAAAAGTGGTACGGCTTCTTGCTGCTGCTGCCTTCGTTAAACTTGAGCAGGATCCTAGCCTGAAAGGCTCTTCGAAAGGCTGACCTGTGCTCAGCTGGTGTATCTCAGTGGTTGAGTGTTAACCTGGTTCAATTCCTGGTCAGGGTCACATGCCCAGGTTGCCGGCTCGATCCCCAGTATGGGCCGTGCAGGAGGCAGCAGACCAGTGATCTTTCTCGTCATTGATGTTTCTGTCTCCCTCTCGCTCTCCCTTCCTCTCGGAAATCAATAAAAATATATTGTATTAATTAATTAATTAATTAAATGGCTTACCTGTGCTTCTACACCTCTGATGTATGCAGTTGGGTGTGTTGGATTATGCCGTGATCCTCGGTGCTTTTAAAAACCTGGTGTTAGTAAATAGCCAGGAAGAGAAGAAATGAAATGCCTGTTGATAGAGATGGGCCCATCCTCTGGACACAGACAGAACCTCCCACACAACAATAGATAACACACATACACAATCACCTGGCCATTCAGTACGCACTGGATGATGCGTGGGCAAGATACGGTTTTTGTTTCTGGGAGTGAATGAATCACAGGCCACGGACTCAGGTGTGTAATAGGATCAAATCTCTATTTTCTTCCAAGCAGCTTAATTTCAGCCGTGACTACCTCATGCCGTCGTATAGGCAGGAAAATCATCTTCACTGAATCTCAGGGCTCCCTAGCCCCACTCTGGAGTGTCTTTTCCTAGCACCAAGGTGCTGGAGGGCTCCCCATCCCCCAGACCCCCCCTGGGGAGGACTCACAGCATGTACGAGCTCTGAGTCATCAGATCCCACTGGTTGCCATGGAGACACACATGTCCCAGTCTACTGGTTCCTTCAGGTCTGGGGCTGCTGCTCCCACTCCACGCATGGAGGCTGGGGGATCACGGTGAGGCTGGGAGCAACTCACCTTGCCCCTGGTATGCTCTGCACCCCTCCGGGAAGCAGGGCGCTGGTTTCCTTGATTCCCAGAATGTTCTTCCGTTTCTGGTTCAAGCAAGTCAGTTTTTTAAAAATAAATATTTTTACTAGAGGCCCAGTGCACGAAATCATGCACAGGTAGGGTCCCTAGGCCTCGCCTGCAATCAAGGCCATCTTCTGCCTGCTCACCAGTCCCAGTCCCACCCCGCCACCCCACCACCCCCGACCCTGGTTCCCTGTGGTTCCCTGTTCGCCACCCAGTGATCAGAGCCTGCGGGCTGGGGGGACGGACCAAGAGGTAGTCAGTGTCCCAGTCCCACCCCGCCACCCCACCACCCCCAACCCTGGTTCCCCGTGGTTCCCCGTTCGCCACCCAGTGATCAGAGCCTGCAGGCTGGGGGGAGGGACTTCATAGGTCAACACTCAATCACTGAGCCATGCCTACTGGGTGCAAGTCCTTTTTTATACAAAGACTGTCTCTTCTGTCTTCAGGTCTCTCTCAGAGGCTCTCCCCTCCATCCCCAAACCCATCCACCACTATGATTTTCAATGTTGACAAACCAAGCCAAAAAGAGAAATGACTGGCAGGCAACTCCATCTCCCCGCCCTGCCCCGAGGCTCCCAGCTCAGAGCCTGTGACCTATTTGAGAAATGGAAAGAGGAAAAGGGAGAAGCCAGGAGTGCTGTCCACCCTCGCAGGGGGGACCTGCTGTGTTCCTTCCCTGCACCGTCCAGCAGCCTCCCAGGCATCCTGCACTTTCTCAGCCTGTCTGTCTCCCAGCTCCATCCCCAGCTAAACATCTCATTGCACATTCCCCCTGCCATTCCATCCCTCGCTTCTCTTCGGGGCCCCCTCTTAGGCGGAGGCAGGAGAAGCTTGGACGGGGAGATCTTGGCAGACAAGGCTCACGCGTGCTCCTGCGGCTGCACAGGGAGGGAGGGACCGCGGCACCGAGGGAGACCCGGGGGACAGGACCAGGCCACACGAGATGGAATAAAAATGCCACGTACGTCAGACAAATTGAACAGCTCAGGGGAAGCACTGTGTTATTTTGAAAGCAGATACAAATGGCGCATTAGCTGTTACTTCTGTGCATCCACGAGTCACCCAGGACGAGGGGAGATGGGATGAGAGACTGGGCAAGGAGTTCAGGCGCCAGCATTCTAGACCCAGCTGTGCCATGAGGGGGCCTAGGCCTCGGCCATTCCACTACCTGATCCTGAATTTGCTCATCTCTGAAAATAAGGAAATGGGCCAGTGAATCACCAGGCCCTCTACAGCACTGATGGTTTTGGGTGCGAGATTTTTCATAGACAATATTTTAAAATGCCTTTTGCCGTGGCCGGTGTGCTCAATGGTTAGAGCGCCATGCGGGCTGCTGGCCCTCAGCCCCTGCACCAAAGGGTCACAGGTTTGATTCACAGTCAAGGGCAGGTACCTGGGTTGTGGGTTCGATTCCCACCCCCGATTGGGGCATGTGCAGGAAGCAACCAGTTGATGTGTCTTTCCCACATTAATGTTTTTTCTCTCTCCCCTCCCCTGCCTCCCTTGCTTCCTCCCTTCCACTCTCTCTGAAAAGCAATAGAAAAAAATTTTCTTGTGAGAAATAATAAATAAATAAAATGCCTTTTTTATGGCGATTAGGGCATCTCCTCATGGTATAACCGACAACCTGCGTGGATTTAAACCCCCAGGCATGCCAGCCTGATGTGACTGTACCATCACCGTTCGACTCTATGAAACCCAGCGCACTTTCTATGCATGAAAGTCTAATAGCGGCCCAGGAGTGAGGAGTGAAAGAGATGTGAGCAGTACCTGAGGGGAGTTTTATTCATGTTGATGCTCATGTGTATGATAAATAGTTCCTGCGCCTGATTTTGTGATGAGAACGGGTTCTCAAAAACTCCAGCCCATAAAGAAAGTAGAAATCTTCCATCAGAAGAAAAAAAAAATCCCTGAAATATTCATGGATTCCTTTGGAGGCTCAGCAGGTATGGAGAGAGCCAGCGTTTCCAACTCGGCCAGACACACTGACTGCCATGCTCCCCTACAGACCCAGCGGCCGGGCACTGAGCAACATTGCCTGGGCCCTGGAAGGCAGGGTCCCTAAAGCCCCCAGAGGGTTAGGCACATGATGTATGTATGCACTTGGGTCTAGGTTGTCCCACACATATGTGTATGGGTATATGTTTGAATATGTGTTTGCATGTGTGCATGTGGAGAGAACATTATCCCAAATCAGACTGAATTAACCCCTGCCTGATGCCAGTGGGGTGCAGGCCTCCTGAGCCAGATAAAGGCATTTTTTTAAAGCTACATTTTCTTTCTTTCTGTTTTCTGTTTTTTTGTGGGTTTTTTTCACTTTTGAGTTGCAGAACATAAACTTCCCACCCCCCACTGAGCCCAAGACCCATTTTTCACAGCCAACTGTCCAACGTGTCCTTTACAGAAACTTCCCATGAGCAGAACCAAATAAAGCTATCTTGAGCTGACCTTCTCCCAGGCAGTCAAACACAGAAATAGAATTGTCTTGCCTTATACTGAAGCTCCCCTGAGACCACCCAATTAAACCAAAATGAAGCAATACATGTGCCTTCTCACCTCCAGCAAGTCGACCCCCGAATCTCAGACCCCACCACCATCACCCACACCAGATCGGCCCCAGAGATGATGGCTGTGGCTCAGCTCAGCCTGTACTCAGGGTCACTCTGGTGGGGCCAGCATCTTCACCTGGGAAATGCTTCCTGAGGCCTGGGCATTGGGAAGGCTCTTCTGGGAGAAGTGAGGGATGGTGGTGGCCAGAGGGGTGGGCATGGGGTGGGAAGGGGAAGGTGGCAGGACACCAGAGGGGTGGGGGTGGAAGGCTGTGTGTGGTTCACAGACAGGTTTGCGCCCAACTTGTAACTGTACGACTTTGCTTAATTGACTTTATCTTCCAAGGCTCTCGGTTTTCCTTTATCGATCAAAGATTTTTATCGTCATCATCCTATTCCAACTACCTGACATGTTCAGCTGAGCGAGGGAAGCTTTGAAACTAATAATAACAAAACGATTTCTAAGGGGGTTTACTCTTCTTTGTAGAAATGTTTCACGTAGGTTTTCTTCTTAGAGCATTTTAGGCAGTGATTTCTAAACTGGGTTCCCTGGATCCCCAAGGGCCCCTGGAGCACCCCCTTGGGAGACGAGAATGAGGTAGGGAAAATCTGGGTGCCCAGGACCCCACCGCCCGCCAGGATTTCCAACCAGAGCAGCCGCACCGTTTCCGTAGGCTTCCCAGGCCATGCGCTGCGTTCACAAAGTGGACTCCCAGGCTTTAAACAAAAAAGTTGGACTCACTGATTTCAGGAAAGCGGCCTGAGCAGGAAAGATGGCAAGCCTCCGTTCTCTCCCAGAACAGCCTGTCCACATTTTGGCTCCTAACTTCCACGTTGCCTGCTGGGCTCCTGAATCGCAGCTCAGCTGCCAGACACAGTGTCCCGCCCTGCTCCGCCCCTCCCAAACCCAGGGCCCAGGTCCTCAACCCAGTTCACAGGACCACAGACCTCCCCTCACTCCTGTGCCTGAGTGCCAGCATCACTCAGAGGGGCGTGATGAGAAGCTGAAATGCACCGGCCAGGGCCACTCCGGAGACCTGCGCCTTATTTCCGAAGGGCAACGGTGGCCATTGTGCTTAAATGAACTGCTTTCCTGGTGGAAAACATGTATTTTTAAAAAGCTTCCTTCCTCTCCTTTCTCCAAAATAAGAAAGCATTTCTTTTTTGTATCCCTTCCTAGACTTCTTAATGATACAGAAATTGCCCAGAGCACTTCACACTGAGTTATGAAGGCATTAGCATTTCTGGGATAAACACAGTTCCCGGGACAAGTTATTAGGTTCGGAGCAGTGGGGGGAAATGAGATGCATTGAAAGGGCCCACGTCTGGCACCTGCGGGCAGAGAAATTCACCTGTTCCTTGTGAAGGCGGCAGAGAGTGGAGGGCCCACGCCTCGCGCAGCCTGGGTGGCCAGTGGCTATCGCTGTGAAACGTGAAAGAATCGGCATCTCCATGCCCCCAGGCCAGCAAGCCTTCCAGACTCACGGCTCTGCAGCCGGCCTCAAGCCTTCTGGCATTTATGATCATTCAGATCCACCACACCGCAGGCTTCCAGACCCACAGCGAATTGTATCTGGCCATGCTGTGTGCTGTCAGATTCGCAGGGAAATCCACGTTCACGCTCTCCACTCAGCGCTGGCATCTCGAGTCTCCATCTCTCCTTCACACGCTCAGGTTTCACGGGCACTCGGATTTTTCTCTCCTTTTGATAAACAACTCTGGTGTGTTTTACCTGGAATATTTGGGGGGAGGGGCGGGACTTCAGCATACTGTATCTTGATTATTCTCTTATTCTGCTCCCACGTAAGAATGACAGTCATGGCCCAGCTGGCGTAGCTCAATGGTTGAGCTTACTGTATACCTATGAACCAGGAGGTCACAGTTCCATTTCCGGTCAGGGGCACATGCTCGGGTTGCGGGCTTGATCCCCAGTGTGGGGCTTGCAGGAGGCAGCTGATCATTGATGTTTCTATCTCTCTCTCCCGCTCCCTTCCTCTCTGAAATCAACAAAAACATATTTAAAAAAAAAAAAAAAGAATTACAGTCCATGAAAGAAACCCAGGCGGATTGGGGATTCAGATGCGCAGTGAAGCCACCTTGCCTCCTGTAGCTGAATCCCCAGCCACACATGGACTCCTGTGCAGCCTATAGGTGGGCTCAGAGGTTGGGTTTCTTTGTGGTTTCCCTTAGCCTGAGCTGTGCTGGGGTGGCGTTCTTTTTCGCGGGAGCCTTCCCCTGACTACGCCAGGAAACTCGTGCCAGAGGGATGAGATCAAGAGGGTAGTGTGTCCCCAGCAAGACTACCCACCCACCCCCCTGCCTTCCCCTGGCCCCTCCGTATCTGCTGCAGATGCCACTAACTCACAGCGCTCTTTTAACCTTGGGGGAAAGTTGGTCAAGGTATATGGAAACTCTGTGGCTTATCTTTGCAACTTTTCTGTAAACACAAAGCTATCCTAAAATAAATTCAAAGAGTGATATCGAAATATTAAGAGAGGTGCTTGGGTGTAGTTAATTAGGCCCCCAGATATTTTTGCAAAACTTGACTTCATGATATTATGAATGTCAAATGTGAAATGAAGGATGAGAGTGCTCAAATTTGGTGGAAAAACATATACCAGATTCTTTTTTAAATTCATTTTCTGTTAATTCTAAGATTTAGCACCTTGTTTACAATTATAACCTAAATTGTGTTAAATGCAAGATAAATTAATCTTCATAATTTTTAGTTTCGTTTTCCAAGATGAAGTCCCAATCCCAGTAATATAGTATCCTCACTGCTTATGTTGAAAACATCCCTCCCCCAACGAGTGGATGCATTTTACATCATTTCTCTGTGGTCCCCATGGTTGTGGGTAAGTGGCCTGCCCCTCCCAGCGCATACACCACCGCTCCCCGCATTCTAATGGGTTCTCAGTGGTGCTGGGGCGCGGGGAATGTGAGAAGCCCAGAGCTAATGGCTTTATCTAATGAAGGGACTGACAGCTCCAGGAAGCCTTGCTGAGTGAAATATGATGTCACTTCACGTCATGGGCCCCAGGAGACCTTCAGTAAAATCTACGTTTTGCATCAGTGCTTCGGAGTAGGAGTTTGTTTTTGCTTTGGGTTTTTATGAGACATATGTTGACATTGGCCTTCAAGATGAAGGCCAGATGGTGCAGTTCCATGCTGGATATCCCACGAATCACCCTGCACTGGGACGTGCTCACCACCTGCTTTCTCTCCAGCTTATGTTGAAAATGTCCCTCCCCCATAATCTAAGATCACCCCATAGAGCAGTGGTTCTCAACCTTCCTAATGCCGCGACCTTTAATACAGTTCCTCATGTTGTGGTGACCCCCAACCATAAAATTATTTTCGTTGCTATTTCATAACAGTAATGTTGCTACTGTTATGAATCATAATGTAAATATCTGATATGCAGGATGTATTTTCATTGTTCACGACCCACAGGTTGAGAACCGCTGCCATAGAGGGTTATGTGACTGCAGGAAGAATGCTTCCAGGCTGGGGGATGGGACCAGGGTGAACTAGAAAAACTGCCCCATCCGAAGGGGGCGGCCACGCTCAATGCGGGTCTGGTGCAGCCAGCCCTTCTGATTTTTCAAAATAAGCTAGGACTCTGGATTTTGGGATGCAGCTGCCCCATGTCTCTTTGTGTTTTGATTTTTTTAAAAAACAGGATAGACTGATCAAATAAGTCAGATCTGCAGTCTATACACAGGTGAACTTAGAACAATGTGGGGGTTAGGAGTGCTAACCCCCCACGCAATCAAAAATCCACATATAACTTTTGACTCCCCACAAACTGAGCTACTAATAGCCTGCTGTTGACTGGAAACCTTACCAATAACGTGAAGTTGATTAACATATTCTGTATGTTGTATGTATCATAGAATATATTCTTACAATACTAGTAAAGTAAGCTAGAGAAAAGAAAATGTTATTAAGAAAATCGTAGGAAGAAAATATACATTTATAGTATTTGTCGTAAAACATCCATGTATATGTGGACCTGGACAGTTTAAACCCGTGTTGTTCAAGGGTCAACTGTATGTCCATGGCCAGCCACTTTATAAGCTCTAAATTGGGAAACTATTAAAATTTAGGTTAAACTTACATAATAGGTTCCTGCCACTTTAGAAAATAAAAGTACTTTTCCTAATATAAGTGGTCTCTACATTTTCCTCTATATATTAGCAGAGTCTGGATCACAGTGCATAGGGCAGGGGTGGGCAACCTTTTTGTGAGTGCATGTCAAAACCAGCAAAATGTCTGACTCAAAATTTCTTCTGCGTGCCAACCCTAATTTTTTGAGAACATGTTACACCTCCTTGATATCTCTTAAGGTGTCCGTATGTGAAGAACCTTGAAGAAATAATAAAATTCATTCGAGCGACAAAAACACAGTATATGATGATGAAAAATACATTTATTTTTTAATGTATGCATGTACACTGATAGTCCAACAGAAAACTTTATGACTCCGTTTGATATTATCAGTGGGACTAGTGCTGCCAAGAGAAACATAGAAATTTATTCCCCTTTCGTTAGTACCTATGGGCAAAGTGAGAGAGAAGATTTCATTTTTATAAAATGAAATTTTGAATAAGTAGGTGGGGCGGTTGTCTTGTCAACGAAAACCCATTGCGTCTGAGGCTGAAACCAAAACACTGGTCGGATCTAGGAAGGCAGGGAGAATTAAGGCAGAGGCATAGAAATTGCTCTTCCCCTCTCTTGTCAATCCATGTCTATGGTCTTCAAGATAACTTGTTATGTAAAATTATTTATTTATCTAAGATGCACCTACACTGAATTTATCTGAAAAATAAAAAAGTCGATATTAAGAAAAAAATTGTAAATGGAAGATTATAAGAGAGGGTTTCGCGTGCCAGCAGAAGTTACTGGCGTGCCATGTTTGGCACGCGTGCCAGGGGTTGCCCACCCCGACATAGGGTTTCCCCAAAAAATGTGTACAGACTTTGAATGATTATAAAATCAGTGTTTATTAGCATACAGTTCATTTTCAAAATTTAAAAGAATCTACAGAAATGGATACTTTTTTTTGGTCAATGCCTATTTTCACACTGATGACCTTCCTGATAGAGGCACTGCTGATAATGTGAAGCAATGGAATCTCAAACATCAAGAATCATTTCGTTTGGTATTTGTGCACCCTCAATTCATTGACTGTTGCCGGTTTTGTACTGTAAACTTTATCTTTTATGTGTCCCCATAAAAACATCTACCGGATACATTTTCTTTGTTCAAAGCTTAATCTGGCTTCCCCTGTTATTTCAAACCAGTTAAACCTGAAAAGGAGTGTAAATTAAGTGAGTTACTAGCTGTTAAAGTGTGTATATATTTTGGGGGGACACGATTTTTTGAGACACCATGCATCCCCAAAATATGTATACAAATCTTAAATAATTATAAAGGCATTGTTGGTACTTCAAGTGCATTTTCAAACTTCCAGTAGCATTTTAGGATGAATTTCCTTTTGTTCAAAGCTTAGTCTGGCCAAAAAGAAAGAAATATCAATTGAACTATATCAGCTGTCCAAGTGTGGGTACATGTTTTGGGGACACCCTGTATTTATAACACATAGATGCATGCATCTCTATGTCTAAAAGGAGAGATTCTAGCTCCTACTTTGCTTTCCAGGTCTCTACTCTCTGCTTTTTAAAGCCCCGTTAATAATCAGATCACAAAGGAGAAGAGCTTTAGGTCCATATCGGAGGTAAATTCTTTGCAAGAGGTCGCATTCTTTCTGGCGTGCGGGCAACAGCCCCAGCCCGGCAGAGTGTTTACCTACCTACTCAAGGGCATAAGCCAGTTATCCTTGCCAAAGGAGGTATTCAAATGTGGCTTTCCCAAGACCCAGCCATTTCCAACCTTTCTCGAGTCATCTGTCAAAAGATACCAAGTTGAGGCTAACCATTCATCTTATGCTTCTGCTTCCCCCAAGGACAGATGAAATAGCTACAAATTAGCTCTCTTTTCCAGATGGCAAAGCCAAAATAGACACCCACCATAATTTATGGGATAGATGCATGAGAAAGGAACTGAGTCCTGGCACGGTGATTTATGGGGAGACAGTAAGTTCTTTCCCAGGACATAGTGATGCATGCTTTCATTTTCAGGCAGCAAAACGTTGAGGTCAAGGCCAGTTCAGTTCCATACAGTGAAGGTGAATCCCCGACTTGCCTTTTCCAGAGAGGCACCTATGGCCTGGACACTAACCCAGGACTGACTGGTGCACCAGGCAACCTTGAGTAAATCACTCAGCTCTTCCTGCTTCCTCTTCAGCTGCCCCTGTGTTTGGGGAGAAAGGAAAGTTGCCCTCTGGAGGGCCTGGAGCATTGCCGAGGTCCTGGTGTCCCCTGGGCACAGCTTGCTGCCACCTGAAGTGGAAGCCTTGCTACTCTTACCAGTGTGTCTGTCTGTGTCCAGCTCCTGCCTCTTGCTCCTCAGTGTTCAATTCCACATGAAAAGACATCTGTTTTGCTTTCCTGGGGCTGAGAGGTTAGATAAATGTTCAGTCTCATCTTTAAAGGCGGTCTTCTCTGAAACACCGAGATGCCTCATCCGATGGTCAGGAGCGTCCAATGGGAACTTCCAGTTATTTGCCTTGACAGCCCAGGTGTCTGACTTGAAGTCAGGGGCCTGGTGAGCCCCTCCAATTCATCCCAGGATGTGTCACCCAAATGCAGGGACTGACAAAGCAGCCAGGCCCATGTGCATTTGTTCTAGAAAGCAGCTACTCCCCGCTCTGTGTCTGGGGGTGTCCTACTTAGAGGGTTGTGTTGCTTACACAAGCCCTACAAATTCACTGATACAAATACCACGTGCACCAAAAAGAACATGGTAATAACTATATATACACTGAGTGGCCAGATTATTATGACCACCTGACGTTTGTAGGCAAATTAGCTGTAATTTCGCACTGAAGTTGCTAGAGGGCCAGACCATTATAAATAGGGAAGCAGGTTGTTTACCACAACAGTAGAATTGATTTTTTTTCTGAAGATATGGGTAAACAATGCGATTTAACAGCCTTTGATCATGGGCTACACACACACACACACACACACACACACACACGCACACACACTGAGTGGCCAGATTATTATGACCACCGGACATTTGTGGGCAAATTAGCTGTCCACTGCATCATATGGGATATGGAAGCCAAAGCCCTGTTCGAACACCTTTGCTGTCTGCAGTTACCAAGATAAAACGTCTCAAATTCACACAGGAACACAAGGATTGGACAGCGGAGCATTGGAAAAAAGTCATGTGGGCCGATGAATCACGT
>NW_006293088.1:3756757-3772296 GCF_000327345.1 Myotis davidii | reverse complement strand
AACTGGACAGTGCTATTCATCAGGCATGGTGTCAGATTCCTCACATCACCTTGCAACATCTCGTGGAGTCAGTGCCAAGAAGAATTGCCGCAGTATTGAAGGCAAAAGGGGGCCCAACGAGGTACACATCAGGTGGTCATAATAATCTGACCACTCAGTATACACACACACACACACACACACATGCACACACACACACACATACATATATATAATAAAAACCCAGTGGTTGTAACGCCGTAACGACCAAAGACTGGAGGTGCATTGATGGGTCCCATGGTGGTGCTGGAGGCCGGGCAGGACTCTGCTGTAGGTCCCGCAGCGCTGGTGGGCAGGACTCTGAGTCTTGTGGCTTGCACGGTGCAGAGGGGCCTGCGACTTGCATGGTGGCTCGTGGCAACGGCTGGGCCTGGAGCATATATATATGTATGTATATTTTTTTTGCATGAAATTCATGCACGGGGCGGCGGGTGTGTGTGTGGGGGGGGTCCTTCAGCCCAGCCTGCACCCTCTCCAATCTGGGACCCCTTGGGGGATATCTGAATGCCGGTGTTCAGACATCCCTCTCACAATCCGGGACTTCTGGCTCCTAACCACTCGCCTGCCTGCCAGCCTTACCACCCCCTAACAGCTCCCCTGCAGGCCTGATTGATACCTAACTGCTCCCCTGCCAGCCCGATTGCCCCAACTGCCCTCCCCTACAGGCCTGGTCCCCCCAACTGCCCTCCCTTCCCAGCCATTTGTGACGACGTGGGGACAGCCATCTTGTGATGCGAGGGTGTGAGGGTCAATTTGCATATTACCTCTTTATTGTATAGGATTTCATACTAGAGTCCCAGTGCACGGATTTGTGCTTGGTGGGGTCCCTCAGGCTGGCCAGCGATCAGAGCTGATTGGGACTGTCTTGCTCAGTCCCAGTAGGGGCCGATGGGGGCCGGACAGCTGGGGAGGGACAGCTGGAGGGCTCCAGCCCTCACTCAGTCCCAATCAGCTGGACCCCAGCAGCAAGCTAACCTACAGGTCGGGGCGTCTGCCCCCTGGTGGTCAGTGCACGTCATAGCGAGCAATTAAACGACCTTAGCATATCATTAGTATATTACCCTTTGATTAGTTGAACGGCCAACTGGACAACCAGACACTTAGTATATTAGGCTTTTATTACATAGGATTTTTAAGGACCAGTCATAGAGGCAGCCCTGCTACTGTGGATGGAAAGGATGGGAGGAACAGAAAACGAAATTGGTGTTCACTGGTACTGGGGGGAATGCCTCCTTTCAGGATGTTTCCAGTGTTACTTGCTGGTCACTAGTGTGATGGGGAACACAGACTGGTAACGTACTTGGTGACTTCGGACACGCCTTCACCCTTCTAAGCCTCCGTTTCTCATCTTTAATTGGGCTCTATGGCTGTGTCATACTTCGAAAACATTTTATCACAAACAGTAATTTTTCATGCACATAGACCTTAACAGCAACCTACATCCTAGGGGCAGCTAAATGGTATTTGAGACACCTTCATTACATACACACACTCCTGGGGTGCTTGCTTCAGCCCTTCAAGGTCTACACCAGAGGGGTTGTCTGTCAGCACAGGATGTTACAGATACATTTTGGGGGGCAGGAAAATGAAGGTATGCGGGTAGCTAGAAAGACTGAAGGCGCCTGCACGCTCATGTTAATGACATACAAGAACTTGGATGGCTCAGTAACTCACCAGTCCCTGCAGAGCAGCCTAACACCCCAGGCTTCACTGGTGCTCCGGCTCTGCTCTGAGTAAGCTCCTCCCCTAACCTGTGACCTGGGAGGTTGACTGGCCCTGGAGTGAGCCAATCACGTCAGGGGCTGGAGGACAGAGGGTGGCATGCCTGCCCTCCCGTGCTCCCTGCTATCCTTCGACAATCACATGCGCTCATTAAAAGGTGGCCGCCTCCACATGAGCGGCGTGCCCTTTAATGTTGACTGGCACACCCTTTTCATTTCGCTACCAAAATTGCCTCGTACTTGCTGCACTGATACCAAGGCAAACAAATCACAAGATTATGGGTCTTGTGCGATAGTCATTTCCATCTTAATGCGAGAGCCATCCGTTTGGCAGCGCCGGGTCATTGGAGACTGCCATCCTCGAGTGTTTCTTACATTACAAATAAGACCGCGGGAAGTTACATATATTAGAGCTGCCCGCGTAAGCAAATAAATCAATAAGGAATCATATTATTAGGCGACCAATTAAATGAAAGGACTACCCGGGCATTGTTAGTAAGACAATTAATTGTAGGGTTCTCCTCATCTCCGTTCACTGTGTTGCCTATTAAGATAATGAATTGACTCTCTTAAGATTGGGTCTAAAAACATGTTTAATCAGACTCCACGAGGCAAAGGATCGTTATTTCTATGACTTCGTGAAATGCATATTTTCACCCACCGATTCTGAAAGAGGCTTTTCTCAAAGGTTACAAGAAGGGAGCTTTTATTGTTTCCCGTGGCACCAGCTGAAATCCGAAGTTTAAAGGAAAACCTCGTTATAAAAAGAATAATTTTGGGAAACACCCAAATCTTCCCTCAGTTTAGAAAATGCTTAGAATAGAGATTTCTGAAGTGTGGGTTGGGGAGTTATTTTTTTCCTTCTAGTTGTTCTCAGATTATCTCAAATCCCAGCGCCAGTGTGCGCAAACCACGGATCAGGACTGTGAGGTTTGGGGGTTGGGGGGGGGGGTTATCTGTTGGTTTGTTTGTGTTTTGTTTTCCTGGTCCCCTATTGAAGCAACTTCTCACAAATGTGAAAAGGAGATAAAGCGAGTCCTCTTTACACCCAAGTGACTATGAATTTGAGTGAGTAGGATCCAAATGTATAAAAATCACAAAGTTATGCAAAGGGAAATTTTAGGCTTCTTCATGAAAGTAAGAGAAAAAAAATACTAGTGTTTCCCTTCTTGCTTGGGAACATAAAAGAGACTTTTAGGATAAATTAAAGGAGGCCCTATTTTAAACAACTTTTCTCTATGTAGGAGGGTAGGATGGGCTGACTTCAGAACGTTTGGCTAGATCCCTGGGTTCCATAGCTATGTCAAGTGATTGAGGAGGAACATCCCCTGCCCTCTGACCCCCCAAGCCAGCCTTCCTGGAAAGCCAGGCTGTTCAAAGTGCCCCACCCCATTCTCCCAGTGAGCACCCCTCCCAGCACTGAGCACAACATTCATTTACGTCCATCTCCCAAGCTCAGGGACAGTGTCTTAAAGGACATTGAGCCAACAAGCAAAGATCTGATACAATAAATACAATGCCTCATGATATTTCTTAGGATCTTACTATTTCTTTTTCAAGTTGCCCCTAAAAATAAGCTCAGGTCTTTCTTTAAGGACAGAGCAACTCTGCCTGCCACCCCTGTTCCTGATTCTGTGGTGGCATTGACTTTTTTAACCTACTGCCTTTATTCCCACAGGGAGCACGATGGGAGGGGAGGTGGTCAAAGGTTAGTTTTAAAAAATGTGTTTTCTTCTTCCCCACGTGCAGCACTGCAGTGTCTGTAAACAACCTGGAGAGCGTAGTGGTTTTAGGGCAGGCTCAGGACGCGGATTGCCTGGGTTGGAAGCCTAGCTTCGTCACGTGCCCGCTCCGAGACCTTGGCCAAGTTGCTTTATGTCTTTGTGCCTACAATGCTGCATCGGTAAAAGGAGGATAATTATCTCGTCCAATGCCAAGGTTGTTGAAAGAATTAAATGTGACGACCCACATGCTGGTGTTTATCTATTACCTGACCCATAATAAGAGGTAAATATGCATGTATCTGTCGGTATAGGCCAGGATATGCTGTAGTAACAAACGGGACAAGATCTCTGTGACTTAAAGGAGCAAGGTTTTGCTGTTCAGTTATGCCACATGTCTGTACAGGTAGGTAGGGATGTCTGTTCACTGAAGTTGCTCAGGAAATGAGACTAAAGAAGCAGCCACCTTCATGTCCAAGAGAGGAAAGAGAATGTGGCAAGTCACACTGGCTCTTCATATTGCACCAGAAGTCAGACATGGCATTTTGCTCATAAATCATTGACCAAAGCAAGTCACCACGTGGCCCATTGAGGCAGGGAAGTGTAATCCTACCACGTGCCTAAAAGTTGGGAGAACTAACAATAGGGTACTACTGAGCACCACCAGGGGCTAGCTGGTATTAATATAATAGTGGCTTGCATGCCGTGTTCCTTCAGTGTCCCACAAGCAAAGACGTAAAATGTTAATCATATAAAACCCGTAGGTTCCTGCAGCTGAAATTATCAGGTCTCTAGCCTAGCCCAGCACCGACCGCGGCAAAGCACATTTTCTCTCTCTACCATGTCCTTCCAACTACAATATTCTCTTATAATGATAATACAACATTGTCAATACCCAATCATGTTTGAGCAATCTCAATGTGAGCATTTCTTTGCGGCTGCTCAACAGATGGAGAGAAAAGCTTCTAGGGAGAAAATGGAAACAAAATTCTCTCTCCTTTTTTTTTTTTCTTCCAAAGTCTAAGAAACAATGACACCGTGCTTAAGAAAAATAACCCCCAAGTTCTCAGTCCCGTCAATGATTTTAATACGAGGGCCTTTTTTTTCTTCTCATTCTATATGTGGGTGAGAGGTGCTAGAAGCTGAGACGATCCCTCCCCAGCTCTAAATGGTTTCCTAAGTAGTTTTTGCTTTTTTTCCCCCCCAATGATTTACGTCGCAAATAACCAAAACACACAAGGAAGCTGGTAACTTCTCATTTAATCTTTCCTGTAGGAAGGGCTAAAAGGAAGGGCTGCCTGGAAGACTTCAGAGGCCACTAAACTGCTTCCTATTGATTTTATACTAAGATGCTTTATCACTCTCGTTGCTTTAAAAAGAAATGCAATCTGTGTCAGAGTCTAAATAGACTTTCCTAGAAAAACCAGGCCCCGCACTCTGAGGACGGAGGAGGAGGGTGTTTATCCGCTCTGGCAAATCAACTTTAGGGAGGTTGTGTTTTTTTTTTCTTCAAGAAGCATCTTTCCTAGTGTAACATCCCAGTGCTTGAAAGGGTCATAAGCAGAGTCTTATTGATGCCTTTGTAATTAGTTAGTTATCAATAATAGGAAAGGAGCAAAGGGGGAAGCCAGACCATATAGTCATGTTGTTTGGTAGATTCACTAGGAAGCTGCAATTCTGCAGGCCCAAGGGAACCGTGAGCCAATTCCCTGCAAAACACTGGGGGAAGGGAGCCAATGAAGAGAAGACAGGCCCATGCCCAGTGAAGCTGAGATGACATAGGGAAGGTACTTCCCTGTCAGTCACGCCTGGGGACAAAGATCATTGGCCAGAATGGGCGTGGCCACTGCAAGCAAGCAAAAATTGGGGAATACATAATCTCCTGGGGTTCTCTCTCTTGTTGCTCTTCTTGCTCTTGTGGCTCGTGACTCTTGGCTCATGGGGCTCTCTCATTTCTGCTTCCTTGCACTCGCCCCTCCATTAATGTTATTTCCTGAGATTAAACTCTCTTGGATCTGGAATTCACCTGAAAAAGCATGTTATTCCGTCCCTTCCCTGTGCACCGGGGGAAAACAGGGCTCCGGGACGTTAGAAACTTGCTTAAGGTCACTGAGTGAGCAAGGGGCAGAATCCAGACCCAAACCCAGCTCTCCGACTCCGAGTCAGAGACTCTCCGAATCTCAGAGTTGGCATACATTTAAAGCCCCATGTATCTTTTCCTGTGAGCCGAAATGTCAATAGCTTTATCCTGATGTTACCAGAGAAAAGATAAGGATGACACATTTTTTTTAACCTTCTCAATGCAAGCTACATTTGGCCTGTTTCCTGTCTGTATTTGGAAAACCTGTGTGAAGAAATTCAATACATAGAAATCCTAACCTACAAAACTAGTAACTTACAGAGATGTTTCATTTGGCAAAATGGTTCTATATAAGGAAGGGCCTGAGTTCTAGTCTTGACTTTGCCATCAACTGGTTATGTGTCGGCTTCTGTTAAATGGAGAGGTCAGAATAGATAATCTTTAAAAATCATTTATACTGGAAATCGTTTATGAATGGATTACATGAATCAAAATACGTTTCCCTGGTCTGGCCGGTGTGGCTCAGTGGAAGAGCATCGACCTATGAGCCAGGAGGTCACTGTTCCATTCCCAGTCAGAGCACATGTCTGGGTTCAGGCTCTATCTCCAGTAGGGGGCGTGCAGGAGGCAGCCAATCAATGATTCTCTCTCATCATTGATGTTTCTATCTCTCCCTCTCCCTTCCTTCTCACTGAAATAAATAAAAATATATATTAAAACAAAAACACATTTCCCTCATACTTTAAAAAAAATTTATTTTGAAAGAGTTCACATTTACCAAAAAAAGTGTATAAAGAATACTACAATAAGCAGTCACAAAGCCACTACTCAAATTAAGATCTAAAACATTAGCAACACATTTGAAGCCCCCTCTGTATTTCTTACCACTCTGGTCCAGACATCCCCTTGTTGCCACCCCCTCCCCCCCACCCCCCATGAATTTGGTGCTAACAGTCTGTATACAATTCTTTATCATTTCATACATTTGTGTCCATAAGCAATATACAATTCTAAGTTGCATGTCTTGACCATATGTAAGTGGAATAATATTGTCTGTATTTTTCCTGTGACTTGCTTTTTAGCTTAACACTCTAGTGTAGAAGCCATGCTTGTTGGCACGTTGACTGTGGCTCATTCATTCTCACTGTTGTAGATTGTTCCACGGGATGGACTTTCCAAGTTGATTTACCTTCTCTTGTTGATAGAAACTAGGCCGCTCTCACTTTTCACTATTAAAACACCCCTGCTATGAAAAGTCTTTCATTTGTCTACAGTGTACATGGGAGCACTCGCCGAGGCATTAACATAGGAGTGGAATTGTTCGGCGTTGAGGTGTTCGCCTCTTTCATCTTCATGCTATTGATTTTTCCCATCCATAAACATGATCAATCACTCCATTTAAGTCTAATATTATGTCTTTGAATAATTTTGTAATTTTGCCCATAACTGGCTTGCATACATCTTGTTTAATTTATTCCTGGGTACTGTAGTGTTTCTATCGCTATCATAAGTGGGTGCCCGTCTATAGGAGTGCAATTACTTTTTATATACTGATCTTATAAGAGCATGCATGCTGATCTCACTTATTAATTCTAATGATTTTTCAGTGGAGTCTGGCGTTTCCTCTGTAGATAATCATCTTATCACATCATTTTAGTTTCTGTCTTTCTAATCCTCAGAACCAGCATTGACAACACTGGCCTCTTCATCAGCCAGCACTCCTCCCGCTTCCTGGTTAGCAGAACCCGAACTATTTCCTCCGCTGAAAATACTCAGCCCATGAGCCTCGCAGCTGGGAGAGGGGGCAGGCATGAGAAACAGTTCTGGCCAGTGGGTATAGGTTTAATCCTTGGAGGCGAAGGCCTTTCTTTCTTTTTTTAAAACATTTTTATTGATTTCAGAAAGAAAGGGAGAGGGAGAGAGAGATAGAAACATCAATGATGAGAGAAGCATCGATTGGCTGCCTCCTGCACGCCCCACACTGGGAATCGAGCCGGCAACCCAGGCACGTGCCCTGACCAGGAAGTAAACCGTAACCTCCTGGTTCATAGGTCGACATCCAACCACTGAGCCACGTCAGACGGGCTGAAGGCATTTCTTCAGTAAAAGACCAAGCTTTGAAAGGAAAGGGCTCTGAGTGGGGCTCCCCTATTCACACTGGGGTGCAGACATAGGGCAGCACCAGTTGGAAACTGCTTTGCATTCCTTTCTCACCTTCAGATTTCCTGGGCCACGTGGGCTATATAAATTTGAACTTACGAGCAGACTAACTGTTGCTGGGAATTCTCTGGGCGAACCATTTTATCAAAAACAGGACAGACTATGTACTTCTCATCTCTCTCTCTCTCTTTTTAAAATATATATATTTTTTATTTCAGAGAGAAAGGGAGAGGGAGAGATAGATAGAAACATCAATGATGAGAGAGAATCATTGATCGGCTGCCGCCTGCACGCCCCTTACTGGGGATCGAGCCTGCAATCTGGATATATGTCCTGACCGGGAATCAAACTGTGACCTTCTGGTTCATAGGTAGATGCTCAACCACTGAGCCATGCCGGCCGGGCCATCTCCTGTTGACAATAAGTAAATTTCTCCCCATAACCCATAGCCGTCCAAGAATGGCAATAGTTCCACTTCCCACCTCAGGCAGGTCCAAGGCCTGCATCCTGTCTCCCTGAGAACCAAGCCTCCTGGGCCCACTGGTTGCCAATGTTCTCAACAGCCATGGCTCAGCCCCGCTCCCACTCCGGTTTTCAGCCTCTTTATTTTCAGTCCTTGGAAATCTCCCTTCCTTTTTGCAGACTCAGTGAAGCATCTGAGAGGAGATTTGTTCTGTTTTGTCCGGTATTTCTAGATATTTGCTCCTGGAAGAGTTTTCAGATTGGAAATGGCAGTCCCATCTGCTGTTCATTTAGTTCATGGTTCGGTCGACAAAAATCCATACGTGTGCACACCTGTCCTAGGGCACATCCCTGGCATGGCCGGAGCTACGCTCACTCAACACGTTTACTCGTGCCAGACACTGCTGACGATCTGGATACGTCAAACCAGGTGAAACAGGCAAACCAGTTCTCTACGCTTATGGAACTGACGTTTAATGGGAAGATACAATAAGTAAGGAAACAGACAAACAGGAAGACTTGAGAGAAGGAGAAATGCTAGGAGGAAAGTGAGACAGAGTGATGCAAGAGAGAATGGAATGGGACGGAGCATCAGCTAAAGTAATTAAGACATTTGACCTGAGGCCTGAGACCCAGGGACCGGCCAGGTACAGATCTGGGGGCAAAGGTTCCAGCTGGACAGATCAGATGCCAATACCTGAGGCCACAAAAATGTTGGCTTGTGTTTGCAAGGATGGAGGGAGCAAACATTGTGTGTTTCTTCATTTTCTATTTTGTTTCCTTCAAGAGCCAGCGGTGGGTATAACTTATTCTTTCCGCTTGAAGAGATGTCTAATTTAGGCTGGGGAAATTGTGGGCTTTTTTTTTTCTTTCTTTTTTCTTTTTTTTTTTTCTTTTTTTTAGAATAAGTTCATTAGCAGCAGCCAAAACATGAATAGGCTGCGTTCCCTTGAGCTCATTTTGGGTAAGATAACAAAAGAAATGTAATCCTGGGTAGAGGTAGATCTGTTATCGAAACCCAGGGACGGGGTGTTACCCTCCAGAGAACACAGCCCAGGGCCATGGGCTGAGATGAGGTCTCCTTGTTTCCCGCGATGCTGGCGGAGGGAGCGTGGCTGCCGCTTGTCCACATTCACTGTTTTCCCTGCGCCAAGCGAGGGGAGCCTGGGTGAATGGGCTGAGCCGGAGAGGGCCACAGAGAGACGCACAGCTTGAGCTGGGCCTTGATGGATGAGGTTGACGGAGGCTGATGGAGAGTGAACGTTCAGGAGATAGGGAGAGACTGATGCTCCATCCCATGTGATAGCACAGCTTGGGAAAGAAGCAGAATGAAGGTGGCAGGTTGTGGGGGACCAGGACTGCTGGCCTCTGGCCTCACCACGTACAAGCCCTGTAGCCTCCGGCAGCTCCCATGTCTCTGGATCTAGACTCCCCTGTCCTTATCCTGTCACAGTGGCTTTCCTCCTGCTGTCCCTGTGCCCCGTGGCCATCACCTCTGACCCACCACCCAGCTGGTCAGCTTCCTCTAGTGAGGCCATCATGACCAGGACTCCCTCCTGGGGGTGTTGGCATGAAATGAGATCATTACCATGTGGTGCTTGTCACATGCTGATTTCTAAACAAACCTTAGCCAAGATGGCGATATGGTCACTGTATGTCCCAGGTGCAGAATAGGTTTGCTGGGAGAAGCCCGTGTCTAGGCTGAGGGGATGGATGGTGGTACCTCACTCTGACGGGCCCTGTGGGCCTTGTGAGGGCTTAGAGTCCTGCCCTAATGCCAGCTCACACACTCTCTCGCCCCAACTCACCAGACACCCCCCTCCTCAGATTCAGACTGAAATTCCCAGCTGGGCAGCCCCCAAGCCAAGGGCCGGTGGCCCTTCCCTCGCCGATTCTCTTGAACCCACCTCTCCCAGCCCCGCTCCATCAGGATGCTGCCTCGTCTCTCCAGCAGCGCCTCTGACCAGCGCCATCCTCTCCTCCTCACCTCCGTCCTTCCCGAGCCTCCCCTCCCCATCATTCTGCTTCGCTCCCTCTTCTCTGCCCACTGGAAATATCGCTTCATTCAGCAACTGTGCTGGTTACTGACTGAAATGCAAATAGGTGAACATTCATCTGAATGTCCATTTACACGAAATATATTAGGAACATAAACACAGAAGGCCCCGTGGGTCTTGGCTCCATCCGCCCATTATTCTTCTGCCCCTTGATAATTGGTGACGTCAGACCCATCACCAAGTCGGTGTTCAGCAAACCCACGTGGGCCTCACTCGCTGGTCCCGCCCACACTTGTCATTACCGGAGGCCACTGATGAGGAGCGATTGCCCACGGCCGTTCTTGTAAAACTGTGCACAGCTCTCTGGACCGGGAGGAATAAAATCAAACCCCTGTAGAGGATTGGGGGCATCTCGATCGATGCCGCTGGGCTCAGCACAAACCTGATGTTCCGCAAAGATGCTAAGCTCCGCGCAGTCTGCGTGGGCACCGTGCCTGGTACCAAGGCGCTCAGCCAACGTCTGCTGGCTGGCGGGTCACAAACCACAAAGCGCCGCGATGGCCGTGGATGTGGAGTTATGTGGTGCGAACCTCGGTTTCTTTCTAAGTCAGGGCCTGCCGTGCGTGAACAGCGGTCTGAGTTCAGAGACCGTCCGTCAGAGGGGGTGTCATTAGATGGAGAGATTCTCAAGCCCGGCCAGTGGGGCTCAGTGGTTGAGCGTCGACCTATGAACCAGGAGGTCATGGTTCGATTCCAGGTCAGGGCCCATGCCCAGGTTACAGGCTTGATCCCCGGTAGGGGGCGTGCAAGAGGCAGCTGATCCATGATTCCCTCTCATCATTGCTTTTTCTCTCTCTCTCTCTCTCTCTCTCTCTCTCTCCCTCTCCCTTCCTCTCTGAAATCAATAAAGATATGTATGTTCTTAAAAGAGAAAGATTCTCGGGTTTGAGGCACTAAGCCGGGTCCTTGCACTGAAATCCCAGCAGAAAGGACGGAGCTTTTCCCTGACAATGCTGAACCACAGAGAGGGATGACCAAGGAGGACAGTGCGGGCTGAGCCTGGAACCCGCGTCTCTCCGTCGCCCCGGAGACACGAAAGCAGGCTGACACTGAAGTTTCTTCTCTGCTCATTACCCGCAGAAAACACTGAAAAGGGTGCCTCCCCTCCTTTTCCTTTCCATTCTTGTTTTCTCTCCCCACCCCCTCAATCAATCTCTCTCTCTCTCTCTCTCTCTCTCTCTCTCTCTCTCTCTCTCTCTCTCATCTCTCTCTCTAATGCACCACTTGGTCTGAGTGCCCTTGACCAAGATTTCCAGGATTTGGTTCAAAGCTGAGAATCTGAATTATTCCTTTGATGCCTTCAAAATATAATGTACCCTTTAGAATACACCCGGTTTGGAATGATTTCAGCCCCAGAAACGGGACAGGGGTTTCTCAAAGTTGGCGGCATTTCTCCCATGGCCACGCGCCCCTGGCACCCTCTTGCCCTAGCGTGTGGGTGGTTCTGTCACAGTCTGGGGCTGGTGGGCAGAGGCCTCAGGGGGGCGGCGGGGAGGTTGTAAGTCCTGTGCAGAGAGCAAGCGGCCAGGAGGAGGGCTGGGCCCTGCCTCCTGGAGCCCAGGTCCCATCTCAGCCTCTGCACACGCTGCCTCCCCTGCCAGCCCCTGGCAGCTCAGGTTTCCAAGGGCACAGAGTGCCAACCTGAAGCGGCAACGTGGGGGTTACCAGGGAAACCACTCCCTGTTGTTTTCTGGTGGAAACTGGCGGTCGGTGTGCAGCAGCTGAGTCTGGAGGAGTCGGGGGCATATTTAAAGGGGGTTCTCCCTTCACAAAAGCTTGAAGGGCACCCCCAGAACGTCTCCATGCATGACTGGGAGTGAGCATCCCAGGGAGACGCTGGAGCTGGGACGGCCAGACGAGGGAGAATAACAGCGATAGTAAAATACAAATAAGAATTTCCGTCCATTTTGAAAAATGTATTTTCTAATTTAAGCTCAGTGGGAGGTCACCAACTCACCTGGCCCTGGGGTCAGTCCAGGCTGGTGTGAGACCGTAAGGCTGGTGGGCAGGGGCAGCTGGGACCCCCACACCCCACCAGGGAGGCAGCTGAGGCTCAGCCTCAGGTGGCCGTGCCCACCAGCACCACAATGTTCAGGCCGAGGGGAAGCTGGCACTGCAGATTTCTATACGGACTCTCCTGATGCTTAAAACTTGGTACCTAATTCAAAACCACGTTCACGCCTGCAAGTGTAAGTTAACATGACCTTCAGGGCCAGCCTTCAGGCACCAGTTAATCACCTTGGCCTTGGAACTCTGTGGGCCAGGGGACGACCTCCGCTGTCCCGATGGGAAGGCTCAGTCTCAGAGTGCTCCTGCGGCCGGCCCAGGGCCACGCGCCAGAGCAGGGGCCGCCTCAGGGCTCGGCAGGCAGCTTTCTCCGGGCTTTGGGGATCACTTGAACCCCCTCTCCTGGACTTGGGGCCCCCAAGTGCCACAGGTTAGCACCACCACCCATGGATGGTGGACAACTCAAACCCAAGCCCCACCTCCCACCGCTGGGCGAGACAAGAGGCGCTCTGGTGGGTACATGGGACTTGCCGGCAGAGTTTTGTTTTGTTGGTTTGTTTTTTGTTTTTTTATTGATTTCAGAGAGGAAGGGAGAAACATCAATGATGAGAATCATTGATTGGCTGCCTCCTGCATGCCCCACACTGGGGATTGAGCATGCAACCCAGGCATGTGCCCTGACCAGTAATCGAACCATAACCTTCTGGTTCATAGGTCGGTGCTCAATCACTGAGCCACACCAGCCAGGCCACAGCAACAGATTTTTTTTGCTCAGCAGTGCCTAGGCCTCATCTCTGGGAATTCTGTGATTGTCTGGAGTAGTCCCAGGTCCTGGTGTTTTTTTAAAAGCTTCCCCCTCTAGTTCTCATGCAGGCCCTTGTTTGAGCACCAAATCCAAGCATCCGGGAATAAGAGGAGGTAGAAGATTAATCAGGAGCACTGGTCAGGGAGCCAGGCTGACCTGGGTTCGAGTCCTGACACTGCCCCGCCCTGGCCAAGAAGTTGGGGAAGTGGCTCAGCTCTGAGTCCCGGTGTCCACTTCTCTATAAAGAGCAGCAATCACCACTGCAGTGGGCACTTGTGACGGGCATGTGGTGATCCGTGGAGACGAGTGGGACGTGGCAGGCAGGAGCGGTCAGTAAGGGCAGCCTTTAGCCGGGACAGCCTCTGGCCACAGCCACAGCCACACAGGACACAGGGCAGCGAACTGGGCAGAGTCGGGGCTGGGCTGACATCCCTGTATCACTGGGCACACGCACTAATGTCCATTCACAGCTGAGCCAGGCAGCCCTGGGGCCCAGGCCCAGAGGAGGGCAGCGCCCCTGGATGGGAGGGGCATGTCTCAGTTCCTCCCTGTCCACGTCCCTCTCCTTCAGCCCGCAGCAGCCGTCTGCAGGGGAAGCTACCCACGTCCCTGTCCCCTCTGAGACGTTCGAAAGCCACGTCCCTCCACCACCGCATCCTCCCAACTCTTGGAAGAGATACGATCTGAAGGAGACAGAGGCTGTTGGGAGGAAAGCATCTTAGGAATATTAATCCAGTCAGTACTCCAGGTCTCTGCAAAGATCTGTGTAGTGGAGTCCACATTTTCATGAGCAAGGTAATCCCCTGCAATTAGATTAAAGCTGCCATCTCCTGTCTAAATGGACTCCCCTGAGGGACCTCCCCACCCCGCTCCCCCAGCTCTCTCAGCCGCAGCCAGAACAGGCCATTATGAGCAGTCGGTTATTCACACATAAGCACTGAGACACCAGCCGGCCCCGAACTGCGCAAACCAAAAGGTTGCTCCTTCCAATGCACCTAACGGGGAAGACCAGCTCCCCGCCCCCAGCCTGGGCTTATCTTTCTTCCAAAGAACAGGCGGTTCATGCCTCATTATAACCATGGAGACAGTGTCATTAAATGTCTCCACGAGTCGTGGGGTTGGGTCTCTGACCTGCCCTCATAACTGGTAAGTGCAATTTCACTATGCCCTTCCCCAAGGATGGGGTCCCCTTTGCCTTCCCCCAAAGACGGGGTCCCCTTTGCTTTCCCCCAAGGATGGGGTCCCCTTTGCCTTCCCCCAAGGTCAGGGGTCCCCTTTGCCTTTAGCAATTGAATGGGCATGGAGCTTGCATGCCAATCTGCAGGCACAGAGTCTCACACTGAGCAAACCTGTGGCTGCCTTGTCTGCACCTGTAGCCTTGGCACTTACACACTGTGGGCAGGGAACTCGGACTTTGAGCAACGCCAATGGAGCGCAGTGATCAAAACATGGAAGAATAGGCAAAGGGATCATTTAGCAATCCCTGGGGCAATGATTTGCCGTGGACACATTTGCCTTAAAAAGGTATAAGTAGGAGATCCAAGTTTCTGCGACTGTGGTTCCTCGGTGCCTTTTACAGTTTGGTGAGGAATGCCTCCCTCCTAATAGCGCTGTAGGAAGTAGCTTTGCTTTGGAGTGACATTGAGCCTGCACTGAAGATGCCTGGGGAAGGGGAGGATTTTCTGACATCCCCGGAGAGCTAAATGCTGTGGAGGAAAGTTGGGGCTGTAAGTCTTCAATGGAGGAAAAAATGGGGATTCTTCTAGGGCATAGTAGAGCCATGTGCTTTATTTTATAAATAAAATAGCAGATAACTCAGCCACCAGATAACAGAATCCTGTCGAATTCTGCGTGAGTTCCAAGCATGTCAAGGACGGTGTCTGGCTCACTCCTGAGTCTGCAGGCCTCACCCAAGGTCAGACAACAGAGGGTGTTCTGTCCGTGTTTGCAGACCCGGGCATGTGTGCAGAGGAGGGATGGGGCAATGGGCCTGCCTCGTGCTTATGAGGCATCGCATCTACGGAGACTAAAGTGTGGCCTGGAAATGACTATGGAGGTGGCCTTATGAATGGCTGCATCTCCAGTTCTTGCCAAAGAGCCTGGCGTTCAATACATAGCTGGTTACAGGTTGCCCCAGAACAGGAAGCCCACAGCTGCATTAATTATAGAACTTGACTTCCATAGCCCCCGGCCTCCTATTGGAAGGGCACAAACAACTCAGCAGATTGAACCTGTGCTGGGCGGGAGACTCCAGACGGTGATGTCGGAGATGACAGCAGTCTCCCCCGACCCCCGGCCACGCCTTTGATAACACACTGACACGGGAGATGAAGAATCCTGTCTTATTTCCGAGGTGTACAACCATGTGTCACCATAAAACGCTGCCAGCCTCCTTCAGGCAGCCTGGAGGGGGTGGGGGCCGTCCTCGTACGACGTTCTGCGTAGAAGGCCCAGCCCCTCTCTGTAAATGTGGAGGGCTTGTTCCCG
>NW_006293088.1:3748098-3756732 GCF_000327345.1 Myotis davidii | reverse complement strand
CAGCAGGGATCCCACCTCAGGAGAAGTGCCATTTCATCATCTCGCCACACTCGGCACCAAAATGAGCCAGTTGTTGGGTTTGATCAAATCATTGAATTGATACTCCTCCCCTGGAAACTAGCCTTTAGGCCACTTCACAATGGACATTCCCTTCTGCTTAGACCTCATTCCTCTTTCTAAGACTATTCTCTCTCCCCTCCGGATTTTCCCAGGATCCCTACCACCCAGAGAATTCTCCACCCAGAAAAAGCCCACATAGCATCCTTTAAAATCTCTGACTCCCTATCCCTGGGTGCTGGCACCATTTGGGGGCTCAGCCCATCTGGTATCCAGATGACCTAATCTAGAATAATAAAAGGGTAATATGCAAATTAGACCAGACGTCCTTCCGGGCGTCATTCCGGAAGTCCTTCCAGATGAAGCCAGGGTCGGAGGGAAGCCCATGCCAGCTGCCGGGGGAAGGAAGGCCTACTCTTGCATGAATTTTCATGCGTCAGGCCTCTAGTACATTTATAATCCCTTACCACTTTGGCCTGATGCATTCCTCCTTCGATGACCCTAACACCACTGACCAGCAGAATTCAGAAGGTGACTAGACCAGCTGAGCACAGCCGTGAGGGACGGTAATGGGTTTGCTTCCGGAGCCACCCAACCACCGAGAGGCAGGTACACAGCCTTCTTCTTGTTTTGACTCCATGTCACTCACCTGCCCCGAGGACCTTAGCAGGGATTAATGTTTGTTAAGAGATGCGAGGATGAGCTGTCCATGGGTTGGGGGAAAAAATGGCTCCTCAAAGAGACCGCCTTTGAAACACCCAGGAGCTGGGGAGACTGAGGAGCTGGGGAGACTGATTTGCCCCTCAAAGGCACAGAATCGCTGACCAGATAAGTGGCACCATCTCCATCCTTTATGAGGTTGAGCATCCACTCCCTGGGGGACAGGGGACGACCACCATTCTACTTGATCAGCAAATACATTGAAGTCTCCCAGCTAATTTAGTGCTACCAGGCTCCTAACTTCTAATTTGGAAAAGGGTGAATTCGTTGTGAGCAATTGCCTGGGGGTCAGATCCTCGGAGACCAAATCCCAACTGTAGGGAAGGGGAGGGGAACGGGTATAAAGGACCTGGCGTGCTGAAGCCGGCGGGCTGGGCTGGCTTTGATTTGGCAGGTAAACTGATGCTAGTTCTAATGTCGTCGACATGCTGTGGCTCGGCTCACCTGGATCCATTTAACTGTACAGACCTCAGCAAACTCCCAGATTGGTTCCGAAAGTCCTGTCTCTTTCAAGGCAGTCAGAGTGTCTGCGACCCGTCCCAGGGGATTCTCACCGACGTCCTAAGCCAATCCTGAAATCCTCGGATTTCCTGGTGGATTTTTCCTTCATCAGGTGTTCGGTCTCCTGGAATGTCTGAAGATGCTCAGGAAAATGGTTTTCCCCTCTGTCTCCTGAATCCTGGAACAACGCCTGAGTCGTGTCAGCCTACTTCTGCGGGTGTTTAGTGAGCACCTACTACGTGTAAGGAAGCCTGCATTTACTTTCCAATCCCTTGCAGTAAATGTTTATTAATGGAAGAGCTTTCGTTCCTTCCACACGTCCAGGGCTTCCAGAGAGTCCCGCCGAAAGCAGGAGCAGGCTGTCTTAATGAGCGGCCAGCCAAATCCTCGATTGCACGGCACTCTGCAGTGTGTTTAGTTAAGACAACTCATCTCCGAGGGGATTTGTGGAAGACAGTGTTGTGGCTCATCGAAGAGCCCTTACAAGAGGCTCTTTGGCCTGTCTATTAAGTGGCGGGCACGGGAGGGTCAGGGTGAGCTGGCGGATCAGAGGACAGAGGTGTACCCCAGAGATTCCAGTGCTGCTGCTCCCCGGGCACCAGGGCCTCCAGCCGTAGGGTCTCCCTATCTAGTGAGAACTTACCTACAGTTCAAATTCGAGCGGCCCTTTCAATGTGTAGCCGATCACAGGGGGTGCCTGGGGCCAGGTGACACCCCCACAGGCCTCCTTAATCACACACAGGAGTCATCTTGGAGCTTCTAAAATGCAGAGTCCCAGGCCCCACCACCAGAAATTCTAGCTCCTGGTGGGATCTAGGAAGATGTAGGAACCTAAGTAAAATATACCACCTCAGGGGTCCCAGTCAGGTGTTCTCCCAAGCCACACGTTGAGAATAACGATTCATAAGACGTTTCTATCATGATCTCTCTTCTAAACTCCTGGCTCCAATAGCCAACATCTGTACCAAGCTGTCCCTATTGTGGTGACCCCGTCCCCATCCTGGATTTGTCTCAATGGACGGCACCACCCCCACCCCCAGGCCTAAGCCAGAAGCCTGGCAGTCACTCTCAGTTCCTCATCACCCACAGCACACAGGCCACGCTCCCCGCTTCTCTGCTCTCAGCAGCTCCAGCCCCGGAAGAGTAATCCGATCTCTTCGCTCCTCTGCATCTTCTTGACCTTACCTAGTTCCCTGCACCACTTCTCATCCTGATCATTGCAGGAGCTCCCGACAGCCCGCCTTATCTGGGGTTCCGTTTGCATATTTCCGTACAGCTACTGACATCATGCTGGGAAGCGTGAGTGTCGTTGTCATGCTGGCTCCAGATCTCAGCAAGTGGTTCGAACTCTTTAACGCGTGCTGTGGTGCAATGCTGGTGTCCCCCTGAAATCCATACGTTGAAATCCTGGTGCTCCATGTGATGGGAATAGGAAGTCCTCTGGGAGGTGCTCAGGTCATGAGGGTGCAGCTCTCCCAAATGGGATTAGTGTCCTTTTAAACGGAGACCCCAAACTCCTGACAAACAGCAGTGAGAAAATCAGTGGGTGTTGTTTTGAGCCCCTAAGTTTGTGGCGCGTGTTTCTAATAATGAAAACAGAAACAGACTCGAAGGGGTCTCCCCAACTAAACTCTGCGCGGCTCAGCCACGTTTATTGTGGACCTACTGTGTGTCTCCCACTTAAACCCCGAGGAAACTGAGGCAGTTACATGTTATGTGGTAACCAAAGGCGCCAAGTTCATCTGGCACTGAGATCAGTCAATGAATGGCCACTGAGTGAGGGGACAGCACACGTGCCCAGGGGAGGGGATTCACGGTATCTGCTCGTCCTAGACAAACTCTGACGCAGCCCCATCGCCTTTCTAAAGCCATCCCTTTACAGTGCGCATTATTCCCCCTTATTCTTCTGACTACATCCGGGTCTAATGCACGGGCCTTATGTAGCAGTAATTGTCGCAGATGGAGGATAGCATTTCGAAAATGTGATAGATATTATATTATACAGTCGTTTCGGAAGTCCTGATGTAGAAAAACTTATTTCATACCAGTTTCCAATCTTACTTAAGCACAAAACTACCGCCACCCCCTTTTTACTGAAACACTCAGAGATATCCATCCTTGCCCAGCTTGGGAAGTTTTCCATCTGAAATCACAAGTCATTGACACCCGGGATGTCCCATCAGCTAGGAGGGGACTGACAGCCGTGGTGACGGCAGCCAAAGGGGTGGGACCAGCGCAGAGCTGACTTCTCAAATCAGGATGCCCATCTCGGGTTCCCCTGTCCCAGAGTCAGCTCACACCCCAAGTTTCATTAACTACGTTCCTTCATGCCTCTGCTTGTGTTTGTCTTCTTAACAGCTTTATTTGGGATAATTTATAGACCATGAAATTCACCCATTTTAAGTGTACAATTCAAGTATGTTCTACATAGTTACAGAAATGATGAAATCATTACTATCTGATTTCAGACCGTTGTCCTCCCCCCAGAGGGAACCTCAGAACCATTTGCTCCCATTCCCACCCCAGCCTCCCACCCCCAGGCACCTCCTGACCTACTTCTTGTCTCTCTGGTTTCATCGATTCTGGACATTTCATTCAAACAGGTAGCATGGTGGGTGTTATTTTGTGCTTGAATTCTTTCATTGAGCAAAATGTTACTCATATTGTAACCAGTACTTTGTATCTTTTTACTGTAGTAGTCCATTGTGTGGACACACCACATTGTGTTGACCCATTCATCCGCTGGCGGACAGTGGGCTGTTTCCACCTTCTGGCTATGGTGAACAATGCTGCTGGGAACATTCGCGTCCAGCTTGGTGCCGACATAGGTTTGCGTTTCTCCAGGGTGGATGTATACCTAGAAGTGAAATTCTACGTCACGTGGCACGTCCGTTTAACGTCTTGAGTGATTGCCAAACTGGTTTCCCAAAGGGCTGCAGCGTCCTCCTCCCAACCGGCAGCATGTGAAGGTTCCAGTGTCTCCTCAATGCCGCTGTTCTAAGTGACCAGCTGCCCTGGGCTTCCCCACCCGTCACTGAGCTCTGAGTCCTTGCCCACCTACCTGGCCCCACCCCTGCCTCTCCCTGTGCTCTGTACCCTCGGAACTCTCACCTCTAACCAGCTTCTGATGCACAAATGAGTTTGCTAAGGCCTGACCTCCCCTGAGTGATCCCCCAACTCTACTGCCACCCAAGGGCTATGCATGACAGAAGGCCTTCACTCGGATTTCTTCTTTTCTGTTTTACAAAACGAGACTAAATCTAGCCTTGCCAAACGTACATAGAATTCAAAACTAAGAACTGTGAACACGATCAATTTTTCACAACGTTTTTGCTTCCTTTTTTCTTTTTTCCCTAACTACTACTGAGGAATAAAATTCGGTCTAGAGTTAAAAGACTTGGCACAATACCACCTTCGTGCAATAAGCACACCAAAGAGAAAGAAACGAGTTATTATTGCCCCTGATTGTGGGCATTGAAAGTCTGTCCTCTGCTCCCTGAATCTGCTCGGCAGAAACTGCCAAGGACTCCTACACCCCTGCTTTTGCCTTAGCCTAATTCAGTGAGATGGGCCCTTTGGGGGGTTAATCTCTCTTGGCGAAGCTGGTCTGCGTGCCCCCTGGGAGATCAATGGCTGGGCGCACCTATGCTACGTGAGCCCGCCAGGAGTCTTCGGGCAGACTGGTGGGAGGCCGAGGCAGCGCGTGGGAGCAGGGACCTCCCCTCCCATAGAGGCAGCCGCTGCTTTGCATCCCTTTGTGCTGCTTGAATGGGGAACACCACGGGCTGTGAGAATCCAGGCCAGGGAGCACCTCCCCTCCACCAGGTCCCACGGGGATTTACCTTTGATCAAATGATCCGTCCCTTCAACCTCTGGCGCTAGCGGCTGGAGCTAAGCAACGAGGAAGCAGAGAAGGAGAAGCACTTGCCGACAGTTGGCACCAGAGAGCACCTGGCAGTGAACGCAACGTCAGGACCCATCTGGAATTGAACCCAGAGCCGGCCTGCTCCTGTGCAAAAGCCTAGGGGGACATGATTCTCATTTCTCCTCCGGGGAAGCCTGCTGGCAGGTCAGGGCCCAGCCAGGGCTCCGGGAAGGCCACCCCCTGCAGCTTCCAGAAGGTATCTCTTCCGTCCTCCCCACAGCTCTCTGTGACCAGCCCCTAGGAGACAGGCCAAGTCACTTTTCGTCATTCACTGGACGGTGGATGGGAAATGTATGAATGACTCAGTCTGCAGCATTGGACATGCAAACATGGCATTCCAGGTTATTTCAGTGGCGGCCAAGGGAACATTAGGGGCTTTGCATTTCTTGATGCAGATTAGGGATGCACGGGACAAAGGCTGTGCATTCACCGGGCCAGCCATCAGCCCAAGGGGCCCCGGGAGGTGCTGGCACCAGGTCAGACCCAGGGGAAGGAGAGAAAGGGCTGCACAGTGTCTGCTCCTAGAGCCTTCCTCGGCGAGAAGGGCTCAGGGCTTCTAAAGGGTTTTCTTTTCACCCAGTCCCCCCGTAGGAGACCCTCTGTGCCACTTCCCTGTCCCCACACCTCTGGTCTGCGTGACTTTGGGCCTCAGCTCAGGCCTGGGAAGCGAGAACAGAGAGGTTTCCAATGCATTCACCTCCTGGCCTCTGTGTCCTGGCCAGCAGCTCAGTCACAGGAGCCTATTCCTGCGGCTCATGCAGCCACTGCCCACGACCGGGCGGAGTGTGTACAGCCTTTAAGAAGTGTGCAAACTGCATCTGTGACTTCCTTGGTACAACTGAGTGCCCCTGCTCTGGGACGAAAAAAATGGGGAGAATTGGAGATGCCAAGGGTAGCAAGAATCAATAATCCCTGCTTGGACTCTTATTTATGTATGTCAGCATGTGTACTTTCTAGATGAAGCATTTATGCAAGCATTCAGTGCTAACTGTATACCTAGCACTCTTCTGGGCACTGTTGGATGGAGACACCGAAGAAATCGAGAAGGTGCTCCCCGTCCTGCAGAAAGCCCATGTGCTACCTGGAGAAACCCTGCAGAAGCAGTGATGTAACAGACCAGAAATGTAACAGACCGCTCAAGTGCCCATCAGCATCAGCCTGTACGACCTATTTCATGAGTGAGAAGCAGTCCACTTCTGATTCATTAACTTCCTCTCGGTGGGGTCAGTAAACCCACTTCTCCCAGAGCCTCCCACACTCTGCCTTTGAGCCCCCGCGTGTGTTTAGGAAAATTTAGCTGAACAATTTCGAATATTGCAGAGTGCGCTCATCAAAAAGAAATTAAAGCTTTGTAAAAAGCCAAGTACATTTTCAGGACTCTACTTGAGGCTTTCCCGTAAACCTGTTTTCTGCAAAATGGAAGCATTAGAGATACTCTTAAACCCAAACTAAATGAGTACAGGTCAGAACTCAAGGCAAGCCAAGTGCAAGGATATTATAAACCTGGCAAACAACATTCTCACGTTCTGTCTATACGATTTTTAAACTTGAGTTTACCAGTGCATTTTCCACCTAAGATTACCACTTCGGGGGATGGAGAAAAAAGGAGCTATTCAGGCACCTGCAACTAGTACTTGAAACAGGAAACATCGCAATTAAGAGAAAATACCTTCATTAAGACAATATATTATTGATACTAGAGGTGGCTCAGAGCTCTGGTTCTATCTGGGTCCAACCATTCCTGTTGGTCTCATTGATTTTTTCTCTAAAAATGTCTATTCTTATTCCCAGTAGCTGTGATTTCATGACCTAAAGTTTCCCATGGATAGTTCTAGGGTGTGCATCTCAAACACTCTAAAGAGGCTCTGGAGAGTTTTCTATTTGGGGAAAAATAAATGTGAATGCTAAATAGGATGGGAACAAGTCACCACCTAGCTGTGTGATTCCAGGCAAGTCCATTGCCTCCTCTGGCCTTAGTTTCCTCACATACAGCACAAGGAAGCTACAGTCTACGCTGTCTCCCAGCACTTCATCCACAGCCGTGAGACAGAGTTCTCTTTCATACAGATCCAGACAACTTATCTCTGTCCACACGGAGCCTTGCCTTCGTTCATCCATCATGCACTGAGCACCTACTGTGGGCAGGGCTGGAGGCTGAGGTACCAGGAGTACCAAGGTGAGGAGAGACTCCTTCCTGCCCTCGTGAGCTTTCAGCCTCGTCGAGGAAGCTGACAGTTACAGGGCACAGGAGGAAGTGCCGTGATGCAAAGGCTTCTGGGATGCTCTGGGAGAACGGGTGGGGGCTTTCTCTGAGTGCACAGGGGAGGAGGGGGGAGGAGGGGGGAAGCGCCCAGGTGAGGGCTCTGGTAGAGCCAACAGCAGGTGGAAAGATGCAGGCAGTTGAGCAATTAGTAGACAGAGACAGGGACTCGGTCCTCATGGGCCCTTTATGCCATAGAGGAGTTTGGGTGTGTCCTTAAAGATAGTGAGTATCCATAGAAAAGGTTAAGCAAAAGAAAGCGCTGATTAAACCATAGCCCCTGCAGGCCACTCTGGCAGCAGGATGGAATTTCAGTTGTTTGGGGGAGGGGCAAGACTGGAAGAGGTGGTCAGGAGACCAGTGAGGAAGCTGTTGCCCAAACCTAAGTGACAAGGGGACAGGTAACCAGTACCTGACCTAGGTCAGTGGCTGTGGTCCAGTAGAGGAGGGGGCAGAACTGAAGGATACTCAGGGGGCAGGATCTTAAAGAGCTAGTAATACATCGTTGAGAGTTCAGGTTGTTCTCCGACCCCAGGGATAATGGTTTTCAAGCCACCAAATAAAGCTACTAACTAGTTGTCCACTATGTGTCACTTCTAGCCTGCAAGCCTGTGAGGTGAGAGCGGCAATGTCTATGCCTTCCTCGTCCGCTGTTGTATCTCTAGGACTTAGCATGTGCCTGGCACAGCGATGGATGACAACTCATTCCTTCGGTGAACATGTGGTGTGGGTGGTTGGGCATTTCTCTTTTCAGATATTAAGGTGGTTAATCTTTTTTTTTTTGAGTTGGGGAAGGGCAGAGACTGGATCTGGCACACCAAGACCTGTAGGGGCCACCCCAGCCCTCCCCCCCCAGGCCCACTGTCTCAAGAACCAGTCAGCTCTGCTTTCTTTAAAACCATTTACTTCCAAACTTTAATTCAGCAAAGGTCTGTGTGAGAGGATGGGGGACGCCCAGAGTAAGAAGGAAGCTGTGGCCTAGTGGGCCAGGGGCGGGCCCAGGGTCACTTCAGGTCATCAGGTCCTGCTGGTGGGCAGGAGCAGAGTTTATCTGCATGGAGTTGTGTGATTCCAGCAATGGTCCAAGGGGAGGCCAGCTCCAAGTGACCTGGCCAGGGATGGAGGTGCTCATCTTCAACATGGGGGGAGTGAGCAGAGGCTCAGTGAGGCG
>NW_006293088.1:3747227-3747873 GCF_000327345.1 Myotis davidii | reverse complement strand
AAAAGAGCCGAGCCATTTCAAACCGAAGAGTGTGGAATGGAGGCTCAGACATGTTGAAACTTGCAGGTATAAGACCTGGGGGTTGTCCTGGATTGTTTAAAAAATAATAAAAATTAGAAAAGGAAACAGAAGTCAATTGTCAAAGTTAAAAAAGGGGGATAGTCTCTGATCCTCACGGGAGGTCAGGGAAATAAGGTGGTTAATCTTTGACAATTCAGCATTCTTACCGGAGGCAGCCCGGTTAGCAGTGGTAGGGATATGAGCTCTTGACTTGAGTTGAGAGATGAACATGATGAGTCCCTACCCTTCTCAAATGATCTGTGTGACTAAACCTCTAGTTTATGTCACTAAACCTCTCTGAGCCTTGTTTCCTCATTAGTAACACGGAGGTGATATTAGTATTGGACCTCACAGGTGGTGGTGAGCACTAAATGAGGTTATCCATGACAAAAGCTGAGCAGTGTGTCTGACACAAAATAAACACTTAATAGATGCAAGTTAGAAGGCTAACTACAAGGCTGGAAGGATGGGGGGAGGGGATGGATGATGAATAAATGGATGGATAGATGAATAAATGGATGGATTGTGAGTGGCAGGGGATGGGTGGGAGGGTGGATGGATGGATGGAGGGGAGAGAGGTGGGATG
>NW_006293088.1:3739514-3747072 GCF_000327345.1 Myotis davidii | reverse complement strand
GATGGAAGTGTGAGTGGGTGGGTGGGTGGATGGATGAATGGATGTGTGAGTGGATGAGTAGATGAGTGGGTGGGGGGATGGAAGCATATGTTAATGGATGTGTAGATGCATTGGTGATGGATGAGTGGACAAATGAAAGGAACAGTCTGAAGGGGATGTATCTATCAGGTCATGACCTTCCAGAGCACCCTCAATCCCATTTTGTAGGCATCTGTTTAATAAGTTGCTTAGTCTGAAAACTTAAGAAGCCACCTGGTCCTGGTTTCTTTGAAAGTCTGATGGCCTGCTGCCACTGAATGCGGAAGATTTAAGTTCTTATTTTAGGTTCTGTCTAGACACCTCTCTAAATAGGAACTCCATGCTAATCCGCAGGTGTTGCTTATGATCAGGTTTTTCTAAATAGTATCTGGTGCATTACCAAAAAAATAATAAACTAAAAAATCCAAGGGCAAACAATAACTGATTGAGGCCAAAGTCTCCAATGGGCAGATTTCTAGTCGATTTGTCCACTCCTCCCATCCCGCCGGGTTCCTGCCTATACCCCACCCAATTACTGGCAAATCAAATAGTCACACTCAGTGTAATTAATTAAATGCATTTTTCCTAATTAACTTAAGAACTGGTAAATAGGACCTCCCCTTGGTAGTTTGGAGATGCAGCTACTAGTGCCGCTGATTAAAATGTGACCTGGATCTGGCTGGAAATGAGTGTGTAATGGATGGGAGCACTTTCCTAATGTTTCTTTTAAGGTTCGTCAAATCATATCCTACTGATGTTGCTAACCCCCTTTAATCAGTAAGCATAAAAATTCATCCGAGAGCATAAAATATATCTGACAACGGCATACATCAAATCCCAGACTGGGCGTTCAAAATAAATTGTATCGAGATTTTGTCACAATCATTGATTTCTGGTTTTTCAAGCTGGTTTCTAAGGCGGCCACATAAAAGTTAAATACAAGCTATCTATGGGCTCATTGGATTGCGGTAATTCATTAAGCCAACAGTGGCTTTAATAAATCTGAGCGTAAAGATTGCTTCCACAGACACCCTCCGCTTGGAAATGTGCCACCAATCAAACAGGGCGGCAAACCTAATCTCATTGGCACGCAGGGGAGGTGAGAAGTAGCTTTGGAAGGTGGCTCTGGGTTGACTTCCAAGGGTGGCATTGGACGTCAGAGGTGACCTCGGGTCACGGGGGACATGAGAGCCGCTGCGGCACCAACGCCTCAGCAGCCAGCGGTGAGCACTTGGGCAGTGCTGGCGTGGGCTCCCTAAACAAAGCTGGCTTTAGTCTTAAACCTGAGCCCACGTATTGAGTGATCTTTGATTCCATTGATTGATTCATTCATTTCCCCCATTGTGGTGGTCACTTCCCAAGGATGGTGATCATCATTAGCTTCCTGGGCAATGTTCAAAGCATTTTCCCATCCAGTGATTATTATCATCCCCACTTTACAGATGAGAAAACTAAAGTTTAGGAAGCCAAGTGATTTGCCTGAGGTCTCCCAGCTGGCAGAGCTGGGGTCCGTAGCCTGTCACAAGGTCAGGCTCTAGGTTAAATCCCACCTTTCTGACACACTGGCTCCGTGTCCTTGCAGGGGAGGTTATTCAACCTTTCAAAACCTCAGTTTTCTCAGATAATGAGAGTAGATAAAAAATCCCCTACTTGGGGGATTTATGAACTCCTACAGATCGGATGCATAATGAGTGCTTAATGCATATTTGCTATTATTCATAGAAAATACAAGGTTGTATCAAAAACAAAAACCAGCCTTAATGGGTTTGTTCAGTAGGTAGAGTGTCAGTCCTCGGACCAAAGGGTAGTAGGTTTGTTTCCCCATCAGGGCACATACTTCAGTTACAGGTTCCCCAGACCTGGTAGGGGACACATGGGGGATGCAACCAATCAATGTGTCTCTCTCACATCGATCCCTCTCCCCCTCCTTCCTCCCTTTTACTCTCTCTAGAAATCAATGGAAATTATACCCTCAGGTGAGGATTAAAAAACAATAAAAAAAAATAAATAAAACAAAAAACCAGCCTGGTTAGTGTGGCTCAGTGGTTGAGCATCGACCTATGAACCAGGAGGTCACAGTTCGATTCCAGGTCAGGGCACATGCCCACATTTCCAGCTCCATCCCCAGTAGAGGGCATGCAGGAGGCATCTGGTCAATGATTCTCTCTCATCATTGACATTTCTATCTCCCTCTGCCTTCCTCTCTCTGAAACAAAAACGAAAACAAAAAAAACCCCAATTGGACAAGGCCTGGACAGTCACTAAGGGGGATTTCAAGTTCCATTTCATGCTCCTGGTGGAAACCCTCGCTGGTGTCATGCATTAGCCTTTCCAACCAAGGAGCGCCCTTCTTCTTGGCATTTGTTAAAAGAAGCCGCGATATTCCAGTCCCATTCAGCTGTGACTCATTATTGTAAATAGTGGCGCAAGGAGATGAGAAAAGAACATAAATACACCAACTGACAGAATTTTTAGGGAGAGTGATACACAGGAAGATAAAGAGCGATCAGAAAAAATTTGCATAAACCCCATGATCTCAAAGGTCATCTATTCGGGAGTCTACTAATGGAAATACATGTTTTTTAAATTCTGGGTGATTATTTCATTGAAAAGGAAAGAATTTCAATGAACCGGGTCGCAGGAGCAGAGTAGATTTATGTCAACTGTAACAACAACCAAAAAAAATATATATATTTCTTTGGGAGGAAATTGGTCCATTCATATACAAGTGAAAACTTAAGGAGCAGTAAATTTGGCTATTCGCTAGGATATGATTCAGCACCTTAAAATATGTTGATATTAATGTGAATTATGAATTTATTTTTTTAAATGAGCTTTCTATTACACTCTTCATTCCACTTAGGAAAGAGAATCGTTTCATATCTATTAATTTACTTGAACTTTACGACGCCCCTCGAAGGTAAGTATTATCATCCCCACTTTATGGCAGAGTATAATATATACTTATTAAGGGCAGGGACCAAGACGCTGTCTTTTTTCTTTTTATCCCCAGTGCCTGACAAATAAAAATGTGAGCTGACTGTTACAGCAGAACCTCCTAAATGTTCTGCTTGCGACGTCCATCTTTTTTTAGGAGGCAGCGCTGAGTGGAGCTTTAGATCCCAGCTTTGCTATCCATTCTCCTTGACTTCAAACCCCTGCTCTGCCACTTACCGATGACGTGACCGTTGGAATTATTTTTCTTAGAACCTCAGCTTATAACAGTGTTAATAATATCCACCTCGTGGAATTGTTATAATAATTAAATCTTGAGATGATAAAATGAAGGGAGAAATGTAAAGTGCTCAGTATGATGTCTGACACATATTAATGCTCTAAAATGGTAGTTTTCACCACCTCCTGAGTATACTCAGAAATGCTAGGATAAGCAGACATTTGACCACACTGCAATTTTTTCAAGCGCGCCTTTGTCTGGTTTGAAATGAACGGGACACTGCCCGGCTGGTGTGCTGTGTGAGGGGGAGCAGACCCAGGGGTCTCGCGGGCAGCGTGGCAGGAGTTCTTGGTGTCCCTGGGCGGAGCCTCTCATTGAACATGAAGGGCTGCTCGGTTGCTATTCACAGGGGCAGGGGCAGGGGCAGGGGACCCGGCTGATTCTGTCTGCTATCTTTCAAACTGGATCCATTCACTTCTAGGGCATCATCTAGACCTTTTGCCATGTGGTGGGGGTAGGGGAAGGGGCGTCGTGGATCTGCTCATATAATTTCCAAGTACGAGATCATTAGAACCAATCATTATTCATAGCGACAGGACTCCAACATCGTTTTTATGGTGCACTGTTAGGATATTTTCAGATTGGCTGGCCATCTCTGGGACTTCCAGGGTAATTAAATCGTGTTGTAGTCCGCTCACTCTGCACCATCGCTGCATCTTTAAAAGATGTGACTAGCATAGCCATGTATAATGAAGAATTGTGAGCTGATATTAACAGACATGGGGGGTTCAGGATAAGTGACTGGTAGCTGTGAGTTGGATAAGTTGTGAAGTAAGTAAGCAAAGAATGAAGAGAAAAGGGACTGACATTTAATGAATATCTACTATGCACTAGGACTTAAACGTTTTCTACATCACCACCACCACCACCCCCACCCAGATCCTCCCAACTGTGACCTCCCTCCTCAGGGGGCTACCAGTGTCCGCATTGCCTGGTCCTTTCGCCAATCTTCAGCCCTCAGCGCTTACTTGGCCTGTGGGATGGCTTAAACCAGGCCTTCTTTACCCGCATGGCTCTCAGGATATCACAGCTAAGTCTCTCCTCCCATTTCTCTCTCTCCTCTCTCTCTCTCTTTCTTGTCAAGCCTCACCTGAAGATCTTTTTCCATTGATTTTTTTAGAGAGTGGAAGGGAGGGGAAGAGACAGAGAGAGACACATCAATTGGTTGCCTCCTGCTTGGGGATTGAGCCTACACCCGAGGTACGTGCCCTTGACTGGAATTGAACCCAGGACCCTTCAGTCTGAGGGCCAACACTGAGCCAAACCAGCTAGGACCCCTCCCATCTCTCACTCTCCTGTGTCTGTTTCTCTTGATGCCTCGACCTCAGTCCTTGGGCCTTTTCTTCCCCATCGGCATGCATTTGATAGGAGGTTTCATCCGGGCCAATGCCTCTGAATAACACCCAGATGCCGACGACTCCCAAATTCATATTCTCAGCTCACATCCATTGCCCAACCCCCAGACTCGCAGACCCTGCCCACTACCCACTTGATACCTCCATTTGAATGTCTAATACGCGTCTCAAAATTAGCAAACACCCTCACCCCACAGCTGCTCCTCCACAGCCTCCCCCAGTCAGTGAGCTCCCTCCTGTCCAGGTGCTCGGACCCAAGCCTCACGCCATCCACGATGCCTCCTCCTCTCACCTGCGCTACATCCTGCTGTCAGCAAGCCTGACCTTCTGTCTTCACCATCTCCAGCGCCCTCCACCTCCCTCTGTGTGCCACCCTCTGCCCGTTGCCCTCTACTTCGTCCATGTTACCATCATAACTCGCTGGACTCAGCCAGAACTGTCGTTGGGCAGGGTGTGGTGGACGTGGACTTCCATCGCCTGGGCTGCCCACGGTCTGTCTCCTTCTGCCCACTCTCCCTCCCGTGGGCACCAGCGCCTCCCTACTCCTTGCGCTTCTGGTGGGGCCACCCACCCGATTTCCTGAGGCCTCGGGGGTGGCACACACAGGCATGGTCCCAGGAGCACCGAGCACTGGCCTAGGGGAGGCCACCTCTCCCCTGGGAGCCACAAGAGAGATGCGTCTTCCCTGAGGTGGTGCGAGTGGGATGCAGGAAGGGGGCTGCAGGGCCCTCCGGCCGCCTCTGTGCAGAGAAAGGCCACCTGCACAGGAGACTCTGAAGCGAGGCCAGCGTGCAGAGAGGAGCCAGAAGGGCAGACCTGGCGGCGTCCCCTGAGCTCTGGGATCGCCGAGGTCAGAGCTGTGTGAGCCAGTCCGCTCCCCGCCGGTATCTAAGCCAGCGCACGTTGCTTCTCTTTCACCTGCAGGTGGGCTGACACCTGTACGTCCAGGGATGTATCCGTCCATGTCTGCTGTGTCACAGCCTCGGCCCAGGGCTGACGGTGACATTTGCTTTTCTCATTTACGGATCTGCACCCGGGAGAGGGTGGGGCTGGGGCTGGCTGGGTTTTACTCTGGGCTGTAGGTCTGCTTCACGTTTGCTCAGTCTGGGGCTGAGACTGCGGAGGCAGTGACCTGGGGCCTGTTCTCGTGGAGGGTCCTAGGCGTCTAAGAGATCAAGCCACACTGTGGGAACACAGGCCTCTGCTAGCTGCACGTCCCCTCACACCCCAGGGGCTGAAGCAAGTCACGTGGCCAAGCCTATATCAAGGGGCAGAGGAAGGCTCTCCGCCTGCCCTAGTGAGAGGTCCCCAGGCAGAGGGCAGCTGGGTAATTCCAGGATGGGAAGGGAGTGAGGGATTAGAACAATAATTATCCCCAGATGGGCAAGGAGGAGGAGCAGAGCATATAAGTGATTCCTGACACAGCAGAACATCCCGGCCCCCCACACCGATGCCAGCCACGGTGTCATGTCTAACAGTTTCAAGAAGAAGAAGTCTGAGATCAAAGGGGGGCTTCAGAGCAGAGATTCCCCCACCTCACACACACAAACACACACACACACACACGCGCGCACACGCGCGCACATACACACACAGACAAACTCTGTTTGGAGCTTCGCAACAGAGCAATCAGAAGTGGAGCTCGTGTGTGTTTTGATGTGCCCTTAGGACAGATGAATGAAATGCCACCATTTAGTTTCATTCAGCAAATGTTTACTGAGCCTCTGCCATGGCCATGTGCTCGCTTATAGAAACAAATGATGATAATAGTAAGTGTTGCCCCTGCGTGTCTGGGTCGCCTGGGCAAGCCAAGTGTCTCCCAGTCAGGAGGCAGTCGATCAATGATACTCTCTCATCAATGTTTCAGTCTCTCTCCCTCTGTTCCTCTCTGAAATCAATAAAAATATATATATATTTTAAAATTTTTAAAAAGAAAGCATGTTTGACCTGTAAACTCTGAGGTCCCTTCCAGATCTAAAATTCTGAAGTCCACAAACTGGATGATGGTCTTTGCTCACTTGCCAATCATTAAAACTACAGAGCTGTGCATAAAAAAAAATCAGACCTGCTCAAGCTCCAAGCTTCATAGAACTGAACAGGGATGTTCAAGTTTCTGCCAATGAATTGCTAAGAATTCCTGGGGCAGATGAGTGATGACTGCATCCATATCCTCATCCCCTGTCCTCTCATCTCCCAGAAAAAAGGCTTATTGTTCCATTGTCATTCTCACCTCAGCTGTGTATATACATCCCGTCTTTCCTACTCAGTTCAGCAGTTCAAAGGGCAACTTTAGGTGTAAGGAGGTGATAGCAAAGGAGTAATTAGGTGGTGTCCATTGGCATCCCATTGACCCTAGTCCCAGCCCTGCCACTTGTTAGTTGTATGACCTTGGGGGCGTGGCTTAACCTCCCGGAGCCTCAGTTTTCTTATCTGTAAAATGGGGATGCTAATAATGGCAGCTTCTTCCTCATAGGGTTGTCGTAAGGGATGTAAGTTAAGCTCTTAGCACCACGTTTGATGAAGGAACACCCTAAAATTATTATCATCATTATCCGTGCATACTTTCAGGCAAGGTTAGAACCTGTCAGCTCATTTATTCTCTTCTGGGAAAGTTTAGGACTTTGGAAAAGAACAGGGTTATACCGTCACTCAAAGTTAATGAAAAATGTCTCATAAATTCATCCGACGTGCTTCATATAAAAGTTCACATGGGTTTGTAAAAGCATGTGCGGCTTTGAACTAAAACGATAATAACAAAAAGATCTTTAAAAATATATATATTACCCAGTTCTGCCTCAGAACGGATCAGACATCATTTTACATGCCCCCCACATTGAATAAGGCAGGTGAACAGATAACGGGGCAGCCCATTGTGATAAATGTGGCAACTCCACAATGTACTGGCCAGGGACACATAATCCCAATGAGCCTAACATTGAATACAATTGTG
>NW_006293088.1:3738017-3739325 GCF_000327345.1 Myotis davidii | reverse complement strand
CCAGAAGGTTGAGAACCACTGCTCTAAGTGAAGGTGAAAATCCAACTGGTGGTGACAGGGGAACTCACCCACCAGCGCCGGGTCCATTCTCTGAGTCCGTGCCCTCAGGCAGGGCTGCATTGGGGCGTGGGGGTGGGGGGGGGAGAACCACACACACAGAGGTGCTCTGTGGGCCGGCCAGGGTCCTGGCTGCCTTTCAGGAGACACCCAAGTGCACACTCCTAATGAATAACAGGACGAGAATCTGTCCTTTTCTTCCCAGATGCCGCCTAGAGGACTTAGACCCACCCAAAGCTCTCAGCCCCCAGTGCTTGGTGACTTTCTGCAGGACTCCCCCCCACACACACACACACGCCCTCTCCCTCCCCCCGCCCCCAGCTCCTCTCAGGCCCAGGGAAGAACTCGGCTCCGGTTCTTTTCTCCAGGGTGTTACCTCTGATGCAGGATGGCCGTTTCAGAGCCTGGACAGATGCGTTCCTACACTGTGGGCCTGATGACGCGAGGAGCTGGGGCTGGACCCCTTGGCATGCCTGGTGAGAGGAGACATGAGCCCCTCCCCTTAGCCGGGCGGCCAGCTGTCCCTGGGCAAAGGTGTCTGTGCCATTTTGCTCCCAGACGGCTGAGGACGCTGACCAAAGGAGCTATAACCAACATGGCTCTGAGCACACACAGTTGCCTCTTGAGCCGCATACACACCTGATCACGCAGCCTGTGCTTCCAGAAGCGGATCAGACATCATTTTACATGCCCCCCACATTTAATAAGGCAGGTGAACAGATAAAGGGGCAGCCCATTGCGATAAATATGGCAGCTTCACAATGTACTGGCCAGCAACACATTATCCCAATGAGCCTAACGTTGAATACAATTGTGTAGACAATTGGACAGCGAATCCCGGGTGTCAGGGCGGAGGGGCAGGTACGGTCCTTCGTGGACTGAACAGTCTGAACTATTTGGCTCATCAGTATTTCCCCGCAGGGCACATCCATGTTTCTCTTTTATTAGTGTAGATTGGACAGCGAATCCTGGGTGTCAGGGCGGAGGGGCAGGTACGGTCCTTTGTTGACTGAACAGCCTGAACTATTTGGCTCATCAGTGTCCCCCGCAGGGCACGTTAGTGCTGGAAAGGTTTGGGGTGACTCCACCACGATCCCAAGGCCCTTTCTTCCTACGGCTACATCCGCTCTTGAGAAAGGATCCACGCTGTTCTTCGCTGTCTGGGTGAGAAAGACCGGTCCTGAGCGAGGTTCTTACTTAGTGCAGAAAGCAGCTACGAGTAGAGAGAAACGCACGAGGAGAAGCAGAAGC